>NC_137698.1:66199749-66559749 GCF_964034855.1 Anser brachyrhynchus
AAATAAACTCTCAAGGACAGCTTCTAATTCCTGATGTGCCCTTTATATTCTCCAAGACAGAACCATGTGAAATGACTACCTTTGAAAGAGGCCACTTTCAAAAATGATGCAACCCTGAATTACTATATATTTCTATAGTGTACAAAGAGGACTGACAACCATACTCCTGTGTAAGTAGTACACAAGCCAATCTGCAGATACAGACACAATGGTAATTTTAGAACAATGAATTACCAGTGATCAACAGCAAATTAAGAAAAAACAACTGGCATACATTACTAGATTTATGTCTAGTAACAGTCAAGCCATAAGCAGAATGAAAATATACTGGGAAAATATACTTTTACCCCAATTAGCACAGACATTGCCCATCTATCCACTCAAAATATTTTGTAAAGGCCTTTCAATGCATACTTTTTATGAAGTAACTTTTTCTCTTCCTGAAACACTCTGCATATGAGTATTTTTGTTCAGTTGAACAACTACAAAACCACTCAGATTTTTTTAAAAAGATGTCATTCTCAAATGCATAAAATCAAGGGCTAAAGCCTAACACCAATGCTCAAACTTATCCAAGTTCTGACCTCAGATTCTGAGTGCTAATTTGGCTGGGAATGGTACCTGCCACTTTCAGGTTTTAATTTATTTCCTTACTTAGTCATCTTCCTTCAAACAAAAGTGTTTGAAAGTACAAAATCTCTTTTCTGAAGGTAGGTCTCTGGCATGATTAAGAACAAGCTCCAAAGAAGTTGGCTTTTTCCAATTATAATTGAATTTCCTGCATGTACAGCCAACTAAGCTATGTTGTGCTAAAACCAAATGCCTATCTCCTGCTCTCCAGAGGAATGCTTGAACATCGGGAAAAACAAACTGCTTTCAGTTGATGTGGCTTTCAGGCTTCTTGACACAGCTGAGGTGGAAAAAATAATTAGGGTAAAAAAATAATACACGAGAAAGCACAGACTGTCCAAGTACAGAGATGGACATTATCAGTTTGCACTAAATAACCCATTTATATTACAGCTTGTCTGCAACACAAAGGCAAGCAGTGAGCACACCGTGAAGTCTTTCACAAGCATTGAGTCCGACCTTCCCTATCTTGTTCCCTGTGAACAAGAAGAAAATGAATAGAAGGAAAGCTCTGCAGACCTGAGCTGCTGGCCTTGCCAGCCATTTTGCAGAAGGGGAACTGGGCGGACAAGCCGCAAAGGCTGGATCCCACCAGGAGCACTCTGCTGGCAGGATCACGTTTATCACTTTCACCATATTGCCTGACCAGTACACATGTTCATACGAACTCTCATGCAGCACTCAATGACCTGTGACAATAAAACTTCTCCTAAAGTAGCTTTCACAATTCGGTAGGCAAAATCAGAATGCTTGATGCTGGGACAGCTATGTCTGCACCAGTCGTATCAGCACAGCAGCAAAAGCTTTCGGCACAGAGCAGAGGAGGAAGTGGGTCAGCTGAATTAGGGGACTTGGCGTTTGGTGCTTTGAAAACCCTGCTCTCAGACTCTCAGGAAGCAAGAGCCATCTATGAAAGGCAGTATAATTACTGGCACTAGGTTGTATTAAGATAGCAGCATAAAAACTTAACATTCCCCAGAAGAAATAAAGGTGTTAAAATAGCAACTGGGTAAATACAAGATAATGAAAGAAAGCAGCATGATTTCCCCAGGTTCAAATAAAGCAGATGAGCATTTTGCAGAATTGACCTTATTAAAGAGACATTGTCACTTTAGAAGTTAATCTGAAAACAAAATTATGATAGCCATGAGTGAAGATAAAGATATCTATTAAATACAACGATTATTTCCACAAAAATGTTAATCTTTTCACTTCCATTTTTACATTTTTCTCATTGCAGAAGTGCCAAGTCCATGTAGGTATTTTCACTTTCTTTTACAGTTGATTCAATTTTTGACATAATGTTGATGTTTCTACCAGAATATCCAGTCCTTCATTCTTGGTATTAATTATTCTTTATTAGGCTTAGAATGCATACTGTATTTCATAACAAACTAATATATAATAGTGAGGACAGGGAAATGAAATCTCAACTTCGTTGTTTCAAGGAAACATTTTCAGTTCAATCACTGCAGAACACTTTGTAGAGAGAACACTTTTCCCTAGGGTGTATTTTTTTTTTTTTAACAATATCTTTCTTGTTAAAGAAACCTTTAAAATTGAATTTTTTTCTTAAAAAAAAAAAAAACTTGACTTTAGAGACAAACTAAACAACTGAGTAAGGAACATTTCTGGCATGCTAATCCAATATCTGTATCTCTGATACGCCAAGCCAGAAAAAGAGAGAGGAAAATAAACAAGCTTTTAAAATCCTACCTTGTCTAAAGGGCACTCTGCAGGTTGTACACTATTATCTACAATGTGATTTTGTTTCAACCTCTCTTAAGAGACGTAGCAAAGAACTTCATTACTCTAATTAATTACACTTCAGTAAATGCACTCATGAAGAAACTGCAGCATACATGAACACCACTACCATAACAACACCGCAGAAAATGTGATAGATACATACCTCACTGCAAACGGCTGCACAGGTCCAGAAGCCTATGGATACCGAATCTTTTTTAATCTATGGACACTGAGGATCGTGTCAATTTCAAACATTCCAGTAAGTGCCCATTTCATTTTAAAAGGACTGAAGTATTTTAAAATCTTTTCCTTTGAGTCTTTATATGGTGCTAGCACCAGGTTTGTATGATAACGTGGAAAAGCAAATCTCTCTCAGCAAGAGCTCCTCTTAAAGCTTTTCTGGGGCATTTTGTTCCCTACCAGTGCAAACCTTTAATTTACAAACACCACATGGTCCTTCAGGAGGGATCACACTATTAGTGGAAAACCCAGATAATGATAATGCTAAGAGGAGCCTACAGCAGAGTCCCCATGTCTGCTAAACCTGAGGACTGACCATTTTGCACAACTGATAAGACTCCTGAAAATCCAGAAGTGGGGCCAGTTAGTGAACAGGAATTGCCTCTGGACATGAGAGAGGTGCTGTGCACAGTGGAAGCTAACATTAAGTGCCCAGTGAAGAAAGGATAACAAAGCTACAGTCCAACATAGAGAATTCACTTCTTCAATAAATTATACCATTATTTTTCCTGTGTTGATTAAAGTGTCACTGCCCAACAACTGCTCTTTTTCTTGTTCTTTCCATGTTTTGGCTCCTTGGTCAATGGCCTCAGGTAGAGGGGAGATGACAACCACAATGTGGGTATAATGTCCAGGGTCAGGGACAAGATGAAAAATAATGAACTTCCAGGGGAAAGCAATTAAATGGGGTGTTAATGAGAGGCTCCTTCATTTCCAATACTTTCGATCCAAGTAAAATGCATTATATAACCAGGCAGAAACCAGGAGAGTTGCTAAACAACAGTGGGGTGGTTTTGTGTTTTTGTCTTTTTTTTTTTGGTTGTTGTTGTTTTCTTGATTTTTATGTTTTC
Source organism: Anser brachyrhynchus (assembly GCF_964034855.1). Taxonomy (NCBI): domain Eukaryota; kingdom Metazoa; phylum Chordata; class Aves; order Anseriformes; family Anatidae; genus Anser; species Anser brachyrhynchus. The sequence goes on from NC_137698.1 coordinate 66,203,220, forward strand.
TTTTCTGATTTTTAATAAGTCCTAATTCTACAGTCAGCACAGTATTAAGCACCAGTATCAAATACTTGAACCCTTTTATTTTTGCTTCATCTGTTTAAAAATAAGAGACTGATAAGACATCCTTTTCTCATGCTAATCTAGTGAGAATGAAGAACAATTTGCCCCATGTGGATAATGTTCAAAATGCTGAAGAATTTGGCTTTACATTAGTTATTTTATTGACAATGACAATTAAACCCAATGGGCTTAATTTGACCAGCTTGTCCAGTATGCACATCTTGGAAGATTTCAACTGTGAAATAAGGATGCTAATACCTATAGTACACACACAGGAATTGCACACACACCAAGGGCCTTCCTCTGTCTTCTGAGTGACTCAAAGATGAATATAAATCAAACATTTATTGAAGTGGGCTGTTACCTCGATAGTACCTATTTTGTAAGGTGAGAGAGATTTTACGGTTAGCACATTTCTTTGAATATGCACTGCATGATATGAAACTGATCCAGATCAGGGTATGACAGTTCCCCACTAGAATAGTTACATTTACTGAGCTGCTTCAGATTTGTGATGAGTGAGAGTTGCAAATTAGCCTTCTGCTATTAGACATGCAGATTATCTGCTGAGGATAATAAATTGATATTGCAATCAATATTCAGATTTTGCATTGTATCAACATCTTATCTGTGAGTAGTGCTGCTGTTTCCCTTTTCATATAGTAACAGCCTAAGGTCTGGGCTTGGGAGAAGTCTTACTTGCATCAGGTGAGGATACTACAGCTTTCAAGTGCTCCTTGCAGCCCTGACTACAGCTCAGCTTTTCCTACTGCTTAGTCTTGCACAGGGGCTGCTGGAGACATGACTCTTCTGAACCTTTTTCTGAAACACCTGAGCCTCCTCCAGAGGCAGCTCTGACCTGCCTCAAGATAGGGCAGACCTTACCTTAACCTATCCTAGCCTTCAGGAGGACATACAAGATGCCTTAAAACACAGCAAACTCTGAACTCCCACTACCCTGACACGCTCCTTTTTCTGTGAGAGTGATGACTTCTTTCAAGAGACTGAAGAATGCAATCAGAAAATAATTAGGATTATCAGGCTAATTACTGCATAGAACATTTTCTAATGTTAATAGTGATAAGAAACACTAATTGCTGTTTACTGTGGAATGAATATTTAAACTTGTCAAGTGAAGAGGGAAAAAATGTTTTTTTTTCCACTGGGAATAGATGACAACTGCAGACACGCATACAAAGTAACATTTTAATTTTTAAAATGAAATTGGTGTCCTATTAATACAAAGGTATAGAAACTTCATACCTCAAAAACAGCAAAATACACAATCACAGTACCCTCACAGCATTTGAATACAGTTCAAAAAATCCTTTGAAACCAGCTTGAATATTGTGAATTATCAAATACATGCATTCCTTTTAATTTATATTTTCCTATTACAGTTTTTAGGGTTCATATTTATGGACTTCTTTCCGTCAACTAGAAGGGTTTGAAAATTAACTCTTTTTTGAAATGTAAAACGATATCCTCATAATTTAGAGAAATTTGGGAATAAGAACTTCAAAAACACCCACATAAAATTACAACAGTTGGCAGCACTGTAATTAAAAAAAAAAAAGAAAACTTTTGAACGTATTACATATCCATTTACAAGTTTCCCTTTTCTACTGATATATATGATGACATTGCTTCAGGAAGAAAAATACTGCAACGGGTTGCAAATATTTAAGACTTAAAACTTAAGTTCTGAACTGAAGCCACATTTCTAGTTCTACTGAAGTAAATTTTTTAAAAAAAGGTAAAAGATGAAACTACTCTGGGTTGAAAGGCCTAGTGCATATGCATACGCTGAAGATCTGGACTATCAGCTACCACTGGAGAACACAGACTGCAGAAGTAACATTCAAAGCTTATTAACAGCACAAGATTAAACTAAATTAGCTAGACTAAGAGAAAATCAGACAACAGAGGACTTGTGGGTCATCTACTTCATCTCTTCATGTCATCTGCTATACCACAGCTTATTACAAGAATACATAAATACGAGAACAGTAAATCAATACCTGCTTTATATAATAAATAACCTTTCTATATAAATTATGAAGAAACAGCTACAGTAAAATCAGTGCAAAGCACTGAAGGAACACTGAGTCCTGTCTGCCAGAACGTGCATCACAAAACACCCATATGTCATCTGTTGCATCATAGAACGAATCACCGAATGGTTTGGGTTGGAAGGGACCTTAAAGATCACTCAGTTCCAACCTCCTGCCATGGGCAGGGACACCTCCCACCAGACCAGGTTGCCCAAAGCCCCATCCAGCCTGGCCCTGAACACCTCCAGGGATGGGGCATCCACAGCTTCTCTGGGCAACCCGCTCCAGTGCCTCACTGCCCTCAGAGTAAAGAATTTCTTCCAAATATCTAATCTAAATCCCCCTTTTTTTCAGTTTAAAACCATTACTGTTGTGGTATCACTACACTCCCTAAGAGTCCTTCCCCAGCTTTTCTGTAGGCCCCCTTTAAGTACTGGAAGGCCACTATAAGGTCTCCCTGGAGCCTTCTCGTCTCCAGGCTGAACAACCCCAACTCTCTCAGCCTTTCTTCACAGGAGAGGTGCTTCAGTCCTTTGATCATCTTCATGGCCCTCCTCTGGACTTGTTTTAATACATCCATGTCTTTTTTGTTCTGGGGGCCCCAGAGCTGAACACAGTACTCTAGGTGGGGTCTCACAAGAGCAGAGGGGGAGAATCACCTCACTCGATGTACTGGCCATGCTTCTTTTGATGCAACCCAGGATACGGTTGGTTTTTTGGTCTGCAAGCACACATTGCCAGCTCATGTTGAGCTTCTCATCAACCAACACCTCCAGGTTCATCTCGCCAGGGCTGCTCTCAATCCATTCTCCACCCAGCCTGTGTTTGTGCTTAGGGTTGCCCCAGCCCAGATGCAGGATCTTGCACCTGGCTTTGTTGAACTTCTTGAGGTTTGTACAGGCCCACCTCTCAAACCTGTCCAGGTCCCTCTGGATGGTATCCTTTACCTCCAGCATTATGACCGCACAACACAGCGTGGTGTCATGGGCAAACTTGCTGAGAGTACACTCAATCCCACTGTCCACGTCACCAACAAAGATGTTAAACAGTGTCTGTCCCAGCACTGACTTGTGAGGAACACTGTTCATTACTGATCTTCAACTGGACATTGAGCCGTTGACCGCAACTCTTTGAGTGTGACCATTCAGCCAATTCCTTGCACACTGAGTGGTCCATCCATCAAAAGATGCATTGATGAGAATTGAAAGATGCACAACGCTCATTGTGAAGTTCGACAATGTAAAATTACAACTATTTACAATGTCAGAAAGTTGATATAAAACAATGCAAGTGTTATCTAAGCTGCATAGCTTCATTCTTCCTAATTTTTAAATAACTTCCTCTTCCCTAATTGATTCTTCAAATGGAAGTCTCCCTCATTAATCCATACTTGCATGTGCAGCTTTTTTGGAATTAAGAAAGTTCTTTTTCTTTTTCCTTGGAGAATTATGAAAAGAAAGTACTGGATCACTCTGCTCACGGAACAAAAATACCTTCTCCCCTGTGTCTAATACTTCTATGGATTCAACGGTTGCAGTGTTCAAGGAAACATATTGACCAGACTGTTCCATAGGAGGATGCGTAGACAAACATCCAAGATGAATGAATGATGCTTCTTCCAGGAGGACAAGTTGCTTCTTCTTTATCAAGCTACATTAATGAGAAAGAAAAAAAAAAAAAAAGAATTAAAAATGAAAACTTGGCAGAAAAACAGCATCACTTTCTGTATCATACCATGACATAGGAGTGGTGACTTTCCTCTGGAAGCTAAAGAAAATAATATTTTAGACAGAAATGTAATTTGTCTTCCAATCCCCAATAATTTGCATAACATTTTACAAGATACAAAACTGCATAAGAAAAGTTAACCTTATAATAAGTAAGGTAAGGTGAGGCAATGTTTATGAAAAATGTGTGAATTTTGTTGGTAAGTACAGAAAAACCTTTTTAGGTATTTAATATTATTATTGCATATTATGTATAAATGTGTTGCATGAGCATAAAAGATTATAACAGTGTCAGAAAAGGCACATTTATGAACTTATTTTCTGACAGATGTAGAAGAAACTTTGGAGATGAAATAGAGTATAAGAAAATAATAATTTTAAAAAATCATGTGTTTCTTCCTCTTTTTTTTTTTTTTCCTTTACCTGTCTTCTCTCCTGTTTAGAGAAGGAATTCTTTCCAAACTTCTGTTTATCAGATCTTCCCTTACTTTGTTCTCCAGTGCTTGCCACCTCTCTTGGTTCTTCCTGAAGGAGGAGGAAAGAAAAAATTCCCAGCAGCAAATCCCTAACTAAACATATTTTTTCCCCTTTTCTTATTTTAACTACCAAAACCCTAACATTAATGCAATAAATGCAACCAATAAGAGCACACAAGGGTTTTTGCACAAGTTATTTAAATCACATAAGATCACATGGTCCAAAGGACCCTTAGCCATTCCTTGACAACTCACATCCAACAACTAGAGGGTTCAGTGCCACGTCTGCTTTTCATAGAATCATATCATAGAATGGCTTGGGTTGGAAGGGACCTTAAAGATCACCCAGTTCCAACCCCCCTGCCATGGGCAGGGATGCCACCCACCAGACCAGGTTGCTCAGGGCCTCGTCCAACCCGGCCTTGAACACCTCCAGGGATGGGGCATCCACAGCTTCTCTGGGCAACCTGTTCCAGTGCCTCACCAACCTCTGAGTGCCTCACTAACCTCTGAGTGAAGAATTTCCCCCTAACATCTAATGCAAATCTCCCCTAAACTTAAGATTAGTTTACAACTATTCCCCCTTGTCCTGTCACTATCTGCCCAAGCAAAAAGTTGCTCTCCATCTTTTTTATAGTAGTACTGAAATACTTTAAGTACCGAAGCCTTTAAGTAAAGAAAGGCTGCAATGAGGTCTCTCTGGAGCCTTCTCTTCAGGATGAATAGCCCCAGCTCTTAGCCTTTCTTCACGGGAAAGGTGCTATGATCATCAGCCCTCTGATCATCTTCATGGCCCTCCTCTGGCTCTAACAGGTCCATATCCTTCTTTTTCTGAGGGACACCCTTCAAACCCATCTCTCTCCAATTTGGAGATTTTTTTTTTAATTTAAAAATAACCTTTTTTCCCTTTCTCATGTCATGCACAGCAGGGAGTTGGGAGAGAGACTTCATTATTTTAATAAACTCAAGTCAACAAAAAGAAAATGATCAGAGTAAGGTTTATAAACCTATAAAATAACTGCCTAATTCAGTTAAATTACACTCCTAAGCTTATAAAACTTATGAGCTTTTCATCAATCAATTTTATTCCATAAAATAAAGCAGCAGTTTCAAAACACTTTACACCATGAAAATATTTCACAGAAGAAACTTATGAACGTCCTATTTTTCTATCATCAATCTGCTTGTCAAGCAAATAAATATATAAAGAAAGCAATAATCTTTTCCAACAGTCTACCAGAAAAGATCACACTTACCTTTTTTTACAGCTGCCAGATTCATCTGCAGCACTATCACCTTCAGCAACAGCATCTGTATATTTATTGATGGAATCGAGGACAGAAAGAACCTCACTTTGTGAACTGGAGGGCAGCAACAAGTTCAGAATCCCATGCAACGTTCCCATTGGCACCCTTGTCAGTTTGGCTAAATAACCTGCCAGTCGGAGCTCCTGGAGGATTAATAAGTGGAAGCAGCATAGGAAGGGAAGGGAAGGAAAGGGTTAGTGAATTTTAATTGCTAGCGGTAAAAAATAATTCATCATAGAAACAAAAAGTATTACTAAAAATCATTTTAGTGGTTTTGGTGTCAAGTGGTCACAGTCCTGCATTCATTGCTTCCATCCACACTGGCCCATATGCATTGAAGTACCCCATTTCATTACAAATACATGCAATTCAAATTCTAAACAACCGGTTCCTCTCATTTTGTCTGCTTAGAGCAGATACTCGATGCCAGAAAAATCACAATGCAATCATATTCTAGAATGTAAGGTTTACTTAATTTATGGATTGTAATCTTATCAACATAGGAATGAAGCAATATGGCATTTTTTGGTCTGCAAAATCAGAAAAAAATAACCTCTGAAACCTAATGACAACATTTACGTGTTACCATGGTTGGGCATTTCATTGCTTAGCTTCTCGTAACACCACATTCTGTGATAAGCTCAGAGAATAGCTTGTAATACTTGTCAGTAAGAGAAGGAAACATCTTCAGCCCCCTAAAAATGTTTTTTCTTTTATTTTCTGGCCCAAAGGTTGTTGGTAAATTATATTCACACAGTGTCCAAACAGACTAAGTTCAAATTCAGTTGTTCCCTAGACGATGAATCAGACCAATTCCCTGTCTCCCTCTAGGCACCCAAACCACATTGTTACTTGCTGCTCAGCTGTCAAAACTACTCTGTCCCCAGGGCTGTTTCTGCAGATTTCTCATGTGTATCAAATATAAAACAGCCTACAGTATACTGAGACAAGCAGAGATTTCTCTCCAAAATGCAGAAGTAGTCACTCCCCAAAGTCTCTTAGGCTCTTAAGTATTGCTGCATGTTTTCCATGGAAACCACTGAGATACCAGAACGAATGAGACAAAATGCTAAGATTGATCATAGATTACTAAGTTGTTGGGTATTTCAAATATCCATTATTTTCATCCTGAAATGGGTACCGTAGTTAGGAAAGAGAGACATCTGTTCATGGTTCTTAAGTAAGAAGTGATTTGATTCTTCTGTAGGGAAAATGTAAAGAAGGCCTTAAATCTTAATACAGACAGATAAGTTTAATTTCTGTAGTCAATGTATACAGGCTGCTTGGTCTTTAAAAACTGTTGTTCCAGAAACTTGCAAAAAAACATAAAAATGGCATCTCTGTGACCCATCCTTCCCTCTGACAGAATGGTCTCAGCAGGACCTTTAACTCCATAATTTATATGCGGATGATTATTTATATGCGTCATGACTTCAGTACTGCTTTCCTCTGTAATAGTTTCCTCTTTAAAATATTCCTTCCTCCGCTCTGACCCTTACCTCTCTGCATCAAGTATGATTTGTACTGGAAGACAACCCTCAGTGGTATTCTAACACAGCAGAATTCATGATTAAGTCATCCTCCAAGGTGCCACAGTGCTGTCAACAGTACCAAAAGTGGCACCAGCCAGGTGCACCTAGCATATGTCTGGCAAAGTGAGTGCTGATGTGTGAGCAGGCACCTGCAGTAGCACTTAGAAAAACCCACAGGTACCTGGACCAGCTTGCGTAAACAGGAAGGAGAAGTGAATGTGCATTCAAATACAGGAATGGTCACACTAGTCAGACCAAAGGCTCTCCAGTGTGGGGTGAGTTTCAATCTTCAGGCATATTAGAGACAGTAAAGTACTGCAAAGATTAGAAATTTGTGTGTTTTGTAACATTAATGGATAAAAATGTTAGTTGAGCTACCAATAACCTCACCTGTATTCTCTGAATTTCGCCAGAGTATAAATAGGGATGTATGAACTGTGGTTTGCAAACAGTAGAATTACTTTTAAGTATTTTGTCTGAGCAATGTGTATTTAAACACCTATATGCAAGAATCAATGAACTTGATTCATGCTGTGTTTCAAGCTTACCGTGCTGTTCCCACATGACAGTCTGTCTCCATCATTTGTCTTCTCTAAAAATCAACTAGTGTACCTGGGGCTATAGCTACATGCTCATTTATAAGTAACTTCTCACCGAGAGGCTTATGATCCTGAACTCACTATCATTCTAGCAAATCTCTTACCGACCTAGATCTGCTTCCATAGGGATGTAAGCTGCAAGACAAAATGTAGGAAAGTGAAACTTTCCAAGAAGGCTACATCCACAGTTCTAAAAACTAGTTTAAAGGGGAAAACCCTCTATAAAGAAAAGAATAAGTGTAACATACAGAGGTACAATACTATAGTTTCTTAATATGTGTCAATATAATGTGCCTATAAATTTTAAGAAAACAGGGGGAAAAAAGATTTAAAAATCAATTCCTATATCAACACACAGGATAAACATATCCCAGAGAAGGAACATATTATACTGTGAGCCTTAATAAATGAATAAACTCCTATTCTACTGAGCGTGTACTTCTTTACAGTTGAATTATGACTATTCAAGTTTGGAATTACAGTTGGAATTATTATATTATGAAAATTGCCATGAACAGAATTCATTTTTGTGTATCTGAAGGCACTATCTGTATAGGTGTTATGGAATTTCATAAACTCCGTGTCCCAAAGTATCTCTGGACTACCTTTTATAAGACTAAATGTAAATACAAAAAATCCCACTCTGGTGTATCTAATACATATTTCTACACACTAAAAATTTCTTCAGGGAATCTTATAAACAAAACATACAGCACAGTCCCCCAGGTATACATTGAACAGTGTGTCCAGTTTTTCAGCTGTAGTGAGTTGACAATAATGCTCATAAACCTGCTTCTGTCTTCAAGATATATAAATTAGAGTTATCAAGGTCACTGCTCACCTGCTAGGGTGCTAAAGGGACTGGGTACTGTGAAAATTATGACATACTGTTTGCATGCATCTGTAATCTGCACAACATTTATTTTAATTTCTGAACTTGCAGAATGCCTACCATGCTGTTCAGAAGCTGTTTCACGATACATCTGTGCCAAAGGATTAGAAACCCAACAGTCATCACAAGGAGATAATTAAATTGTCAGCAACATAATCAACAGGGTTTACCTATGCTGTAGAAAAGCAAGATCCAGCTTTCCCCAAGCCAAATGGTAAGATCTTCGGGAATGTAGCACAAGAAGCGTCACTATTAAAAAACTTCTAGAATAGACACTAGCTTACAGTAACATGCAAAACCAGAATATTCCTGGTTAGTACTGGGCAGTTAATTGATAAATATAATCAATACTTCCCAATGAAAAAGAGCACTATATTTGAACTGAAATGCTAAGAAAAGAGCGAACGTCTGTTGGGAAAGGACCAACATTTCTCTTGTAATGATTCAAAGTCAGAAGAAGTAGCACTTAGCCACTGGATTTGCCTCTCTTCTTGGTGTCCCTTCCACTAAGTCCTACATTGCTGCTTCATCATTCAGCTGATCTTAATATGGCACACATCTTGAATTTAATGCCTTCACGAGAGAGGTAAATGTTGAGGCTCTATCACACACAGCTAACTCAGAAGCAGCAGAAAACCATTTCACATCATCCTTTGCAAGGTAAGAAGTCTTCTGCTGAGCAGCTGTCTTGTTATATGCAACTTCTTCCTACCCTTCTATGCCCAGGGGTACGGCAAGCTAAGAACCAGAGTACAAGATTAATGCAGTGTTCATGCTCTTTTTTAAGAGTTCCCACTTAGTGCTGAGTGTTTTCACCAGCCCAGGAAATAGCTAAATGAACATTGTACAAGGCCCCAGCCATTCCTTCAATTAGTCCAAAATCACAAAGCAACAGCAGATTTAAAAGCACTGAAATTACACTATGATAATGGTCTCAGTAGTGTTAATCTGGAAGAGTTGGTCAGTGCTGTTTAAAGCCTACATAACAGTCAGCATTTCTGGATGCAAAATGTTTTGTCAGATAAAAATCTAATGAACTAGGAAAAAAAAAGTATAAAAGAATTCACAAGACTGGTCCACCAAGACCTATGACTTAAACTAAAGCAGTATAGGGAAAGACGAGCAAAAGCCAAAGGACCTTTCAAAGCATTTTCAATTTCTGTATGTGTTCTGATGTTTATTTTCCACTGATGCTTAAAATAATTTATTTCTTATCTTACATTTACGATATTTAACAAGTATCTGAAGTACTGTATGCTTCAGCAAAACATTCATAGAAGCCTGTTAAATCCTTACCCGTTTTACCAAATTAAAAAAAAAAAAAAAAAGAATGTTGAACAGGACAAAAGATCTATCCTCTGTTCACCTAGAAACATGTTCTGAAATTTTCAGTTGTTACACAAACTGCAATTACAAATGGGAAAATGAAGCCTCAATTTAATATCACCTCTGAAAAGTGTTATAGCTGTTGCTGCCCATGTTACTGTTCCACAACTTAATGCATAACTGAAAATAGTTGGTGACTGCCTCATCAGCAGTACACAGGTTATTTTAGTGGAACATAAATGAATACATGTAAAATTTAAAGCTATAAAGAAATAATCAGATTAAAACTCACCATCTTGTGAGTATTTACCACACAAACATCCTACAATGGCAGACAGCAGAAAGTTTTTTTCAGGAGCTCTGCGTGCAGCAGCCATGGGGGCAGGAAACACAATGAGAAGGAGTTTAAAGCTGAAGTAGAATTCAGCAGTTGCTGACAGCCATATCTGTTTACCATATGCCAAACTGTCAAGGTGAATATGGTAGCAAGACAGTTTGAAAAAAGGGGTTGCAACATAAAAATTGAAGAGAAAAACAATAATAATAAAAAAGCTACAGAAACACATAGTTTGGATTTAAAACTAGAAGGCTGGTAATGCTGGTTGTGACCTCCTCAGCAACACCTTCAAATGCTACACTTTGCAAAACATGTCAGAATGGATTTTTGGTGCTTATATTATTATGCCCAGAGAATAGGAAACCTGGGAAGCGTAAGACCAGGTTTGAATTCCACTCTAACTTAATTCATTAGCACAAAGTGAGATAGTCAATTCCAGGACAGCACCTTAACCATCAGGCTCCCAGATGAGTCAAGTCTCTTCCAGCGAGGCTAATGCAATGATTCCACTTTGAATGGAGCCCGAGCGTCCCCATGAGAGACAGACTGAAGTGATTATCAAACTCCTGTGAGCTTTAGGAGACCTTGCTGCAAGTTCCTTGCCCAAATCAGAGTAAGGGTCTGAAAGCATGTGTGACCTACCACGTGAATCTCCTAATGCACATATAATATACAGGAGTCCCACTCCAAGCTGATCTCAAGTAGACATCTGACTCAACAGAAGATAAAGAGTTCAGAAACCTGAGTAGAAACAAACCCGAGATTCAGGAAAAGCTGACATCCCCTCAGTCTAAGTTGTCCCTCCTTGGCTCGCTAGCATATGAAGTTCCCAGTTTGTGATACAGGTGGCTGCAACTGCAACTGTCCTTGAAAGGTAAGACACCTAGATGGTAAAAGCCGTAGAAGCTACTATAGTCTTTTTTTTTTTCACCCTGATATTAGTTACTTACCTAAACCAAAACCTGCAAATACAATTTAGGAACAACAGTGATTCACTTTTAATGCCCTTTGTGGCACTGACAGGCAGCCAACAAATAATAAATTATGACCAATGAAGAAGAGATGTTCTTTCTGAAAATAGTATGAGTAATGACACTAGAAAACTTAACTAGCAGTGCTTTTATCATTTAGTTTTGTAACACAATCAATGCTATTCATTTCTCACATAGACTGAAACCTAAACAGAACCCGTCTTAACACGTGGAAATCAAACGGTAAATCTGTCTGTAAACACGAAACTCATGCAATTTAGTTCCCTCCACAGAATGAAATGCAATAGGACAACTGCCGGAAAGGATTTATAGGTGAAGAAGAAGTAGTATAACTTAGTAAAATTAAAAAGGCTGAAAAGTAGGTCAGAATTAATTGAAGTCAATGGTAATATATGCTGCAAACACCAGAACTGACTATTAGCAGAACTGGGTACAAATATATCTGCAACAGTTCCCAAAAAAGAAGAAAAGCTGATCTGCTGACACAGCTGTAATTTAAACCTGCTAGCTTTGTTCAATTTCATGCTTACCTGACTATAAAGTGCCAAAAATGCATCCATTTCTATATTTTCCAGGAGATCTTCAAGCACCATGCAATTCCACTGCTCATCTCTCAAGCTGAAGTGAAAGACAGAATTAACATTGAAATCTTCTCAGGTGCAATGACTGTATTATAGGAAACAATAACTGAAAGTCATCCATTCAGGAGGCAAAACTCTGTCAGCCATGTTGGCTGAGCAGCGTAACTTCTAAAATAAGTCAGTTTCTCCTCCTCTCTTCTCCCCTAAACCACAACACAAAATCAGAGCAGAATCTGAGGCCATGTTCTTGCACATAATACAAATCTGAAATTGCTCCAAAGGACTGTCATTCAATCAGTCCCCCCATCACCTCATTTTCATCACAACGCTTTTCCGCAATTTGTGGACCTTTTTGTTTCAGAAATAACAATAAATTGTTACCTTCCTCATTACTGATTTTTTTTTCTTTCCAGACCAAGAAGCCATTACAATGTTATCTGGGAAAAGTGCAAGATTCATTTCTTCCATTATGTTTACAGGTAAATAGTAAAGACTAGCTGTTGCTCCTTTGAAGGCCTGACTGACACACCTGTATCCTGTAGTATTCCCAAGCCAGTAACCTGTTTGCTCTTCTAGGAGAGACATCAATGACAGCTCCAGCCCCTTTAGAGTTAAAACAGACTTAAGAGTGCTACAACTCCACTCAAAGCCTATCTAAGCTATTTTAATAAATCAATTGGTTCAAAGGAAACCCTCTTTGTAATGGAAAACACCCTCTAAGAATCTTACATGAAACCTGAGATGTGGTAGGCTTTTAATAGTGTGCAATACAAGTAGAAATGTACTTTCTAACTCCTGTAACCCTAATGTAATACATTATTTTGTAATTTTGCACATTATCATCTATTTTTGCTGGGTGACCTTCATACAAGACAGGTATTTCTACATCTCTCCTAAGAGGCATTTTTTTTTCCCACTGATACCTTTACTTAAAGGTACTTAACTTTTCCACTGATACCTTTACTTATATATGACATCAAAAATAACTGTGGGACAGGGAATTCAGTCTACAGTGGAGATGGAAATTCAGTTTTATTTCTCAGTTACTTCCTCTGACCCCACTTGAGCAGGTTTCATTGAAGTCCTTACTCATCTTCTTGGGAAATGAAGAAACAGGATTAGAATTCTTTTCCCCCTTGCTGCTAGGAAGTATTGTTACGTTGTCACTGGCTCCCCATCAAGATATGGTGACTGTCACAAAGAACATCACCATCCAAATGCAACTAAGTTATCTCCTATTTCTTATTTCAGTGCTCCTGAGACTTCTCAGTTATGCTCTGGGCCACAGTCCCTCCCCAGCACAGCAGACATTTCGTCTGTTGTTTCTCTGTGCTATCTTAAAGTCTGTAATGACTGTGGTGATTTAGCAACACCTGAGACCAAAGCACTCACCTTTGCTGGTGCAGATTTATAAATTGGTTACATTTATTCATGGCCTGTCTTAGCAGAACTGTCACCTGTCTGTCTGCATTCATTTCTACAGGTTCACTTGAAAGCCCCAATCCATCCGGTGTCCACCTCTGCTTATTCATTAGATGTTGTTGCTGCTGAGCTGACTCCTTATGCAACATTTCATACTCCAGCTTCCTGTCAAGTTCTTCAATCTCCTAGAGGTTGAAAACACAATCTTGAAGTTCATAAATTATCTTACAAGAACAAGTTCCAACTGGAGTGAAGAAAGAAGATGGTATCGGAGCTTGTGTTATTAGCTTATTCATTTTCTCATTCCACCCAGCCACGTGCAGTCATTACACTTTCCAACTCATCGAATGGCTTCAGTAAACATGACTTGCATGCTGTGAACATATGAGAACAATGCCTAAAGATATGAGCCAATTTTCATTGTGTTAAACGCTGATACTCTCTGAAACCTTCCTATGTAGAAGACATCTAGAAAGAAGACTACCGGCAAGCCTGAGATCCAAACAAAAGAATGGCACCATCAGAATTAATCTATGAGCTACATAAAGCCACTGGAACAGCTTGTGAAACTCAGCAAGACTAGTTTTAGTTATATTGCATCAATGGCTAGTATCAAAGAGATGTGAGTTCAAAGACAGTGTACTATTGTGAATTTATTGAATTACTAAATTGTGTAATAAAATCAGGATTCAAATACAATGGTCTAAAAATCAAAGGTTTAAAACCCAAAGTTTTAAGTGGACTGGATCTCTCATGACAAAGACCTCTTTGAACAAAGAATCAAAGCAGACATCAGAAGGAAGGGCTCATATTCCAGTCTTCCAATGTCATTTTTGTCTGACCTCAAAAAAGTTGCTTACTAAATATCTTAGCACCTTTCTTCCCAACCTGTAGCTTGGAAAAAATACTGATTTTTTTTATCTACCTATTCTTCCACCTCATCAGCTGTATTCACACTACAAATTCATTGAAGTATGGTATCTCTAAGTAAGCATCTGCTCCCTGGTCAGCAAGATGTGACACTGGAGCTCAGATCTACTCTCCTAACACCTAAAAATAATATTAACTTGCTATCTCTAAGAGTATAAAGCAAATTCACATACAGCCAGATGTGTTTTGTTTCATTGATTGGTAAAACTATCACTGATGTAGTTAAGCATTAGAGAATCCTGTGTAATCTGACATATTTGTTTTAAAGTAACAGGTGTTAATGTTTGTCAGGTAGAGGAACAAAGGAGCAGAAATAAAACACAGCAAGAGACAAAGGTTTGATTACCAGGAGATAGTTTCTGTAAACCAACAGTGCCCAAAATATATTTTTCCCCAAATAAGGCTTAGCTCAGTTCCTGCACACTGGGTAAAGAATCCAGTGCTAGTTATTCTATCTTCAGTCTCTCCTTCAATACTTTTTCGCCATTTGTTCAAGGACAGAGAAGCTAAAAGCAACCTCTTTGCAGAAGATGGGACAAAGCCCAATCTTTTCTTTGGGACCTCTTATAATTCCTGCATTAAAAGCAATAATCCCAGATTAAATTATTTTAATACTCTGTCTATGCAGAACTTTCTCCATTCTCTACAGATTTAATGATTTATTTTTTAAATGGAATGGTATAAGCATACTAACTGCCATTTTAAGAGAAGCTCTATAGAGATGAGAGCATTAAAATTTAAGCAGGAGTTTTCATAGTAATAGCTTTCTAATGATGCCCTCAAGCAAAGAGATTTTGCTCTTAAAAAATCATTTTGTTTGTTCAACTCCAATGCTCTCCCAAGCCTCACTTGGATGGCCACAAATAGCAGACAAAACCCGTCCTTATGAATACAGAGCACTGAAGTATTAAAAAAAGAATAGAAAACTGTCACATACATGTAACGTGTGTAATAAATGCAATGAACAATGAAGGGAAGAGGTCTTTCTGAAGTTTCTGCTATAGAAACAATGTGAGTATGCTTGGAGGGAGACAGACAGGTAAGTATATTTATACATTTATATATATATATAACTTTAAAAGCTCCATGATTTAAGTATATTGTGTATTTATGGATTTTCCTGTATGGCTAGCATTATATTCTCAAAAAATTTGTAACACATTCATGACGAATCATGACACTATCTCTTCCCAATGTTCTTTCTTGTAATCAACAAAATTTAACTAGTCATCAAAATACTGCTCTTCCTGACTGTATATCTCTGGATGGTACTGTAACAAAAATAAATAATCACAATATACAATCTTCTCTGGCACTAATATTTTCCTTTACTTTAGTTCTTTTATTTAGAACAGTAGAGTGCACATAAACACAGAAATTCAAGGCCAGACCATCAAGAGTTACAAACCAGTGTAACTAAATCAAAGTCAAATAAACTACTGTCTCAGTTGCTGCCTCCTAACAGGAGTTTTTCTTTCTCACATCCTCATTACTTACTGGATTATGGGCTTCCAAAATCTGAATACATTCCAATTTTGACATGGTTTTTGACATGCTCAGTTGTTCAAAGAGCAAAGCTTGTACACTTATGATAGCAGTATATAGCTCCAACATTTTGATTTTTTTAACAGTCTTTTGAAACTGTAAAGAAGCAATATACTCTCCAAGTTTATTTTCCAGATCACGCAGCTGACAGTCTTTCTCAAGCAGCAACTCGTAATTAACCTAAAAAATAATGAAGCACAAAAGATAACAAGATTAACATAAAACCTTAAAACCTTACATGAACACTCATGATTTTACTAGTCTGCAATTAACAAGCTGGATTAAAGCAGCAAAGAAATCAAAGCTGTTATCTTATAATGAGATACATTGTTTAAAAAGAAAGAGTGTTTTTAAACATTCAATTCCAAGCTTTTACTGTATATAAATGATCACAAAATACTGCAGGAAGGTGAGATACCAATTAGATCAGGCTTTTTTTTTTTGGGGGGGGGGGGGAGGGGGGGAGGGGGGAGTACATATAACTCTAATAATACTAACCTGGAATACAGGGTCTATATTAATTTTTAATGTAACAAAGGTAAAAATTAATAACACAAACAAATCTCTGCTTACATACATGAGTGACTGAAGAGGAAGAGAAAATACATCCTTCCAATTAGTTAAAACAATACAAAATTTATAGAAAGACTATAGTTTCAACTTAGCATGTGTTAGTTGATATTGACCAATAAAATTCAACCTACAATTCTTTAACTAAATAATGAAAAATCCTCTTATACAAACAGGTTAAACTCTAAATCAAGATTCCACTGGTAATGGATTTCAAACAGAATTAAAATTGGACTGAACAGACTCAAACAGGATTAAAACAAAATATTTTAACTCAATTACTATGTTGCTGCCACATATCTAACGGGATATACGTAGAGCAAACCCGAGGGTGGAAGGCAAACTGCATTCCCAAGCACAGAATCAGATGCAATGGTATTGACGAGCCCTCCATACTCTACCACTGACATTCACAGACAGTGAAATTGCCCCTGAATCTGTTTTCCTGCAGGACAATGTGGCCAGTGACCAGCTGTGATTAGATGCTTCCATCTGAGCTTGTCACTCTAAGCCCCCTTTACAGTCAAAGAAAAGGGAAAAGGTGCCTGTTGGTGCGTGTCATACCCTAAAAAAACTCTTTCTACTGATGTTTAAGTGTGGATGTCAAGGTTAGACTACACTGCACATATAACATTTGGGTAAGTGAATCCTCAAAGACGTCAAAAAATTTTCATCTTAAGTTTTATTCTCTCTCACTGTGTTACCTATCCATGCCGGCCCAGAATTTTTATTGTAAGAGAGGGAAGACAGAGCGAGCATACACAAGCATGAGAGCTGCAACTCCACTACTTAGAACTTACATCAAGTGCTGCACTACAGACTGGATTTTGAATCCAGAATCTAAGCACAGAAACAGCCCAACTATGACACTGCTGGGTATCTGAGTGCAGGGTTTTTCCTCTCACTCCATCTCTAAATTCTCTTCTGCTCCTAAAAAAATCTGAGAAGTTTCACAGCATGTAAAAAAGTTTTCAGAAATAATATTGGAAACTTAAGAAAATGCTTATTTATTTTAACAGAAATGCTCAGGCAACCACTCCCTGTGACAGAATGGAAGGACCACAGCCATCAGAGGAGGCATCTCAAAACCTTTTAAAGATGTTTTGATTAATTTACTGTCACTCAGAGCAGGTATTCCCATTTGCATGCTACGGAAAGGTAGTTATCCCATCCAATTTGGCCCCTCTCTTAAAGAATGGGAAGAGATGAACATCCCTATTTAATTCAGATATCTACACGGTAGGTATCTTAGCATGGATCCTAAGGCATCCTATATGTGCAGCCTTAATCTCTCTACAGTTCTACCTGTCTAGAAAATAGGAGTAATAAATAGACCTGTATGTTTATTAGAAAGATTAGCATTACGTTTATAGTCCTCTGAGATACTCTGCTATATGGCACCACAGAGTTCTTACACAATGAATTCCATAATCTCAAACGAGTTTTCTTTAAAATTATCTGGCTAGTTACAACATTTTACTAGTGTTGCACCACTATACATACTCTTAGCCTTATCCCTTCGTTAAAATATTTGAGATGCCCACAGTTCACAATAGTAACCGAGAAGCCCAGCTTATGGAGGTGCTCCAGCAGGCCCCTGTCTTTGCCCAGGCTGCAGCATGCCCTGCCACTTGCTCTGAAGAAAGGCCCCGGGGAGAGGTGGAGGGCAAAGCTCTATCAGGCAATTGTCAACACACACTCCTGTGGCACTGGTGAGTCACACCACTTATAGGGAAGAGAATTATAAAGTAGTTGTCCATCAAGTGTGAACAATAATGCTGAAGGTGAACCGCAGTCTTTAGACACTATATGACTTGCCATTGGCACAAGATCTGATTTGGCCCCTCAGTGTATCTCTGCACAAATAAAGAAAGATGATACGTACTCAAGTCATTAACACCTTATTAGCTTTCCATTCATGTTAGCTTTGTATTCTATTCGTGTTAATCAGAATTATATATCTTTGACTCTATTCACAATTAGCCTGAAAGCAGCATTTATGGAGACTGCCACCAAGCTTTTAGATCCCTGAGACAATAAACATGTAATACGATGCTTAAGAATTTTCTTTGGAAATTATATTGATAAGAAACTTGCCAAGAGAGATTGTGTTTCATCCAAATTCTATTACCAGGTAGATGGAGTTAAATTTACAATGTGATTTGCAACCAAATATGCTTGTGCTATGTTCATGTGATATTCTCCAAAGTCTCCATTATATCATCTGGAATGTCCGTGAACACAAGGGAAGGAAGGTTACCATCAGGAAGTATTTCCTACTAATGTGAATTAAGCCAAGTACAACTCAAGAGTAAGAAACCATGCTACAGTCACAAAGTAGAGACAAGAATAATTTTCTTGTTATTTTTAACAAGTCTCCATCTTAAAAGACGGACTTTGTCTTTCAACATTACTGTTTAAAGAATTGATTACAGAATCACAGAGTTGTAGGGGTTGGAAGGGACCTCAAGAGATCATCGGGTCCAACCTCCCTGCCAAAGCAGGTTCCCTAGAGCAACCTAAATTTGCCCATGACTCAGTTACAGTAATTCATATTAGGACTATTGTGTATTAGTACAAGTTCGCTTTCATTATGGTCTGCAAGTGGGAGCTGTTCATGGCTGTTCCAGGATGTGTTCGCTGTCAGAGAGACACTAATGAGCAGTGAAGGGACAATCATCTCGGCTAGACAACTTCTTCAGCTGCTGCAGTTAAATTTGTTAGAGCCCTCATTAGTCACATTTCTGCCTAATCTTTTAGGTGTATGTGATCTGTGCTACCCCATCTATACGGTTCACCAACATGGAGCATCCTTGTTTTAGATGTTGTCTCCAGTGATGGGCTTGAAAAATATAGGTGTATGACACTAAAAACTAAGAAAGCATATGGGTAACACACACATTGGATATTTGGGTTTGGAAGAGAATTCAGCTCAGAGATCACACTGGAAATACAGTAAAACAAAATTCTAAAAACTAAGTTGTTATTTTTTAGCACTGGAAGCAGAGATCTCTAGTGAAAAGCAAAAGTAATGGCCGAAATTTGGAGTTTATGGAAAAAGAGCTAAGCTGCCTCCAAGTGCTCATAAAAAAACAACATTAAAAAGTAGATGACTTGTACCTTAGGCCAGACACAGAAATATCCATTGCTTGTTCCTACGTTCCAGTTTTTAGTAGGAAATATTCAATACTAATATTACTTTTATGTATATATCTTCTATATTCTTTGCAGGCAGGTGAGAAACAAGTAAAATGAATATGAGACCTTTTCTTCTCTGTGTAATGCTTTTTACTGAAAAGCTAGTAATTTTAACATTTCCCATCTAACCTCACAATCCAACAGCTCATAAGCATTCAGAGCCCCATATTGTACTCTAGCAATACCAATTGGAAATCAAATAAAATCAAAAACTGCAGAACATTCTACAGATCATGACTTTGAATTAGATTGCACAAGACAGACAAGCCCACCTGACTGGGGTTTGTTTGTTGTTGTTTCATTGTTTTATCTCGTCAAAGCAAACTGATTTCCAAAATCCAAATAGTTATTTCAAGATATTCTTATGAGCCATTGACACAAGACAAAGGCCTGGAAGCAAGATTATTCCACACATCAGTGCCGAGGCAAATTTTTAAACAAAATCTTCCTTTGAAAGCCTGCGCACAAGACAAACTTCTCCAATAAGACTCAAGTTTTTGTTTTGAAAGGCATGTTGAATTAATGATTATACTACTGATCTTTGTTGCACTCTGTCCTTGCGACAGAGGATAAAGCTCTCAAAAGCAATTAGCAATTTTCAGAGCCACACTGTCTGACTATCTGATCTTTCAAGCTCTCAGTTCTTAAGTTCCCACTGACTTGCCCTGAAAATGTATTTCATTACCTGTAATTCCAAAGACTTTTCTCATGTATGTCTATTAGTATTGATTTTTTTTAGCCCAGAAGGGTAAACAGAAGAAACAATGTATTTTACCACTGTCTTTCTTTTGATATAGATAAATGCTTTTTCAGAAAGGAACTGCCACATAATCATGCCAAGTGCACAGGACACCTCAACACAGCTATGAAACACAGAGGAATTAGATAGTCCTCATACTATAAGACTAGGCCGTAAACTTTCTTCCATGGCCTCTCAGCTCACTACATCCTGTCTAAAACTTCTTCTCTGGCATGTCTGTTTTATGGGATTTCAAAACAATATATCCCACTGCTGTTTTCATAACCACTGTCTAGAAAAAAGTTTATAGCCATCCTGTAAGCTGCAAAACAGAGACAAGAACCCACAACACCATGTGAGCACCGCAGGAGAAAAGCAACAGTGAACAGAGGAGAAATAAAGCAGAACATTGCTCCATTGTTCCCCCATCCCTTTGAATTGGCTGTGAAAAATCAGATAGTTAATTCTGAGTTAGATGATAGAAGTGTTTACATCAATGCAAAATTTAGAAGCATAAGATTCTAAATGAGGAATGAGGCAACAGACTGCAGAAGGCAGAAAAAAAACCAAACTTTTCTTCTGTGATCAACATAATGTTTATTGCAGTACTTCTTTGTTCTAATGATAATGTGAGAACTAATGAGTTTCCTTAACAATAGTTTAGTTTCCTTATTGGGAAAAGCCCAAAGCATTTGGCTTTTTACAACTAATATGCAGCTGTACAATTAAAACAACAACAGGTATGCCAGATGGCACATGTAAAACTAAAATAATGAGGCTTAGAGAAGCTAACTTTCCAATTTTAAAACAAGATTCTAACAAAAGTTTAAGTCAATGATCACACCAAATGTGTTATCAAAACGAATGCCTAAGAGAAGGACCTATACTCAATTGTCCTTTTAAGTAATGGTAAAAAAAAAATTAAAAATGAAAGGAGATTTTGGAGGTCATGGTATTAGGAATTGAAAACAGAAGTACAAATGCCTCCAGTTATGAATTAGATACATCCTTGGGTAAAAGCTGTTAAATTATTAAAGACTGGTAGAACACACTTGGCCACTCTTTGCATTCTTGTCTAAGCATCTGCTCTCAGTTTCAAAGACTGGATGTTGGACTAGATAAACCTTTGCTTTTACCATCTGCAACCAATAATAACAATATGCTAATCTCACATAAAATTATGTCTGAATAAACATATTGACCCATTCCTTGGGATCCAGGTACAAAAAGCTGAAGAAACAGGTGTACAAAATTTCTTCCAAATTTATAATAAAATTGGTATTGCAGTCATTTGTGAAATTATTTTTTATCTGCCATTGGAACAGTTTGCCCAGGGAGGTGGTGGAGTCACCATCCCTGTGGGTGTTTAAGGAAAGGCTGGACATGGTGCTTAGGGACATGGTTTAGTGGGTGATATTGGTGGTAGGGAGATGTTTGGACCAGATGATCTTGAAGGTCTTTTCCAACCTTAATAATTCTATGATTCTACCAATTTCAAGTTCCAATGACACTTGCTCTGGCTAGTGCTTATATAGCTGAGCACTACTTACGTCTAACTGTTGTCGTTATAATATACCTCAGATACAGAGAAGTAATATTACTCATATTTCACAAATGGGAAAACGAAGCAGAGAGAGGTTAAAGAAGATGAGTATCTCATGGAAAGTCTACTGGCAGAGAAGGAAAAAACCTCCAAAACCCCATATTGACACTGGCCCTTCCATTCCTTAAGGATTAACAATAGATTGGGACTGGGACCCTTTTAAAAGGTACCAACAAGAATCAAGGCTCCCCTTCAATGAGTTGTGTATAAATAAACTCAGTATAAAACTACCCAAAATGTATTGGAATCTAAGAACCCGTTTCTGTGTTTTCAGTAGCATTAACAAGGCCCATGAATAAAATCTTGTTCAGTAGTGAAGCACAATCCACTGTTCTATGATTCTATGATTTCAAAGGTCCGCTAGGAAACCCAGAGGACCTAGGGGAATCTTGCAATCATGGATACACCAAGCCCCAGAACCATCAGATGAAAAAAAGAGAGAGACACGAAAGCAGTTCTGTAACTAAGGTGCAAAAATTAAAAAAAAAGCCAAAACTATCAATCTTTAAATACATCTTGACAAATGCAGGTATGAGCAAAAAGACAGATCATGCCACTGCACCTCATGTCTTCTTTATCTGGATATTATTCATGACTGAGAACTGTTATTCTTTAATTACTTAAAATACAGGTTCTGACCCCAGAACAGGAAAATTCTTACATTTACCTTATTCACATTTGCATCTTTCACCAAGTCTTCATAAATGAAAATTTTGTCCTGTAAAGATTTCTTCAGAATATCTATTTTATTTCTACTCCTGGATCCTGATTTTTTCATTTTAGAATGCTGCTGTGATAAGATGAGCAAAAAAGGCATTATTTGTAAGAGGTAGATGGGGATGGTACCATTAAGATTACTACTTACTATCTTGGGCAGATTCACCAGTTAATGAAACACTTGACAAGGACAAATTTCACTGAGAAAATATTTCTGAAATGCATGTGCTGTGCATTCATTCTGATGATTCCTTTCAGACATTCAGATAAAACTGGAAACTCCTTTTTAAAATTTCATTCATTTCATTTCATTTAAATTTCATTCATTCACCCTTTCCATGAAAACTGCTATAAATTTGATTTTATACAACCTTTAGTAGTGACAATAAAAAAAGATGTTAACTGATACATACTGATACGTAGTTTCCTCAGCACAGTTAAAAATGAACAAAGAAAATTAATTTAAGAACTGCATTGTTTTCGAGACACAGTATATGACTCACAAATGAACCTGATAGTATTAATAGGCACCACTTCATGTAATCAAATTATTCTTGACCTTTATATATCTTTACAAGAATATCAACTAAGTATAATGAACTCTCATGGAAATGATAACACTTGTTCAACTATAAGGCTATTGCAAAGTCATTTTCCTTCTTAAGTAATTCAGAAATTATTAAGGTTTTGAACTAGCCTACTTCCTAATATAATTATCCCAAGTTAGTTTACACATTTAGAAAACATAACTGAACCAAAACAAAGCAAGGGAAAGTACTCCTTTTACGATTGTATCAGAAAAATTATACAGGAAACAATTTTCTTTCTCGTGTTTAAGAACAGAAAACAATTTATGATCCCATAGATTTTACATCTTACAAAAGGAATTTAACACCCTTCAGTGTTATTAAAAACAAAACAAAACAGACAAACAAAAAAAGTGCTACATTTGACAGATATTTCTTGTTGGGAAAGTCTCTCTAACTTTAAATCTACTTATTAGACTATCTAGATTATCTTATTATCTAGATTTAAAATAAACAAAATAAAACCACCTCTGTACATATCCAATTATTTTGTAAAGAAGAATCTGAAATCAAGCCCATATTATTATCAAGAGGCAATAATGTCCTTCCTTACTTTAGTGCCAAATTTAGTGAAGTGGAGGGTTTGCAAGAGAAATCTCAGTTTGGGTTGTAGAGGACCTAACTGGTCCCTGATATTCAGAGTCAGACTTATCATCTCTCCAGTTTTTCACATTTCAGTGGACTCTCCTCAGATGAGTCCCCTTTTGGTCACCCAACCGTTTCTTTATACGGATGCCTTCATCTTGGCAAGGCTGGAGGACACACAAGCAGTAGATCTATGCAGGTGTGCAGGTGTATGTGAAGGAACCATATCTGACTGCTGCTCAAACAGTTATCTTTAAGGTTTACCAATCCACACACAAGAGAAGCATACGTTGCTGTCATCTCTATGGAGAAGCTATGGACTTCACCTGCAGATCAGGCCGACAACTGTGGATGCATGTATGAACACCTCACCCATCCCCACACCGATCCCACACTGTGCCTACCTGTTTATTGGTCATTGCTAAATTCTGATCAACTTTCAGCAGCTCTGCATCCCTTTGCTCCAGCTCAAAAACCTGAAGCAAAGTTCTAGCTCTTATCTTGGGCAGAGCCAAGCTGCTGTCCACCTGAGAAAAGCAGCAGTGGAACTCTTGTCTCATTTTAAGCAATTCCTCTTCAGATAGTGAAAGGGGCAAACTTAGAAGATGCCTGTTAAAAGAAAAAAATAAACAATGAAAGCCATTTGCTGTTCAGTGATACAGACAATTTTCCATAAAATTTTGAAGACATGCACAAGAATACTTTACAGGACCATGATCATTCTTCTTTACATTGTGCATAAATCAGTTATTCATCTCACATAGGACTGAGCTGCTCAGTATGTTTAAAATATCCATGAGCATACCTTAAATTCTAAGTACAGTACTTCCTTGACCGTAACACATCATTTTCAAAAGGAAACACATTTGGAATAAAAAATAATGCAAATTTGAGTAAAATTCCTCAGTACAGAATCTTTCTACCACTTCAGACAATACAAACCCCGAATTTAGGGTGTTAGGGCTGTAATCAAGACAAAGGCTTCCTGTAAAGCCTCCCTGTGCTGTTTCTCAGCACTTAGCAGTCCAAGCGACTGAGAGGGGAGAAAAATAAAATGAAAAAGTATGTCTGTATTATAAACTCACGTATGTCACCTGCCCCATCACCAAGTGGTTTGACCTATTCTTTGTAAAAAAGCTTTTAGCAGTCTGAACAACATGGATTATATTTTAACAATTTGAATCACTCAGAAAGTTCCTACTTTGTCGAAGGAAGGTTCTCAACACAGAAGTCTAGGGAACTATTCCTCAGGCCAAGCTGAAGTTGACTTAAAAATAGAACATGCTAAAGCCTAAATTCATCTTCCAGTTTTGACTAACCTTAGACTATATTCATGTTCTGATCTTGTGACTGAAATATTTAAGAGTATTTCATAAAAGTAGTTTAACTTTTCTTTTGAACAAATTCTCTTTCCCAAAAATGCATTTGCATTAAAAGCATGAACATCACTTTTTTAAAGTAGCTTATTATTATTATTATATTATACTGTATGTTCCATTAAGACTGAAGCTTTAATTCAACATATCATAGTTATACAGTACCTCATAGTTCCACTAAAATATTCCTGGGTTTAGAAATCCTGCGTCTAAATAGATCCTATTTCTGTTTACTGATTCAGCAAAGTACCGTTACATCCTAAATTAAAACATCTTAATATGCTGTAAAGTTTTCACCTAAAAAAATTAATGCAGTATTACTCCAAATAAGCATTTCCAATATACTTACCATTTCTCATGTTATCTTAGGACATTCATTAGGAGAAAATCCAGTGTGTGTGCATGTATATGTGTGTGTGTGTGTGTATGTAAAGACTGCAAATCACAATTTTGTAAAGTCTATACTTAATAAGGACTTTCAGCATTGAAAAAAAAGTCTTCACAGGAATTTTGGACTAACTTATTATCTCTTCAGTAGCAACAGAAATGAAAAGCTATCATTCAAAATAATTCTTTGTGAAAAATAGCAGATGAGAACACAAAAGAAAGAGCTGGGAACTGTGATAGAAATCTCAAAATTGACAGCAGACTGAACATAAAGTGACAGATTTTAAGAGACTTTTGGTAGAATAGTTGCGTAATGCTGCAGTTTTTGTATGTATTTGCCAGTATTTTACTGGAAAAAACAATCAGCTTACTATTGCAGTAAATAGATAGCATCTAACAATACATCAGGTGACACTGCAGACTAGAACTCAATTATCATGGAATCGTAAGTTATAAAAACGAAAGACTTGCTGGGTCATACAATCTACTTCCTTGTTCTTGTAGGTCTGTTCTCAGCAATATATTCAGAGATAATAAGACAAGTTAGAAGATACACTGAAATAGCTTATAGAAAAAGTATTTAAAATGCTGAATAAAGTACAAGGGCTTTGAAATTAAAAACTAAACTAAGACACAAATGGATTTTTTTCCTCTAACAAAGCAAACATGAGATGGGCAAGGTTCCTTTTCCTATTTCTTTTATGTGGCTTTACACAGTACAGCAGAAAAACTTACAGAGATGCTGTCAGGACAAAACTGCCTGTACAAAACTGTTTTACTTTAAAAAAGAGGTATGAAGCAGCTTGGGGCCTCGGTATCAGCAGCACTTTGTCAGCAGGACAGATTAGCCAAGTGTCACATGTGGATCTCTTGAACCACACAGGTACGCTACTGTGCTGTATATTTATGAAATATGTAGAAATGCTTCTGTAAAGCATAAAATGAGCACCTGATGAATAAGGCTTGACTTGTAGCTGGAACGAATGTATCAAAATTGAGTGCAGGGCTCATTAGGCTTGACATACTAAATGACATTTGCAAAGTGTTGGACCTCTGAGAATGAACCAAGAATAATAATGAACGATGCACAAGTGACACCTGATACAAAGTGAAGTCAAGTATAAAAATACCACTCCACCTTTTGGTTTCAAAAATTCTGTTTCCTGGAAACTCTACTGAAGTGTCAGACTGCCAGTGCATGTTGCTGGCTCTGCAGGGGCTGAGCACTTGTGAGAAATCAATTCCCAGGTGCATGACATATAATTGATCATTAACAATTACATTCAGACAGGTATGACAACTCCTAGCTCATCACTGTTTACAAAAATAACTAAGAAAAAGGCATAGAGATACTTGCATGAATACTGACTGTTCCCAGCTCCTTAGTTTTTTTTGTTCTGAAAACCTAGCTTCCAGTTCTTGGCTTAGTTTTTGTCTCGTGAGCTGCAGCAACTCTTCAACGACCATGCTCTTTTCATGTTCTTCCCTTTCAAGCTGTTCACGTTTAACAATGATCTCTTTTTTATGCTCTTCCACAGCTTCCAGAAGGAACATCTTTGGCACGTTGAGCTTTACCAGTTCTTGCACAAATATTCCATACTGAACACGCTTAAGCTCCTCAATGGCTTTCTCTGTTAGACTAAATATAAGATCTTTCAGCTCTTCACTGGCCTCATTATCAAGCTTTTCAGTAAATTCTTCAAATTCAACGGCGTGATCATTCAGAAGATTTTTCCAGTGGCTCAGGTAGTGAGTGACCTCCTTAGTGGTTTTGAAGGGGTCCCCTAGTGACAGCTGCTCCTTTCGATGCTCTTTCTGCTGATTCATTTTTGAAAAGAAGAACAAGATTAAGAGAAGGAACAGCTCTCAAATTCCAGCTCTTTAATTACATATTTCACAGCAAAGCAAAGTTTCTACTTTTGGTTTTGAGTGCTCTCGAAACTGCTTTTCAGCATCCAGAGACTAACTTAATCCTCAACATCATGGCTTTGTGTGCAACAAGCAGGCCTGTGATAATGTGGATTATTGTTAGATAGAAGGGCTAACACCTAAGAAAAGTATGACCTTGCAGTTTAACATAATGACAAACGGCTGAATTGTAATGATCTGGCAGTGTTCCAGAAGTAAATCTGGATCAAATAAATACCAATGAAGAAGAAAATAAAATAAAAAATGTTTTGTTGTTGTTCTTTGTATTTGTTTTTGATTTTCCCCTTCTTCCAGCAAGCAGCAATTTCACCAGAAAGCTAAACCAAAGCTACCTATACTGAGAATAAAGACAAAAAATGGAAGTCTCCATCTTTATACCTACCGTTCCTCTTTGCAGCGACATCTGTTAAAGAGTAGAAAACACTGAAACACATATCCCACAAAAGGTAAAATTAATGTCACCTAATTTTGGTCACCTAGAGATATATCACCTAATCCAATATAAAGAACCTAATGTAGTTTTTCCTACATCCTTTAGGCAGAGTTTTGTAGTTGACCCACAGGAATTTTAACTGTGCAATAAGTGCATTTAAGTCCCAGCCAGAAAATCCACAGAAAACAATGACTGTCACAGACCTGTGCCATCTCCCTCACTGATTCTAGAACCTCACTGGTCTTTTGCCTGTCTGCACAAAGGCTTCTAACACCTCCCTGGAACAGGTAAGACTAAGTAGATAGGCTTCATGAGTTTCTCTACTTAGGTCAATTTCTTGCATTTTTAAAATTTTTAATTTTTAAAGAACAGCTATTAATTTCTGAATACTTAACACAGCAAATGGTGGCACACAGATAAAAAGAACAGACATTTATTTTCATCTGTGCTCTTGGCAGTGTCGACCCCCATCCTAAGAACTATGCTTTACTTTTCAACTCATTCAATTTTTTCTTCATGTTAAGCCCTGTGAAAATAAATATACTGAATATAATTACCTTTTGCAACATTTCCCGCCTTCGCTTGATAATGAGTTTCTGATGAAGCTTTTGCTTTTCTTGTTTCAAATCATGATCAAATTTCTGTTTAACAGAATTAATTTCAGTCTCAGCTCGATCCAGCAGAAGTCCCAAATGACTTTCAGGTAGATGACCCGCTCTGTAATAATAGTGTTTGAAGTCTGTTATCCTAAATTCTTATGAGCAAAAGGATATTTGAAGTAATTAGTACCATTCAAAGGCTCAACAAAGTAGCCACACAGAAAGATCTTTATTTTTTTTTTGCAGTAATATCTGGGGAGACTCAAAGAAACAAGTGGATAATAGAAAGATAGTCGTAATCTCAAAGATGAGTGCAAAATGAAGCCAGTTTGTGAGGGTAGAGTGAAGGTTTATAAAGAAGGAATGTGAAGAAGGAAGGAAGGGAAGGCAAATGCAAAACAAACTACATATCAGTTAGTAACGTAAGCAATATTCAAATGAGACATTTTAAACCTTATATATTATTCATAATATTTACATTTTTCATTTAACGCCACTGCAGTGCAACTCTGGATGTCCTTTATAAATCGTAATTAGAAACAATTTTCTCTTTTAAGGGTGTAATTTAACGAAATAAAAACACTTAAAAATTATTTTAAAGACACAGAGCAATCATATCCATGAACAGACTTATATTCACATTTTCTATTGCATTTAAATCAGAAAATTTTTGAACATTTCAAGCTAACAGTGAAATACAATACTCTGACAGCGGAAATCCTCACTCTTAAGCGCACAGTGCTTTCAAATTGAAGTTTAGGACAATGGTCTACCTCCAGCTGCTGTATTACTTAACATCAAAAAGTAAGCAAAATCCCAATCGTAGTTACTTAGATAGCATGATAGTTAAGAAAATCTCCCTCTATATAAACTGAAATTGAACTTTTAAAATTTCCCACTATCCTATCTACACCAGAATTTTCCCAAATCTTTCTCAGAAAACAGAAGAATAAATGAAGATCTTAATGCAGTCAGACAAGGCTGTTGGGCATTTTTAAGTTGTAATTTTTAATATTAAGCATAGTGAGCTTCCAAAATGCCCGGTTAAAAAGGTCAAAATGGAATTTTGAACAGAAAGCACCAATTCCTAAACTGAATCTGGATGTTGTCTAAATACCTTCTGGTTTATTTTCCAAATCCCCATTTTCATAAGACATGAACATTATTCACAGAGCTTGGATTCAAAATAATTTTGCAAAATCTCTGAAAATCAAGGCATTAATATGTTGCTCTTCCAAATCCCCATTCCAAAATAATACCTAGACCAAATAATAAACTAGAGACGTGGCTAAAGATCATAATCTACCACCAGAATCCTTTACCAGAAAGTACAAGATCTTACTCTGTTAGGATTTGTTGATACTGTCAAAGCTTTATTGCAAGTAAAATCTTCAAAATACAAGCTAAAAGAAATAACGCAGAAGATGTATGTCTTAGCTTGTTTGCAGGCACTGCAATAGAAATGTGGTATCCAGATTCCACAATTCACACCTCTCTATCTACTGCTCAAGCATCTGCAGGTATCTGAGTAGGCCACAAAATATCCCCTGCATACTGAAAGTGCTGGAAAGAAACTCTGAGCTGCTTTAATACACGGTTATGTCAACCAGACAGGGCCTTCTTTTACAAAGGTTTCTTCCAACGTCTGCTGAATTTTTCTAATCTTCTACAGAAGGCAGATTAAAATACCTCTCAGTAACTTGAGAGCATCATTCACCAGGCATCATTCACAGATCTTCTGGCAAAGTCATCTTTGCCTTTAAAGCAAATAATTTCAGTGTTATGTTCAAAAAACCCCCAATAATAACAGACTCAACAGCACCACGTTTTCTATCTATATTTGTTAGCTCTAATACCTCCTTTTCATCAAGCCCAAGGCAAAAGATTAGTGAATCAAAGGTCGATTTATTATAGTGAGAAAGTAAGGTAAGATAATAACCAAGATATTATTTTTAACACCTTCAGCCTGCCTCGTGTTTAAGAAATAAACCCAGCCTTGCTGCATCCAATTAAAATCCCTGTCCAGGGCAGTGAAAGGGACTGCAATAGAAAAAGATGGATGTGCTGGAACCATCCCACAAGTGAAAGATTTCAGAATAGCCATGCAACATAGAACGACTGGAAGACGATATATACCCACCTATTCTTAGGATTAAAAAAAAAAAAAAAAGAGTTACGTTATTTCAGTTTGGGGTTGTTGATTTAGAGATCCAGCAGGCCCACAACCCAAACTGCATGTTATGTAGTACTGTAAGATCTATCTCTTTATTTATTTGGAATCTACTTATTTAGAAAGCCCAGGTAACAAAATAGTGCCACTATGGCAGTTTATGGAAATTGAAACAGTAACTTGTATTAATTAGTATTATGGTAATTCCATGGCAAGAGACCTTCATTTCTGGTTTCATATAAATACAGTATAAAAGTAATTAGAATACTAGAATTAAAAGACGCCCTGTTCCCAAAGGACTGTGAACTAAAATACAAAATAAAAGGAGAGAAGAAAGATAGTAAGACAGTATAGACTGTATGATAAACTGCTTGCTCTCGGCATATCAGACATCTAATCACCGAAGAAATGTGCAGGCACATGTTTAATGTCTTTGAACGAGGAGAATGTTAATGAAGGAAAATACTGCAGTAATGACAAGGATGTTTACAGGTGGGTTCGCCTAAATGCAGTAAGTATCTTTGAAGGTACAGAGATGAAATGTGCACTCATGAGCAGCCAGTATCAGAGGTCAATTGGAGGCAAACCTTGATTTCGTTGTACTGAGAAAAAGCCAACAAGTTTAGGAGAAAATGTGAAATGAGGGTACTAAAAGTAAAAAGCAGTAGTTCATATTACGTGCTATGGAGAACTGTCTACGGAAAGCTGGACCAGAGCAAAGGAAGATTGATTTATGAAAGCTAGAGAAGATGCAGGAGAGACTGAAGCGTAACTGATGAAGCAGAAAAGCTGTGTATGGAGGTTGACTCAAAACAAACCATACAGACAGAACCTGCAAGACAATGTTGATGTTACTGAACTTCAGCTACTTCAGGATTTCACCCACTGAGCTGGCATATTGCCATCACAATTGAGGGAAATAATTAAGGGCAATAAATGCCTTATACAGAAAAGAGCAGAAAACGTTAAGAGATTATGAGAAAGCTTTATACTGATGCATTACCACTGGATGCGTTCACTTTCCAATGCCTACTTCCTGAAAGGTCCAGCAAGACAGATTGGAAAACTACTTTGGTTATATCAAGATCCACATAAATGAAGAATATTCACAAGAATAAGAGACCAACATAAGATGTTTTGCTTTGATCTTTTATGTCAAAGATAATCAACTGCCTACTTTAAAAACAGTTAACAAGAAATGCTTGAGGTCTCATAAATATTACAATTTTTGAAGAAATTTATAAAGGAGCTTGAATTGTTCATAAATAGTGAATCAGCAGAACTGGACTAAGCTTTTTAGGAGACCAAAGAAGAAATTAAACTTCTTGTGGGAGTTCAGATACTCACTAAAGAACAATGCAACATACTACAAATGCTGTAGTTTAAAAATGTCACGAACCTGGCACCTCTGGGTATACCCAGAACAACATCAGGCTAAATATTGCCTCAAGTATCACCTTTTGACTCATTTATTTGTTAAGGGAAAACACAAAACGCCTAGCTAGACAACCCTACAAATCTATAATTACCATCTGAATTTTAGAACTTGCTTTCCTGCATTTTGGCACTGCAGCTCACAGACTTGCTTTCCAAACAGCACTGAGTACACACAGCCAGTCCTAACAAATGGGATATTTTATTTAACTGCTATCTTTAGAAAGCTCGGCTTGAAAACCATGGCTGCTTTACTTCATTTAAAATCTTCACAAATCTCCCTAGAATTGTTTTGGCTTGGTTTCCTTTTGCTTTTTATAACCTTTATTTCTGGCTACACATAATCTTTTTCATATTAATTTTGAATTGCCTTTCTATCTGATAAATTTTAAACATCCTATTACGACCTCTCCCCTCATCATTTATGTGCTGTTTTATGTATTCCTCAATTCTGTTTACCTGTGGTATATCAGTTTCTCTTCTCAATATAAATAGCTCTGCATTTTAGAATTCCATTTTTAACTGTAAGTTTAAGTACCATTATCAATGTTCGGCATAACAGATTAAGACAGACCTGTATTTATATTTAGACAAGCAAATTCAGTGCTAATATGAAACTTAAGAGGATATTATGGATACAAATTTAAAGTACCAAACCATCAAACCAAACTACACCTGCTCAAACACCCCAAATTATAAATATTCCCCAAATCAGTTTAGAGTTAAAAACTGAAATTTAAGCCTTCCTAGCACAGATTATAACTTCCTCTGGGTTTATACAAAGATATTTCAGTTTGCTTGTAGAAAAAGGTCTAGCAAATAATCTGTTTTACTAGATTCTGCAGCTTTATAATCTCAACATCTAAAGAATAAATAACATAACAGTTTGGCCAAAATTTGCTTGAATGGAATTCATGCCCCCTGCATGTATGGGAAGTTAGAGGAAAATAAGTCGTTCTACACCCAAAAAATCAGATGGGATTTCTCCTCTACAAATGCCATCTCCAACTACGGTCATGTTTCCTTTGCCTGCAGAGTACTATCACTCTGTGAAGTTTGAAAAGAGAGTGCTACAGAATTTATTTTTCATCATGTTAACGATGCTTTAAGGGGGAAGAGGTTGATTGTTTTTGCAGAGAGTTTTCGTTTTTTGTGTGCAAGCATCCCTCCCATTAAAATATATTTTTGGGGATGAGATCTACAAGGTCTTGGATTACTAATACTAGATGTTTCCTCCCCGTTCTGTTGTTAATATGTTTTTTTACTATTAAGTACAGCAACAGGCATACAACTATTTTTCCAGCTTGAGAAGCCCCAGTTGTTCATTTCAATGATTTGATCCATGGATGCAGCGGTCGTACAGAAAAGAGTTTCTCATTAAGGCTCTTCACATAACGACATCTGTGAAAACATCTCGGAACATTTCTTATATAATCCAATTCTAAAAAGAAGCATGAACTGATGGAAAGGAACTCTCTGTGGAAGATGTGCCTAAATTGTATTTCCTATGCCAAGAGATTTATTTTTGTCTTTGAGCCACACAGCTGCAGATTTTAGCAAAACAGGCAAAGCAGTGCAAGCATACTGGAAGAACCTCTCTCTGATCAACAAAATCTCGAGGCTAAACTTAGAGTATGATTCCAACATGGCAGCAAACAGGACAAGTAAAAAGATGAGCAAGCAAAGGTTAAAAAAAATAGGTAAATCAGATTATCATATCAACGGATGCAATATTTGGTAATTTTTAAACTGACTTTAAAACTGACTTAAAAAAACAGCTGAGATATTTACCTTTCCATCTTATTAATGAGAGCTGATATCTGGGTTGCTGCTGCATTTATAAGAGTAGAAGCTTGAGAATCCATTAACTGTACCTTACTTATAAGAGACTCTCTGTAAGCAAATCTTCTATTCAGATGGTATTTCTTGCTAGCTTGCAAAAAATCCATTAACTCTTCAATGTCTCCCTACAGGAAGGAAGGAATGTGAACAAATATATCTAATTAGACGTAAAGTTAATTTCAACTAACACCTATGGATATCAGGCCAAATTTGTTCATTAATAACGAAAAGTTAAAAATTTCTTACAGGTCAAAAAACAGTGAGCTTATATATATATATATATATATATATATATATAAAACAATATATGTACGTTGTGTAGATATCTAAATGTCCATAATGTTATTCCTACAAAAATTAGTTATAAAAAGTGCTAACATATGGATAATATCTTCTATATATGAGTGCAGATATTTTCCTGAAACATTTCACAAAAGTTACTGTGGGTTTGGATTCTGTCATTAAGTTAGGAATGAAGCTGTCATCCTATTACCTGTATTTTAGAGTAATCTTGCACTAATGCTTTAGCTGCTTCCAATTTCAGTTCTCCCTTTAAGGTAGCATTTGTTATCTGTGTAAAAAAGATGTTATGGAGCTCCTTTCTCTGGGAAATAGCCAGTTGTCTATAAGCTTTTGCAAAATATTCCTCCTGCTTTACCAGAAGGAACCTCTTCAGGTGGTCCTGCTCCAGCCTGTGAAGTCTATCCAGAAGAGTTCTATATTCAACAGCAGGCTGCAGAGAAGAGAAAAATAAATATATCTGAAGTGATATTCAATATTCAACATTTTTTAAAGTATCATTGCTACTAGTTCATATGTATTTTATGCATACTCTGATTACTGTCATTTCAGGTTTGAATGCAGACTAATACTAAATCAATGTACACTTCCCATGTTTTTCATCTGTTGGAATGATGGGTTGTACGACAGTCAGTTTATAACCCAGGTAACACTTCCAAGGCATTATGAAGTCTTTTTAGAATATACATGTAATGAATTTCTTATGTTTCATCAATTCTGCAATCATATTAAAATTGAATAGACTTCCAAAATACAGAAAGAATGAAAGAACAGTAAGCACACATTTTAAAAACAATATAAATTAGAAAAAATACTCTACCTCAAATCTTTAGAAGTTCTTATTATCAGTGACCTACTTTATCTATTGGTTTCTACAAATTAATTCAAGAGCACCACTTTAGAGTTACAACAATGGTGCAGAATTAAATGGCAATTAATTTAAAAGCCTCTTTGCAAGAAAGAGCAAAGTAGTACTCATAGTTCTCTAGTAAGACTTAACATATTCATAGTTTTAATCTCAGATGGCATAAACTCATTTTAGAATCAAAAAATCCTTTGCTCTTTGGGAAATGTATGTTTCTAATGTCAGCAGAACTACTAAACAATAGGCATGTCGGTCTTGTTCCGAATTTCATCCTATTAATATGGGGAGAACTGTCCTCTGCACTGAGCCCCCCCCACAGGTCACCCCTCATTCCCAAGTGATGCATTGCAGACAGCAAACAATTAATCCAAAAGGGTAGGGAATATATATTGTGTTTTGACTGAAAAGGGTGAAGAGGCTGGTGCTGCAGCTGGTTTTTTACTGCTATTTTTCAGATGTCACCCACTGGCAGGAGCTCTAGTGTGAGCCATGCCTAGTTCCCCAGCATGTCCTTTTGGACCAGGTTCCACAGGGAGTATTAAAACACATTCCTTCATAGATCCTGGTGCTTTTTGCTGTGTTCAGAAAGCATAATTAGTATTACAGTTTTAGGGGAGAAAGGTGGATAACAGGATGATAAGTAGATGATAAATGCATGAGGACAAGAATTGGATTGGCTTTAATTCTTTCACTGACTCCTAACATTGAGGTTTTCTAATATAAACCAGACTGAAACAATATCAAATGTATTTTGTGCAAAGAAAAATTGCCGGACTAAGAGCATATTTAGTGAGAGTTCACTAAATATGGTTCACTGGAGTCACAATCTAAAATTAGCTGGAAACCCCAAAGAAGTTCAGCTGGCTTACGTAAGTAAGTCCACCAGCTTTCTCCACACAACAGCCTGATAAATTAAAGTTCTTCCAGAGAGCCTCAGCATACTATAGTACCTTTCCCTACAATTACAGTATACATAAGCATGTGCAAGGGAATATACTGGTGTAACAGAATCTATTCCAAACAAAACTTATTTTGTCTCTATAACCCAAATGAAACAGCTGAAAATTCAGAAGTGCTGCATCCAATACCCATGCATCCACTTGCACATCCAGAAACAAATCCCCACTGGTAAATAACGAACGGTACTATTTATTCCCACAAGTCATCCTAATAAGCTGAGTTATGGACAAGCATGGAACATTAACTTCGGTATGTTAGCATTTTAAGGTTACAGAGGTAGAATATTCAAAACCTAGCAGACTTCCCTCCAGACACATAAAATGAAAAGGAAAAAGATCAGTCCATTTTATTGTAAAAAAATCATTATACCTGAAAGATGACATTGAAGAACAGAGCATGATTTTGCAGATAGGATGTTGGACCAGAGGATGTTAAGACTTAGGCACTGCTTCCAGCTAATGACTATCTATGAAATCCTAGGCAATAATACCCATTCCTGACTATCTATGAAATCCTAGGCAATAATACCCATTCCGAAAGAGATCTTTGGATGAAAGTAACACACATAAGCATTAAGCTTTCACTTAAGCAGAGCCCCTAAACTTGTAAAGGATTATATTCTGTCTTAACACAACTTATCACTCTGTTCCCCGGAGGCTATTTTCAAGAGAAGTCCACTACCTGCTTTGCATATAGACTGTTCTGTGTGCCTTTACTTGGCCTGGAAGAAATCAGTCTTCGGTGGAGATTATATTTTCATTTTCTTCAAAATAAGAATATAAATCTTGGAGAATTTTTACCTAGATTGTTAAGGTGTATGATGCAGATTAGGTTTATGATTCTGCTCTGAATGTGCAATATACTTTACACAGTGTCTGACTGGATTTCTTTGGAATCACTACCATAGAAAATAACAAATAATAACACACAACTTTGCAAGGGTGGCTAAAAGTGACTATGCAATAAATAAATAAATAAATAAATAAATAATCAGGATAACAATAGTCTTTTGTTTTCAAGTGTCGATACTCTTGATATAATTTCATTTTCCTGGTAAAGTAAAACACACAGAAAATGTCTATTCAATCACTCTATTTATCAAATCTGAATTTCTGAACACATTTAAATTGTATAGTCTTAGTCTTCTAAGCAAACAACTCAGCCATCCCACGCTAAAAGAGAAACCATCTATATAAAACCACATCATGCAAAGTATCTTGATTTTATACAAGATTTACCTTTTCATTCACTTTCTTCATTAATTCTTCAGCTTCTTCATTCGCAGCTCTCTCTTTTTGGCGTTGAGCCTCCATTTTCTTCCTAGTTTCCAGATTACATTCAGCTGTGAAAGCCACAACCTTTCTTTCATACTCTTCCTGAATCTCCTTCTCCATTGCAAGAAACTGTTTTTTAAAAATTGAACTCATCCTCTTCTCCACATGAGGAAAGAGGCTGTGACTTAAAACCATGTTCTTCATCATCATAGAAATCACTTCTTTACATATCTGCATTCGATATGCCTCCAAATCAGCATCTGCCCGAGTTAGGCTGGCAACCTCCAGGCTGTGGAAAGGCAATTGGGACTGTTTAAAATCTCAGACCACAGGAAATTTCTATCATAAAACAAGGATATCTAGACTTATTGTGTAACTGAGAATGGCAGTCAGACAAGTGCAGAAATATCTCAGCACATGAGTTTACTAATCATGATAGTAATCATTCATTTAAAAGTAGAGTGAACTAATTTCTACTAAACTAACTTCCATTTTATATATATATATATATATATATATATACATACATACATATATACATGTATGTATTCATACACTTCTGGTTTAGACCAAAAAAGGAAAAGCTTTACTTTGGAACACAAAACTTTCCGTCAATTTAAAAGCAAACAAAAACCTCCAACAGAAAATAAACTTATGTTGGGAAGCACACAGTGCGGATGAAGTATCTGAATGGACTATAAATTCTGCTGACTCTGTAAAATAGTTCTAAACTCACTGACCCATCCATATTAATGCATTACTGGTTTGTGTTCTCCTCTGGTTTATTTCCTTCTCCCTCTCTCTGGGGAAGAGTACTTCTTGCTCCGGCACAGTGGAGAAGCCACAGAGGACACATGATGGCAGGGTCAAGGGAACAGGATGCCAAAGCAACACAGCAAGCACTTCAAATTGGCAGCACAGATGCGTATTTCTGTCTCGGTCTTCTCTGTTTACAGAAGACCTAGGACACTTGCTGATATAGCCAGCTAGTGCTAAGCTGTTTACTTAAGACAACTTCTACTTACCAACTTTTAAAAAGTAAGTATATCAGTTTCATGTAAATGTACTTAAATAAAAAGGATTAAAAAAAAATGGGAGATTTATGCTATAACATTTCCCTAATGACTGTCCCAATTAATTATTAGCCTGCAAAAATCAAGCTACTAGAGCGTCTGAATTCCTGTTTCAAGTCTCGTAGCTCTGTTTTAACTGAAGCATATCTGTCTTCTGCAAGAAATAGCACATCTTGGTTTTCAAGCATTCCCTACTGGAGAACCAAAAAACATTTCACTTCCCAATTCCTTTAAGGCCTAAAAAAGGTCACCTTATCCTCAGCTTGAATTTGACTATTTTCCACTTCCAACTATCTTTGTCTGCTGGAATAAAAAATTCCTTAGTCGCTATTTTTCTCCTCTTCATTTGTGCACTGATAGATGGTGCTCACAGCACTCTATAACCCTTTCTTATTGAAGTGTGAAAGACTGAATTCCTTAACTCTCTCGCTGGAAGGCAACACCTTGCAGTTCCATTGTGTTGATACACAGCTGGTAACACAACATTAATTTCTTATCACATATGCAGGATTTTTTCCACCATGCTTGGAATAAAAAGTTAAGCCATTCCTCATCCACCTCCTTACTAGTTAGCTTTATGGTCTTCAGCAGTGATCCAAGAATGAAAATCAAAACCAGACACCATTACAATATTTTCTGTCGTTATCTTTCGCTTAGTCTTCCCCTAGCACTTCCTTCTTTTTCTGCAAGTTATTGCAGACTAGACTTGATTTCATTTTGAGCAAGATTTCCATGCTCCTTCCTGTCTACAGAAAGAACTATGGTACCCACCTGGCAGCAAATCTGTGAAGAAGAGAACGAAGCAGAGGAAGCACATGAGCAGTTCCACCAATCCAAGGTTAATAACATGGAGAAAAAGTAATTAGAAGCCACACTTCTCCCATGTCACGTCCTGGCATACAGCAGTCTTTTTTTTCAATGGAAGCTGAAGAAAGGTTGTCTATTAAAACTTGGAATCTACCTTACATGTGATGTGCTCTGCTTCTGGTTTGCCTCCTCCACAGCAGGCTGAAGGAGTGAATCAAGCCTACCACATGTGCACCTTGCCTCAAGCTCTCACGCCAAATGAGATGTGTGCCCAGTATTGAGGGCAGCCCTGATCCTTAGCAAGCTGTATCAATACAGTCTTGGAGTCTAAGACATCAACAGGCAGTCTTTAACCTACTTCTTTCAATTTTTGACACTAACAGCCAGTAAAAAACAGGAATCTTCTACATACAATAAAACAAATGTTTTCAGACACAAGTCTCCCTGAAGAACAATGCTTACAATCATCTGGATTAAATGTGCAATAGTGACTCATAGGAAAAAAAAAAAAATATCATAACCTGACACTGTGCATCCTGAGACCAAGGTAGATTTAGTAAGTTGCTTTAAATGATCTGCACTATTCCTGTTACAGCAATTCATGTTTAAAAGGTCTTGTATCTCTTCCTAAGCATATTCAACATAATAGCAACATGAAAGCCAATAAGGTACAGTTAGCAGATGGCAATCTATTGATGAAACAGATCAAAGCTTCTTTTGGGCAAAGCATGCAGAGAAAGGATAAGGACAGGACAGCAGGTACGTAATACAAAAGGGGAGTGGAAATGAGAAGCAAACAGACAGAAAATGAAGCTGCAAACAGCAAGTGTAAAGATTTTTCACTCACTTGAAGAGGAAGAGTGTTTAAAGATCTGTCAGAGAAGATCTGGGAGGTGAGAATCCCAGATGCCAAACACAGAGAAGCAGAGAGTGTGTCTGAACTTCTGATGTCTTCCACAGACCTAATGAATGAATACAGGAAAGCAACTAGAGTCAGGGAAGAAACAAGCATAGTTAATTAAAACAAAAACAAAAGAACAGAGGAAAAGTTTTTTAACTAACTACAAAATAATTATGTCTTTAAGTTTTATTACTAAAATTGGAGGCCCAGAGAGGGAATTTTAAAACAGGAGAATTAATAGCTGCTGAATGGCACAGTCCTAAAATGAACTAAGTGCTTTTAGACACATTTTTAAGTGTCTGGAGAGTTCACAAAGGTAAGAAACTACTGTGACACAATTTTCTGAATTCTAAAGGGATGAGGAACATCAATCAAATTCCCCTTCAGTGATATTTTTCATCAAAACTAAACAAATCATTTATTTTTAGAAAACTCATCTCTCATCTGCAAATGGTACTCAGTTAGTAACATACTACAACAGCATCCTGAGGAGACTGGAGCCCCGTGGTGGCGGTTTCTGTAAAGGCCTCCCTTTGTGGTATGCAGCGTTGCCAAAAGCATGCGACTTAAGGCTATTTGTGGATGGTTTGTGACTCCACCATGCTGCACACATTGCTGTAGCCATGACCTGGGGCACCATGGCCTGATGGCTGCAGCAGCTCCAGCTGGGGAGAGGAGGAAGGCACAGGGGGGAAACACGGCCCCTCCAGCCCGGGGGCACCCACTGCAGCCTGCACGTGGCACCGCACTCGCAGGCACAATGTCAGTGGGCAAGCTGCGGCATGGAAGGGAAGAGGGGATGAGAAAGAAGTGCTGAGGTCCATGTTGCCTTGTTACACTTCACAGAAGTGAACATGGACAGAGGGAAACCCCTCTGGGGTCAGACAAGAGAATCACACAGCTGTGACTTCAAACAGTACCTTCCAGTGCTGGCTCCAGTAACAGTAAGCAGAAAAAGCCAATTCCAGTATAATGGGCATCAAAACACATTCAACTGCGGATGTGGTTTGTTTCCTAAATCATCCATTTATTGACAGATTAATAATATAGTAAATTGGGCTGTATTGTTTTGTTTTGTTTTTTAAACAGGGGAATGCTTTTATTATAAAAGCTCATGACTATACTTGAGATTTCCAACCCCCCAGAGTCAGACTATGAAGCATATCAATGCTAATATTTTACAGAATCCTGGTTCTAAAACAGAAAGAAAGAGGAGAACAAAAATTAATCTCCTGGTGACCCTCTTGTGCTTTAAACACCACAGGAAATTGCATAACAGCAAACACTGATCAACTACTGACACTATTATTTCATTCATTTCAGTGAACATGAAATTACTGTGCTGATGTGGCCCATTTGTGGTGATATAGCTTGCTCCTTTCTGCCTCTCCCTCCCTTCTTCCTCCCTCTGCTTCTCATGCTCTCCAGCTGTGTCAAGTCACAAAAGAGACTGCAAACACTCTGGAGCAGGCATCTTACCCACGCTGCACCATGATGAGGTGAAAATCTCTGCGAGAAACCCAAACTGTGCTGCAGTAGAAGCAGATGTAAAGACGTGAGGTCTAAATGACCACTAACAGCTACCAAATGCCAAAAGCCAAAGTCTTCAGCCCTCCTGTGCAGGGCGTATTGCCTTGCCCATCTGCGTTGGTGGACATCAGAAGATGCTTTGCACTATACCAGTAGCTGTAATGGTCTGCAGCCAGCTCTGAACTGGGAGAGGTCATCCATCAGTCCTACGACACTGCTACACAGCTAAGCATAAACTCAGCACCTGAAGTGTGAGCCTACAGAGAACACAGGACATCTCGTAGATGAATAAAATAGTTAAGAAAGGGACTTGACTATTATCTAAGGATATATTCACATGGATGAGTCACAGATTAAGTTTAGCTTTCCTAAAAAAGACTACATGCTGACAAACACAGAAATAGGATTGTCGTGGTAGATAGATAAAGATTTAAGGAAAAATAAAAAAGATGATAAATTGAGCTGAGAGATCACTGTTTCTTCTTCAGAGAAAACTGACTCATGAAAAATTGCTGAACATGTAAGTACCAGATTTGGCAGCTGTTTCATCATCAAATTCTTTTAAGTTGCCACAGCAAGAGAGCAGAGGTATTTCAATTCTTAAATTCTTTCTTTGCTTCCTCTACCTTATGAGCTACTTCCTATTACCTATCAAGCATTTGTGTTTCTCTCATGGAAAAAAAACCAGGATACTTTATGCATTTCTCAAATTTATAACAGCATTTATAACACAGAACTACAAACGCAGAGTCTGGGGTTCATTCCATGTGTAGGTGCTTTATCTTACTGTTACATCTACGTGGTGGTTATTTATTTTTATATTCCTGCATTGTCCACATTGCACAAAAACAGAGCTATGAATATGACTTCCCTCCAAAAATTCTAAAATTTCTGTTATACATTTTAAAAGTTATGAACTACAGAAATTTAGCACCTCCATTTTTTTGCATTAAAAATGTAATTATTTGTCACCATTTTCTACGGAGGAATATTCAGGTCTAGCTGCTGTGACAATGTGAGCTTTTTCTTCTTACGTTTCATTTGAATTCAGGTTTAAAAAACAACAAAAACACATTGACTCCATAGCAAATTAAACTGAGATGTATGGCAAAAAATTTACATTTAGAAAGAAAAGGTGAACTTCTAATATGGTAGTAAATTGTTTTTGACTTTTCTGTCAAGCATCTCTGGAAACATTTTGATCTTGTTCTCTAGTACGTTGGCCTCGATGCCCTCTACCATCAGAAAAAAATAAGCTTCAGTGAATACATATTACTTAGTGATCTGCCAAAATAATTGGCAGAGTTTATTGTGTATCAGCAATGAGGTTCAAGTTCAGCCAGAAATTCAGCTAGAGCTTTGCAAAATTCAAGTAAGCTGAGTTGTAGGAAATAAAGATGAAAAAGAAAAGCTGTAGCAGTGGAAAGTCATTTAAAGAAATAAAGTTGCCTGTATAATAGCTGTATCTTCTGATACTATGAGGGTGGTCAGACTTCATCACATTGGACACAAAGCCAAACTGCTCAGCTATCTTCACATTCTGTTCCAGATACACAGTTAAAGAGACCTACAACATTTTGCAACATGATTTTCTAGTGCTTATGTTAAATATTCAAATCATATAGCTTCCTCTCATTAGCATTCATTGCCAATGGGCCAATATTAAGGAATATACACAGTAAGGAACCTACTGAGAATAAAAGCCAAACTATTTTGCTGCATAATGTGCATCAAGGATATGACTTACTAAGACTAAACTCACAAAGTAAGTAACTAAGAAGCTTTCTTATGAAATATTAAAAGTATGTTTTGTTCTCTTGCCAATCCTCCTGACGTCGCAAACTGTCTACACTCCGAAGATGTCCCTGTCCATAAATATTGAACACATGCTCCTATGTATTTGCTAAACAATTTGGCACTGTCACTTCTTCAAAGATATTAACTATTAACCTAGCTTCATGCTATAAAGAGGACAAAAAATTCCGTGGCTTTTACTTTTCTGAGTAATTTTCTCATTTGTGTCTGGACAACTGAACAAAACATCAGAATGATTACACCTGTTCACTATCACAGCGTAATTCAAAAAGAATATATCAGTTACATTGGCAAGTTTATATGTTCACCATGTAGAGAAAATGACACATAGCTACACTGAAGGAATTATCAAACTAGAATATGCTTGCTGAATAAAAATATAAGCAAGATTTTGTTGGTTGAAATACGTGAAGTATCAACCCATCTCTAACAAAAGCCCATATACTTTTGCCTCCCTAAATAAAAAAATGTAGGATTATGATGCTGAAATTCATATTCAGTATACACATGACATGAAAACACTGCGTTCAAAATACAAGCTCAGTTCTTAGTATACTGTCACTCCTGTGAGACAAATCAATCCTCAACCCTTTGTTCCTTACAGAACACCCAACCATTCTACTGGGTAACACTAAATGTTAAAAAAAAAAAAAAAATGCAATGTTGTTGAAAAAATGATTCTATGACCATAATCGGTAAAACTATAACATTTCATTTCAGCACAAAGTCCATTCAAATTGACTGCAATTATCCATTAATAAGTTACAAATGCACATTCTTTCTTTTCCCATTATGTTTTGCAAAGCACTATCCTTAAAACAGATAATTCAGTAAAAATAAGGATTACTCTATTCCGTTTTTAGCACAGATTGTTGTCATAGAAGCCCCTAAGGCAATGGTACAGTATTTTATCTTTGTCTTTCGAATCTGCTAAAGGCCTGGATAATGTACAACAGTTAATATATTAAAATACTAAGATGAAAACCTTTAAGGAATATAGATGTGAAACTAAAGGACTGTCTTCCCCAATTTATGTAAAGAATATGGAACAAAAATTAAGGGACAGGGAAGCATCCCAGGCTTAGTATCATAAAAGAGTGCTAACAATGAGAGATAAAACAAGGTTTATATTCTAGCTGTTGAAAAATGCAGGAAAAATATTACATATACCTAATATAGGCATTAAGTTAATGCTGTAGCGTTTTAGACCCACCATCCTGCAAGACTGGGATTTGTTTCACCTCCAGACTCCTGTATCTGGGTTAATCAGCCCAGTCTTCAGACTTTGGAATCAGTGGGCACAGCATTCATATGACTAA
Organism: Anser brachyrhynchus; assembly: GCF_964034855.1. Lineage (NCBI taxonomy): Eukaryota > Metazoa > Chordata > Aves > Anseriformes > Anatidae > Anser > Anser brachyrhynchus. Next base: position 66,248,010 of record NC_137698.1, read on the forward strand.
TTTCTGGATGTCTACTTTAGGTTAAGAGGCGTTATACCCTAGAAGTGCTCTTTTTCACCACTGAGTAAAAAAGGGAACTCAGGACAAGTTAGTGTAGAAGTTTCCATCACAGAGATCCTCATTTGGCCAGATAAACTGTAAGAGACTTACACCAGTAAGAGACGGAACAGGCATGCAGTAATTTAATACCCATGAGTGCCAATGAATGGTCAGTTCACCTGTGTGTTATCTCCTAACAGTAAACAAACTAGACAAAAAAAAATACATGAAAGAAGATTTGGGATAATATAAATACCAATGGCTACTTCCTAACCCCTAACAGAGGCTGATCTGAGCCCTTCACAGTAACATCTATCACCCTTTCAATCCTCTCTTAAAGGAGGAACCACAGCAATTCTGGATGTTTTTGTGGTCCATCTGTCATTCTCATCCCAGAAAAATCAATAGAAAACTCAAAAACTGAAGAAGATTAGTGACTGTTTGCTAACAAGCATTTATTTTATTTGCTACGATGCTCCACCTCCTTACAAAAGCACGAACAAATTGAAGACTATCAAAGTTTTCTCTTGAAAAAAGCAACTTGCCCAACATAGAGTAAATTTTTTTCATCTGCCATCAACACTGATGCTGCTTTTTGTGTCTCCCATTCCTAACGGAGGAGGGGATGAAGGGAGTGATTTAATTTCCCTATCATCATCAGTGATTTCATTTCCCTAAGGCTCTTTCAGACATTTCTAGTTGCCTAACTGCCAAATTTTGAAATGATCAGAGATGGTAAGCTAAGTAAAGGGATTGATAACTCAAATGCAAAGGTTTGGGGCAAAAAGTTAGACATCTGCACTAAATCAACAGTCCACCAGAATGTCTATCAGAGGAGAATTCTTCTACAAAAAGATGTTGTCTCCCACATGCAGAATATAAAATCACACTTTTAAAAATCTTACAAGCTCTTTCTGCTTCCTATGATCAGTGAAATCCTATGCAAATTCCAAGCCTGGTAACTATTTACATTGATTTTAAATCAGCCAAAAATATTCAATAGAAATACAGATGCTCTTCAATCCAATAATGTGGAATAGTGGTTTCAGTGGAGACCATACACAATGCTTAAAATAAGCTGATGGCCACTGTAGTGTTTTACAATCACAGCTCTCGGCATGATAAAATCGTAGTGTGCTCTATCAGCAACTGAGAAGTCATCAGTAAGGATAAGCTGGTCCAGTATGTTTCCAAAACAGACACAGATGAATCCAGGTGCCCTAAGACAGATAAATCCCCCAAATGGGTCTAGTGAGCATATCTACTGTTGTTCGTGTAGGATGGTGTAATGACATGAAAGCATTCCTTTCTATTCCTGCTATTTCAGACTATACCAGCATTTTTATCTAATATTTTACACTATAGCTGAGAAAATCCTTTTATTTTCTTGAACATCCAAAGAGATGAGACAATCTCTGCATTTCTGCTTTCAGGAGAACTGCCAACTGAAGCAGTTCTGAGGCCATTTTTGAAACAGTATTTTCAATTTTGCGTAAGTGACTTTGTAACTTATATCCTACTGGACACCTTTACTGCCTTCAATGAGGAATGCTTCAAACAAGTGCCTGTTTTGGGGCCAGATCTGACTCCATACAGTTGCAAGAACATCCTACAAGTACTCCAATCATATAGCAAGCATCGGCTGTACACTAATTCCACTTGTGTTCTAAAATTACTTCCTTTATTACAATGGAAAATCAATTAAATCAGTCATAAAATTTCAAACTGTTACCTAAAGGAAATTGTTGGAATAGGAAGCAGATAAATGAAGTGGTTTGATTAAAAAAAAATATATATAAAAAAAGGATATGGAAGGGAGGAAAGAAGCAGAAACAAGAGAGACATTTGCATTAACTGCATAAGAATATTACAAAAACATAGCCCCAGGACACGTACTCAAACTAAGAAATGAATCCCATTTTAAGGGTTTAGCTATATAAATAATCCAGTTATTCAAATAATCCTTTTTAAGGGTTTGCAAGAATACTTACCTTTCTAAATCACAACGCATCTCAAAGCAGTCCAGTATTTTTGTTAAAACTAGCAAGATATTCACTATCTCTAATATAAAATAATACTGAAATGAGTTTAAAAATGTTTGGCCCTCTTCTTTTTAACATTCACATAAGAATTTCTAGGATAAGTCTTTTAAAAACCTGCATTGCTATATAGTTATAAAAGCAAAGACCAACGTGCAATTCACAGAGATAAGCATCCTAATTATCAACAAAATGCAGGAAATAATAATGCTGTTAGTTACCCTTTAACAAAGAAAATTACTTCCATGGTCCCTTAACTTTCCCTTTTCATCTTCTGCAGATTTTATAGTTGCATAATACTGCCTGTAACCTGACTTGCCAGGAGCTAACTTTGTTCAGTCTTAGAACAAACAAAATCTGCTCTGTCCTCACATCAGACCTTTTTTCCAGTTCTGCTGAAGAACAGATGCCCTTTATTAGCTGCATGTTTCTGTCAAACAACCTTGACTGGCCTTTCAACAAAACCAGGAGAGTTTCTCTGCTCTACCCAGTGGTCCTGCTGATCCCATCTACATGGTATCTTTCTGTTAGCACTACAAACTGTCACTCCTTAGACTCTGATCCAGGTGTTTCCAAAATACGCTGCTACACAGAAATGCCAGCACCCAGAAGGGGTGCGCTAGGATAAAAGCCACAGTTCTGAAAGCAGAACTGTGTTCAGCAATTGTAGAATATACCCTTTCAACATCTTCTTGTACACAGAAGTTTCCCCTCATTTAATGAACCACAGGGAAGCAAAAACAGATGTTCATTTGAATTGGAAAACTTGCATGCCTCAGGCCTATCTAGAGCTGTGACTTCTATAAGTGAAGCAATGTAAATTATGACAATTTTCAGTTCCCACAGATGGCTATCTTAATACATTTCAAAAACCTAAGGTAACGCAGTCATATGTGCAAATAGACACTACAAAAATAACAATTAAAGGGTACATAGTCAAAACATGTTCAAAGATTTAGATGACGATAAATGTGATTAATGTGATGTAACAGCAGGAATTCTTACTCTTCTAAAGCCTGAAGCATTTTCCCCGATTCTTCAAAGGTCAGTATATCAATGATTTGGTCATTCATAATTACATCTTCACTAAAGAGATCACCTGAATTGAACTGAGAATGTTCCAGTTTGTGATTTTGACTGAGTTCATGTTGTATCTCCTAAAAAAGAAGAAGACAAAAGTAAGCTTCAGATTATAAAAAAAACTTACAGTGAAGCTGATCTCATTTTATTGCAGGTAACCCTGAGTTACTGGAAAGACTCCCACTTATCACATTGTACAGCTGGAAACGGTATAGAGCAATTGTGTAGTTCAAATACATATCTAGGATCAACTGTAATACTTTTGTCTCAGGCTGAACTTTTTTTATATAACTGATCAGGAGTACTAATGAAGAAATTAATGCAAAGGATAGCAGACTTTACATTGACATCAGTAGGCTTGCAAAAGCCTTCCAAGGAGGTTATTTTCTACTATAAACTTTCTAGTAAAATTTTTTTTAAAATTTCTATGGTATACACATTACATATGGCAAGATTATACTACTAGACAGTTCACAGGTCAGTGAGACTCCCTTGAGATGGGCTAAGAAAATCACTATACAGAAAATTGCTGTAAGTAGCTCATGCTAGGACCAAATTGGTCTTTTTTTATAACAATGTTATCTGAGGTTTTTCTGTTAAAAAAAAAAAAAAAAAGACAAGCCCTTTAAATGGAAAGGGATTATTTCTTCAGGCCTAAAGGAAATAAAAATTGTTAATGTAGTAATTTTCAACCAGAGAGAGTAACGCTGGAAGTGATTTCTGAGCTCATCTGGTCCATCCACTGGTCTGAGACTGGATCCCCTCTGCATAATGAGACTAATTACAAATTTACCTATCATTAGATAGAAAAACTACTGCAAATCTATTTAAAAAAATAAAACCTTCTTTTGTCATTTGTCAAAAATAGAAAAGATAAGTTGTTCACAGAATTTAAATCACAAAGAAAATACATCTTTTTTCCTCACTTTTTGTTGCTTCAGTAGAGCAAATATAGATGACTTAGCACATGCACTGTCTTCAAAATCTATCGTACATTGTAAAAAGTTACATCTGACACAGCATTTTTACCTAGAGATAGGAAACCAATACTGGTAGTTGTATAAAGCAAACTGCACACATCTAGTCCTGAAACAAATTATCTCCAGCAAGACCACCCCAGCCTCTGAAATGTGCTATGCCCCACTACAATGCTTCCCAGATTGCCTGTCTCAAGCAGAGCAATATGTGGAAGCTGAGGTCTCCGAGCAGAGTGCTACGTCTGGGTACATGCTTCTCAACACATCTGTCCTCTGTGCAAAAGCACTCCAACTGCTATGCAGAAGAGCAGAGCACTGCAAGTGCATTACCATCCCTGGACTGCCTCCACACTCCACAAACGCCACAGCACAGCAGTGTCCCTGAGAAACACATCTAAAGGGTTTCTTCGTTTTGAAGTCGGTTGGCATAGGAAGAATAAAACCCCCATGTGCTCTCCAGACAGCCAGATTAATGTGCCTACAGAAATGTTTCAACCAAATCTTTAAACTTAACGTGGAATTTTTTTGAAACCTTTAAACAGACACTTTCATTATAGATTATAAATTAAAGCTTTCTGGGCGTTTGAGAAATCAGACCACTGAAGAAAAAATATCAAACTGAAATCCAAAAGTAGAATGAGAACACAGCTACCACTTAAATTTCTGTCAGTCTTAATTGTCTCAGTTTGACAGCACCAGCCAGCACAGTTTATACTATCCAACAGCCCCAGAGGGAGTCTCAAATTATATGTCTCTCACCTGTATCATCGCTTCCTACCTAAACCAACATATTCAGACCATGCCCAAGTGAAATTGCAATAGACAGAGCGACACTGCCTGTTGACCTGGCAACCCAGTAGGAGATCTACCACCACCTGAGCAGAGGAAGGTTTCAAACCTTTGACACCCGCCTTTCTTAGAGGATTGTTCTCATCACTGTAATAGTGATTGAGGTCTCTATCTCCCTCCCACTGAAGTTGTTCTACTTCATATAAATATCAAAATAATTTTAAAAAGCAAGGACTGGAACTTGGGCCAATCTGATGAACATTCATCAGACCGTATTTTCTCTCTCTGACCCAGTATGTGCTGAAATACTTTCTACGAACTGGAATGATCTGGATAAAGAGCACTGTAAATGCTCCATCTCCAAACCCAACTGTTTTGCTTAATCACTCTAGAGACCAAGGTAAATCCAAAGATCTAAGAGACCCAGATTCAAACCCCTGTTCCTGATAATCAGAAATACAGTTTGGACTCATGCCTTCTGCATTCAAGGTGAGTGATCTACTCAGTTATTCTGCCTCTCATTCTGGGAGCAAAAGGAGAGATGAGGACAAGGAAGAAGATGAAAACAAATGCAAAGCCAGTGGGTAGTATCGCTCCCCTACGAAGCTTAACAACCAGTTATTGACAGCAGTTCTTTTGATCAGACTATTCTTATATCACCTCTAAATCTGACTGTGCTAAAGATTTGGGGTTGTAGAGATTATAGTACCAGTGAATTCAATCCAGCACTTGGTGCCTTTTTATTTAGCTTCAAAAACACTTTAGGCAATCCGTATTAGTTTGCATGTTATATCAGCAGAGATGATTAATAACAAAATTATATAAAGTACCGTTACAGAAAGTATGACTCACCTGGTTTTTACTATGGAAATTCCATTTTAATACTTTGGTTTGGTAAAGAATGAAAAAAACAGCACATGTCAATACAAAGGAAACGAAAAAAGCAATGAAGAACCCTGAAGCATGGATGGCATGGCTATATGAAATCTGAAATGAAAAGACCATATTATTTAAATTAATTTTCCTATATATACAAAGATCAGACTTAAAGATCACAGCAGTAAGCAACATAGTAAATTACTTTTAAATGGCTTCATAAAACTTCAGGGTTACTCAGCATTAAATTACAATTAGTAATTTTTATTTATTAATATTTTCCAACAAGTGTCTATTTTCCATAGATTTTGAAGTCTGCATGCCTTTATGTCCACCTAGTCCAAATGCCTCTGTAATTCCAACAACAGATATCTCACGGATTGAATTGTAGCTGCTGTGACTTTTGGGAAGACTGTACTTAATAGCCTATGTTGCTAATCTCTCCAAAATCTCGTTGAAATTAATGACATTTGACGTTGCCCAGAGCCTCTGAAAAATCAGTCTGATGTTGGCTTCCTGAAATTAATGGCCATTTCTTGATTCAATAAAACTCAGTAAACAACACTGGGATAAAGCACTAATAGGAGTTCAGAATAAACAGGTAACTGACAATTGATAAAACTCCCTAATTTGTGTACATCGTACCAGTTTCTCCATGAGACAGAGTCAGAAAAGAATAGCAGGAGCACTGGAACTACAATTCAACTAATATCTTTGCAGGCCTTTCACTTCAGGTCTTAATTTAATCTTTAAATGGAATGGCATTAAAAATTAATTTTTACTTCATGCTCCATGTAGCAAAAGTTAATTTAATGTTTGTTTAGTTCTTTGTGATGTCTGCATAAAAAAAATATAGCACAGCTACTAGTATAATGTTTCACCACAAAATAATCACTCTGCTGGGGCTAGAAAGTGTAAATAATTAACATGCCGCTTGCAAGCAGGGCTTGGTCATCTCGTAAAGCAGAAAGCTGGGAGCATTCCATAGAACAAACAGAATTCAGCACAGGAAGCAACAATCAAATGCAGTCTGCAATTTAGAAAGTATTTATTCTAATTTAACAGCAGAATTTGATCCTTTTACTGGCTGCTTATGGAAAAAAGTCCTTGGATAGGGAATTATCTGTGCTTTTATACGACAGTAAAACGAGTTTTGGAGGTACAGTCCATTTCCTTGGATACAGCCTTGGATTACAGGCTGTAATGCCTGAAAGCATCATGGTGGATGCTGTGGCATGGGGAACCAGAGACCCCATACAAGCCACAGCACAGGACCAGTTCGGCACTGCAGGCTGACCTCCAAACCACTGGCACATCAGTGAGTCTCAAAACACTTATGCAAAGCTAACTTCTTAAGCCATCTCAATAGTGTGAGGCGAAGAGGCATTCCAGGCCTGATTTTCTTTCAAAAGTTGCTGCGCTCCCACTGATTTAAAGGATGCTGAGGGAAACAAGCCTGGGAACAATCAGGTCAACGTAATTATTATCACAAATCCCATGCAATGTAGCTAGACAGGAAAAATGCTTTTTGCTTTCACTATAGCTTCCTATTCAGCATCAAAACCACTCAGCCAAGGGCAGAGACATGCAGTATTCACAGCCCCTGAAGCACTGTGGGAAGACATCTGGCATGGGCCAGCAGGTAAGCTACGCTCGTATTTTTTCATAACCCACATTTTTCATAACCGGTATTTTTTCATTTACCTTGTCACAAGCAACCAAGCACTGTCTTTCAGCAATACAGAAGAGAAAATCCACAGGGTATGAAAAACTTTAAAGAACAGCACAACAACAAGCGTGCAATTAAATCACATGTAAGCTCACAGGACCAGCTTAGCATGGTACTGGCATGGCTGTGTAAGTAATTCTTCATTTTTCTAGCCCCAAGTCAACATTTAGAATCCACATAGTCACATAAGCACTTTGGTTGTTCACCGTTCACCACAATCATGAACAGTTTTAAATAATTTTTAATAAAATAAAATTTAAGATTGAGAACATTTATGATACCTGAAGCTATGGACAAAATACAATCTCACAAAATACATCTCACTCATTTCAGCATGATACACAAACATCTTCTCAATAGGTGGAGGATAACTCCACACTTTTGGAAAGGCAAATAGTTTTCTTCTGGTAGCTATGCCCATGAGCACGTGAGCAATTTCCTCACCACAGTTCTCTGTGGCTGGACAATGCTTCAGATTAAAAAAGAAAAAAAAAGGCTACAAATATAATGGAAATTTGTAGATTTTCTGTGCTAAATATTGCTGCTTTAAGACAACAAAGCCCCACTATCTTGACTCCTGTTTTCTTCCTCTTAAAATTGGAGAAGGCAGAACTTGTCTATGATTAATAGCCAGATGAGATTTAAGTACCTAAGTACAATCTTAGCCCCCTAAGATTTAGTTTAGATTATCCATGAGTTTAAGAAGAGGAGTCAGTGTAATGCCAAGTCATAGCATTTACCTTGGTCTTTTCTTCTTCAGTTATGGTGAACGATGCCATCAATGATACGAGATGTGTTTTATTCTGAAAGAAACATAAAAATATTACAAGCATTAAAAAATGAGCAGAATCCAATTTATAACAATGGCAAACAGCCCAGAGTTGTTACAAAAGCTTCTCCTCAAAAGAAATGCTATACTTCTCACAAAGTGTAAAGCTGAATAAAATCTGATAGCTAAATGTACCGGTAACAGTGCTCTGTGGGATATACACCCCTCCTAACCATGCACAGGCTTATTCAGTGCTCACAGATTTACACTTTTTCGACACTTATAAAATCCGTGGTGACTGAAAGTGTACAGAACAGGAGTCAAAGTCACTGCATATGTCTTGCAGGGATCAAAGTTTGCAGCTCAGCGTCTATCAGTTCTGCTAAACATCCACCTGTATCCTCTACTCTTATCGTTCCTTGGTTTTTGAAGTCTTGCTGTCTCTCTAGTATGCCCTTATGCGCATCAATCATTTTTTCCTCTAAAACAAGCGAGATACAGCAGCTGGAAATGAAAATATATCTGCAAGGTCTAACTACATGCACTTACAAAAACCTTGGGGAAAATATCAAACCATATTTAAGAATGAGGAATAAGTTACTTTGGAGGAAACCACTCTTCCTGTGTCATTAGTTCTGCTTCCTACTTAGGCTAATTCCAGTGTTTTTAGATCTATGATCAGTTCTCTTGGAGCCTGGTGCAACTGAGTTCTCAAAAAATCACCAAAGATGGAGATTGCCCAGCTTCTCTCAAAAATCTCTTCAAGGTCCTCAAAACACTCATATTGAAACAGTGGTTTTGGTTACAAGAAAGTATTTTTTTAATAAAAATGTGTCAAAACTTCAACCTCTCACAGACTACAGGAAGACATATATAAGGAGGTAGGATACTGTTATTTTCAGGATGCACAGATAAACTGGAAAGAAATATAAAAAGTAGAGAGAAATGCTACAGGACAACACACAAACATCCTTTACCTATTTAAGGAGGCCTAAGACTTCCTAACCTTTGAAGAATAACTCACATATTTAAAAATTCATGTTAAACAACCAGGGAGCCTAAGAACTTCATTGCAGTACATGCAGGCCTCATCACAGGTCTTGTAGCTTAGGCAGACAACCATAGAATCACAGAATAGCTTGGGCTGGAAGGGACCTTAAAGACTGTCTAACTCCAACCCCCCTGCCATAGGCAGGGATGCCACTCACTAGATCAGGCTGCCCAAGGCCCCATCCAGCCTGACCTTGAACACCTCCAGGGACGGGGCATCCACAGCTTCTCTGGGCAACCTGTTCCAGTGCCTCACCACCTTTACAGTGAAGAATTTCTTCTTAATGTCTAATCTAATCCATCCTCTTTCAGTTTAAGACCATTCCCCCTTGTCCTATCATTATCTACCCAAGTAAAGAGTCCCTCCCCACTCTTTTTATAAGACCCCTCTAGGTACTGAAAGGCGGCAGTGAGGTCTCCTTGGAGCCTTGTCTTCTCCAGGATGAACACTCCCAGCTCTCTTAGCCTTTCTTCATCCGAGAGGTACTCCAGCCCTCTGAACAAGAACTGCTTTCAAGACTTGTACAGGAAATACCTGTGATGAACTCCTGAAAGTTAACTGTGCAGGCAATGTCAAGACCCTGCCATTCCATGTTTCCTTTGCATCAAGAAGTGCAGTGTAGTTGATTGCAAAGTATTCTCCAACTGTTAAAAGAAAGGAAAAAAGTTTGTAGATGAGGTACATTTACCCATACAATATTGGCCTCTTAAGGAATTATGTCTGCATTTTCTTAAATAAAACAGTAGCTACACTGTCTCGAAAATAACCCAGCAGAGTTGCACTTTTTTTTTTAACACAAGAAGACTGAAGAGTTGAGCACCCAGCTGAGCTCAGCTGCAGTTACAGATGTTTGCAAAATATGAAAAGCAAGTCCAATATGAATAAAACATCTGAGGAGCTTTTCAGGCTCCCCTTTAGACTGTGCTTCCTCACCGGCAAAAGTGCTCTCCTAGGAGCCTAGCTGCAGTAAGCTCCTCAGTAGGGGAGGCAGCCAGAGCCTACCAGCATAGTCCAGAGAGGAAGAATATGGATAAATTTACTTTATCCCAGGAAAATTTCTCAAAGTTCTCTGAGGAAGACCTGGGACAGCACTGGAGCTTTTCCTTTCCAACACAGCACATCCCCCACGTGAAAAAATCATAACCCTAACAAGCAATGTATTAATTTTCTGTGGACATCTTCTACCTCTTACACATGTGCTTAGGAAAGGAAAGATAAAGGAATCAAGAAAGCAAAATTTTTATGAATGTGCAAGGATCCAACTGCTATCTAAGGAACAAACTAACTCCAAGACCGGAATGGTCATTTTGGTCTATTATTTGCTTCAATTTTATAATTTGCTCAAGTCAGTGAAAAATGGATACAGAGCAGAGCTGCCTTCTTTCTGATTAATCATTCTGCTTGTTTGCATGGCCTTTTGCAATTCCAGTGTACTCCTACTTCAGCAAGCTAATCCGCCATGGTTTTAAAGCCACTACTCAGTAAACTGTTTGCTTACTTTCTACCTTTTTAGCTTGGCTAAATAGGAAAGACATTTCAATTAAAATTGTTTGTGCAGCAGTTTTTTAAAATCTCCAAAACGAACAAATACCATCATGAAAGATTCTGTTTCGGTTTGATAGCAGTGACTTTTACAGAGCACAAGGGCTCACTTCCGTGCCTGGAAGAGGCAGTTCAAAGGTGGGAGCCAAAATGGGAATTAATAGAATTTTAAACTGCAGCACAAAACTTGTTATAGGGTATTTCACCAATATTAACTAATAATTACAGAGTTTACATCATCAAAAATAAATAAATATCCTGATTTGAACAGATGCTCTTCCACATGTGTAATCAAAGCTACTTCTCTGCAGAATTTGTTACCTTGCAAGAATCTTTTCCTGTAAATCTGTACACCATCTGTTGTCTTATTACCACTGTTTTTTTGAACATGTAGACCAGTGATATTGTCCAGGAGGATAAGATCAGTAATGTTCCTTGAGAGCAGTGTGTTGGTATTATTAATCAGAAGTCTAACATAGGCAGTTTGAGGATCATGTTCAACGTCCACCTGAAAACAGAGATATTAATGGTGCAAAACAGCTCTATGTGCATCAACAGCAAAATCTGTAGTCTTGATTGCTAGTAAATAGTTCACTATTTGTGTAAGCCAATTTTCTGAAGGCATTCTGAGAAACCTGCAAACAGCATTACACTCAGTTTGATCGCAAACTCCCAAGGAGATTTTAATCTTTGGTATGCCTGGATGTTGCTCGGAGACAAAGGGACATAAAACAGAAGTTGGAAACCCAGTTCCTGCTAAGCCAGAAGTAAGTGAAAACAAGAATACGAATACCCCTGTGACACACAGAACTGGAACATAACTTCATAACCAGATTCTGGAAAATTCTTAGCTTTTGTATCATGAAGATGTTTCTTTTGCAAGCTGTCCTCAATGCCAATTCATTCTCTTCATGCATTTTTGTTCTCTAGTTCTCTTTTTCCACAGCAACCACAAGCTCCAAAGGGTGCCAGCTGCTTCCATTTGCCCTTCCCACATAAGGGCTGATGGAGCCACTAGCAGACTTGGAGTTCAAGGCTCTGTTTCCAGTTAGAGATGAAGTTCATAAATTAATAAGCAATCTCTAGCAACACACAGTCACATGACTTTATCTATTTATTCCATTAGGCATTCATTAACTCTCACTGAATAATTACACCCTCTAAATGAAATTACCTTGAGCACAGAGTCACTTACTGACCTCTCACCTTTCAAAGTGCCTTCCCTTATAAAATTGTATTAAGCCAAAACTGTCCAAAACTCCATCAGGCCTATAAATATGATGGCCCATAACATAGCCATGATGGCATAGTGGTCTTCTAATAATGACACCAAATTAACACTTTGTCCCTGAATCACACTTTGGTTATTGCACAATCTTCCCCCCCCCCCCCCCCCTTTTTTTTTTTTAAAGGAAATGTCTCTTCTCTCTCTGGACACTAGGAAAAATAGTAATGAAGCAGCCCCCCCCCGAAATGAGTACTAAAAACATTAATTGTGAGAGATGTCAGAAATCATACAATTTATTGCAGCCACAGGATGCAACATATGTAGTTATGATTTTATTGTACACCTTGACCCCTGCATTTCATTTTAATTCAACATAGAAACAGATGAAAGTTTCAGAATGTTTTATGAATCAAGGAGGAAAAAAAAAGATTTATTAAAATTATATTTACTTAGTTTGCATTTTCCTACATAAATGACAATCATTGCAGTTGAATAAATCTGTTTATGTAAGTAGCTCTTCTCATTATACTACACTAAATTTTCCAAACTCATTACAGCAAGTTCAAACTCAACTGTATTAAATAAATCTTATGGGGGAAAAAAACAACTACCTATTGTACCAGATTCTGCAAATAAATGCCAGCAGGTATAAAAGTAGGCCTGATCACATTTGTGAAGAAAGCTTTGCCAATTTCATACGTTCATATGTCATGAACTAGACCCAACATTTATGAGATTTAAAAACACCAAATGTTAAAAGTGCGATATATTTGGGGCAGATTTTCTCTGTCTCCTGGTTTTCTGAACTGGTATGATGCAGTCAGCATATCTTTCAACCTTTCCTATGCAGTCACAAAGCTAGAAACTTGTTTTAGAAAACACAACAAAATGAAACAGGAAAAAAAGCTTCAAAGTCGCAAAAAGAAAATCCAAAGCCACAAAGCAGAGACCCTGACCCAATCAATGAATCAAGAAAGCACATATTGAAAGACCCCAGGTTCAAACTGCACAAGTTGTTAATACAATATTATGTTCCACAATAAGCGTGGATGGGCTTGTGCACACAAATAATTATGCACTACCAAGAGAAGGAGCTGGGAAAAGTTGGGAAAACAGAAAGCCTTTCCCTTCCTTTACTTTCCCATACCTTTCTCTTGCTCTTCTCTGAGATGAAGGGAAAAATTAGGATTTCATGATCTCTTCCCATGCTTTTAACCAGACACAAATATATTCCTTTACATCTGGAGAGAGGAGATGTAAACAGTAATTTAGCTAAATTCTTACAACAGAATAGGCAGAAAAAGTAGGATGTGTATATTCATAGGTAGGTGAAGGAATCTGGCAGCGCTACTCCTCTCCTTCCTTTAGTTAAGAGGTTTAATGCACACTCCCACATACAGTTCATTATCTTTCTCCAACTAAATTTGCATTTTCTCTTCATTTCATTTAACAAAAATCTTAATTCAGTGACTTAACAAAGCAACCCTTCTGAGGAATCAAAAATCTATCACCTATCTCCTACTGCAATTTTCCTCAGGCAGCCAAAAGGTTGTGTTTTTTACATTTGTCAATGACTTCAAATAGAGGTTTTACTTTCATTATTTCTGAATGGCAATGAATTTTAAGCTAAATGGCAATGGGGAAAATTTGGATTATTTTTCACCTACTGATAGCAGTGGATGAAATAACAGAAAAGAATGAAGCAGCAGGTAATCCGTTGGATTTGACCTCTCCTAGAAAGAATCTCCTCCATATGCCGCTGCCATTGGGATCACTGGCCACTGGACATCTCCTTTGAGTTGCTATTCTACGTAGCAACAAGATATTTTTTCTTGCATTTGGAGCAGATGATTACGCTGCCAGCCAACTACAGAAACAAAGCACAATGGCAGCCACTGACAATGGTGATAAGCGCTTTATTTCGGTTTTCCTCTGCCACTGAAGTGTTATCACCCCCTACAACAGATGTCACTTAAGGTACATGGGTGAGTGGAATGAAAGAACCACAGCAAGCGCAAGAACATTTTAGGAGGAATTGGCTTAGGAGTGAAAGGAACAGAGGATCTCCAAGAAGTTTGAACAAAGATGACATGCAATGAAAGAACGCTTAGAAAACAGAAATGAGACAGGTAAAAGTTTTAAAAGCCAAACAGACAAATGTAAAGATTTATTTCAGCTCTGCTAAAGATTACTATCATTACAAAGTACTACCTGAGAAGTGTTCATGCCACACTGTGGAATGAAGTCCTACAGGAACTTCTTTCTTGTGAAAGAATGAAGGACTGGGCCCTCAAAGCATGGGTAAAATTTAAACACCCCAATTTCAATCATGGTATTTCTATGATTAGATGTTGGAAAAATACTGCCTTCAAGAAGTAAACATATGTCATCTGCATGCTCTGAGGAGTCACTTACAGGTGGTGGGTAGGAAATGTGCAAAATTCACTTTTTTTTTCATTTAAAACAGCTAAAGACAACCATATGGCCAGTCTGCCTCTTAGCAGGAAAGCATCTGTTCAGATGAATTAAGATTGAAGAGGATGACAAGTTAAGCAAAGGGAAATAAAACATGAAATGCATTTCAACATGGAAGACAATTCACATACAGTTGCACAGTTTTCAGTAATGTACAACAGGTAGCACATTACAATTATTTTCTGGTAATCCTAGCATCTACAACTGACTATCTTTCATCTGGTACAGCAGGATTTCACAATTTTTATTGAGTCTGTATGAGGCTGTGCTATGAATAGCAGAAAAAACAATATGTAATTGTCTCAAACTCTCATTCTGAGAAGCTTTGATACAAAAATTGAGAATCCACAGTGCAAAACCCTCAAGATTCTGTGTCACTGCTTCTTATGCTTGAAATTTTCACTATTTGGCCTCATTAATTATGATATGCAGCTACTTCAATAATGACATTATACATAATTAGTGCCATGAGATGTGATGCATATTCATTCTCTGTGTAAATGATCTGGCACAGGTCATAATGTCACCTCTTCTGTACTGGGTACTAAATTCTCTGTCATCATATGAAACATTTCAATGGCTGAATTCAGATTTGCCTTAAAGTTGGATGCACTTTCTCTCTCAAAGGGACAAGCATGGTGAACTGTCTCTAATGATAAAAAATTCAGATTTGATTCAGCCAGTGTGGGAAAAAGAAAAAAGAAAATAGGAGAAAAAATGAAAGGAAAAATAATAGGTAGATCTATGCCACCTAAAAATGTAAAACGGAAAGTTTAAAAATTCTTTACAGCAGGGAGGTCTTTGCTCCTCATATGTATTTTATGCAAGCCAAATGAAAACTTTTATCTATTAAATACTGTAGCTGAGTCCCACTAAGTATGCTGATGGTGACACATGGGCTCTTCCATGGCTTTGTGACAGGATGTCCCCAGACACAGCGGGCTTCACAGGGCTCAGCTCCCCATGCTTTGAAAGGAGTCCACACTTGAGACAGGTAGGGCACACATGGAAGACAGAGGAACACCTAAAAAGGCTCATCACATTCTCTAAAGAAATTTCTCTCTGTCATTACCCAGCCTCCTGACTGATACACAGAACTCACTAACTTTTGCACATTTATACTCTTTATAGATTCATACCGAGGTATTTAACACTAGTCAAAAACCCCAATTCCCTGTAGTCTGAGAAAAGATTTCACTGACTTAATTCAGTTTTGAATCAACAATGCAAAATTGCTCCTCTTGCAGAGGGTGCAACCATCTCAACAGAAAAATGGAAATATTCCCAAATACACAGTATGGGTACAATTCTGTTTCCAGTTTTAAAGGACACTTTTTGAGTACAAATTTCCTATCAAATTAACAAGAGAAATGAAAAAAAAAAATGAAATCAAAACAAAACAACAACAACAACAAAAAAAACACCAAAAAACTTACCACAGCACATTTCTGAAGGGTTATTCCAAATCCAGAGGACACATCTTCAGGCTGTGGAGGAAGAGGAAAAGTCTACACAGTGCAGGAAACTATCATAAGTCACAAGCTGCAGCACAAGTAAAATTATGTAAATAAGGAAATGAGAAAAATAATTAATCACCTTCAAGTTTAAGAGCTTTGTTATCCCAGCAATTACTTTTTTTTTAGTCCAAATCTGTTTGAACTACTTATTCCCACTTGTAATTGCTATTATCTTAATTGACATATGCATCTTTTGGCTATCAGACTTCCCTAAGTTCATTACACTATATGGATGCAATTCATTATTATGTGTCTATCAGAGTTTACACAGCAATCACGTAGCTGTATCTGTCACAATAATTATTTGGAAGTCTCACAACCAGTTGGTATTTCTGAAACCATCTAAAGTGAACACAACCACCTGAGACAGAATTAGAAACATACTAATTGGGTAGTAAGTTCCACGCAACATCCAGTTTTGATGTAATTGCTATGATGCTTATAAATACTATAAGTAGCAAACTATGATTTACTGACCAGCTCATGATTAACAGAAGACTCTCGTTTAAACAAAATCTTCTTTGTCCATGAAGGTATCAAAGCAAAAACCGAATGGCTCCACTGGTCATCCGAGGCTGCAGAAGTCAAGAGCAGGTCATGGACTTCACTTGCTTGAATTACCAGAGGCAACTGCAGTGCTGAAAACCAAGGCAAGACTCTGCATTAGAGCTAAAGGCGGCTCCGGCGCAGCAGCCGCTTGGTGTGTGTCACCCCTGAAGATTCCAGCCAGCGGTGGGGCTTGTGGTACCTCGTGCTCGGTATGCACACCATGACCAGCACACTCTCCCCCAAAGCATTTAAAATGTAAATAGGCAATAAAGACGAGAGGGTAGGTAGGAAGCAGAGATGGGACTTGCCCCAGAAAAGCCAGCAAGAGTTAAAACAAAACCGTGTCCTACCTAGGGAACTCCACTGAAAATTTCTTGCCACTTAAACATAAATCATCTAATCCATGAATTAAAAGGTTTCCACATTAAATCAACTGTTAATATTTTCAACACAAAGAATTTTACAGCAAAGCATAAATAATTGAAGCACTCTACAATGTGAGTGGCCTCATTGCTAAGGGTGTTCTGCTTCAAAGATACAGTCTGCCAATTAACCATCAAGTATTTCAGTACACAGAACAAAAATACTTCTCAGTTGACTAAGGGTGTCAATTACTTTTCAGATTAATTGGAGTGCAATCAAATCAAATACTCCGCAATTTGGTAATTTGCAATATCAATGCTATCCTATACCCCCTCTCTCACATTTTTTAGTAGAGATTAGCCCAGGATATCACATGAAACTACAATAACACCTTTGGAATTGCAATATGATAATCACTTTCATCTAATGAAGTAAAAGCACCTATGACATTAATAATAGGAGCTTATACTAAAAATCAGTAATTTAATCTAATTGTAAAACAGTACGGCTGCTGAATAGAGGAAAAAAATGTAGTGAAAATTTATAAAAGGACTGTGGGCTTTCTGTGTTTAAAGAAGATACATTTTTGTCATTCTTTGCAAAATAGTTTTAATTTATTACTTATTTTTAAACTCCACATTTTAATCATTAGTTTATCATATTTTAATCATTAATTTATCATTATATATTCATATGAACAAAATCTCTAATCAAAAAGCAAAGATTTTTGGCAAATGACACTGTTACGTAAGCTTTCATTTTTTTCAGCTATTAAATGTTAATGAAATATGAAAAGTTGAACATACTGACAATCTCAGAAAAAATGAGAAGCTTCATGTTTTTGGAAAGGCACTGTTCTGTTGGAAGAACAATACAGAGAAATACTGTCAGTTGTAAATGTAAAAGACGTGCACAGCGCATTCAGAACTAGATGTTTAGAAGAAGGTCCTATAAAGTGCCTTGAGGCATTGATGGGTTTCTGTTAACGTAATGAATGAGATGCATTCCTGCTGCTTACAGAACCCAGATGGACATGTACACCTCAGGGACCTTCACTGTCTTCCCATGGAGGAATAGCATGCTTTTAATTTGGGAGAGTGTGGTTTATACTGGATAAAAATGTGATTATACCCACCAGGAAAAGCTACTCGTTTATATTTTACAATTAGCTTTAATTCACTTCCCTAAATTTCACATACATACTTAAACCATTATTACACAGTGAAACAGACTAATTTAGGGACCATAAAAATAATAAGGAAAATTTGGTGAGGAGAACAGTGGTATGTAATTACAATACCAAATGCCTGCATACCTTTTGGGTTGGTATTTTTCAAGGGTAGTCATGCATGCTGCATTTCAGTTTCAATACTAAGCAACAGCCCAAATCGCTCAGAACGCCACCAGTGCTGAACTGACGTGCTGGCTACCAGTCTGAGCCCACCTGGCCATTGCAATCCCCAGCAGATCAAGTATGATATTATATCCAGCCTAACATGGCTCTAAACCTATATTCTGACAACTGAATCATGCCTTTTCTTAGTTTTGTACAGATATATCCAAACATCGGAAGGATTCATTTCATATTTGCTGTGCCTCTGAGATGTTAATCCAATTGCCACCCCATTCCTATGGAGGTAGGAAATCAGCTCTCCTTTTCATTTTCTTGCCAGGCTACCGTAGATGAACTTTCCCTTATAACAGACAGAAACTCTAATTGACGACATGAAGCAGCTTCTTAGAGCTTCAAGAGCCAGAATTCAATACAGAAAAATGTATAGGCTTGGCTGAACAACTACTGCCTTGAAAGTGCTTCTTGCTTAGCAGATCACTTCCTTCTGTATTTCCTGTAAGGGAGGTTAGTCAACAAGAAGGGAGACATTTGTTTTATGAAATATCTTTTGTTCTCGTGCCCTATGTAGCATGAGATCTCTCCATCATTATACCCAACTGTATTTTCCATGTGACAGCAAATCCTGATACTCCCCTCTGGAAAGTACCAAGTCCATAGTAACCAATTTGATTAACTGATCATGTTCTTTGCCTCTGAATAAATCTCTGGATTATTAATTATATGAGATGACTGTTTTCAAGTCGTGCTTTGTCATCACTTACAATCCTGCAATAATGTGGCTAGCTCCCAGACTAAGTCTCCAGGCACGTTATTTGGCTGCTCCATCATTGGTAACGAGAGGTTGGGGATTTTGCAGGTTCTTGACATTATGCTAAGCAGCCTCAATGGTGATCATGATTACAAGGATACTTCTGCAAATTCACTTGTACTTTCCCAGCATTTAGTGGAAGGCTTTGCTCAAGAAGATACAATCAGTGTGAGGTACATCCATAATGCAACACGTGCCACTGCCTCGCTCCAGATTTTTTCTCATCTTTATATTTAACAGCACAGGCTGTTTGCTAATACCCTGGTCTCCATTGCCGGTAAAGCAGCACTATTCTATCTCATTATTTTTTGTAGTTTCAAATGTCAGTTAAAAAAAATACTCTTTTCCTGATCCACAAATATTTATCTGTCACTAGAACATTACACACACCTCAGTCCAGCTGACCTACAAGAACATAACTGCATTTCCACATAAGTCATTGAATACTCGTAACCTCAAGACAACATAATTGTACTTATCAATTAATCTTGATAGGTGAATTTCAGACTTGTCTCTTTTCAGACAAGGTCTAGATGGATTATAGACAGCTGATCATTGCTTGAAAAGCCAGACACTGAACACCCGAGAAAGGATGTTACAGGCACAACACATTCTGCGGTTTTCAAGTTTATCCCAGATTTCTGTTCTGAAATTGTTTTTGTTACAAGTAATCTACTTGTCTGAGGTCTGATTTGTCTGAGGTTAGAAAATACAAAATACTAACGCTTGACTCCTGAGGCCTTTCACTAACAAGCATCCAGCTTTCTTTTTGATACCCTGCTGTTCAGAAACGAGAGCACAGCATTGTCAGTGCCTCTTCAGAGGTGCATCCCAATCCTTACACTGGCTCTGCACTCTCTTTATTCCTTCCACTCTCTTTTCTTATAGTTTCAATCTTTGCCACTTTTCTGGCTGTTAAAAAAAAAAAAAAAAAAAAAGACATTATTTGAGCTGCAGTCTTCACTTCCATTAGTTCCTAGATGGAAGCTATTCCCATTCCTTTTTGAAACAGAAATTTTGCTAAGCAGAGGAACAGTTTCAGCTGCACAGCCCAAATCTCAGCCCAGATTGCCAGGCTGCTGCTGGGAGCACCCGGGTACAGCACCTCAGGCCAAAACATTTCCCGGCGAGCAAAGCAGCAAGGCATAAGGCTTCATCGGGGGCTTTTCTGTAAACATCCCCAAAGATGTCAAATCAAACAGTTCATCAAAGAAAGGCAATAATTTCACTTTTTTTTTTTTTTGAGATGTGAGAAAATATAACTGTCTCCAAGATGAAATTTTCTTTGTTTTCCTTAATGACATAAATTAAACATTCCACACATTTACAGTCTACGATCAAGTTGTTAAATATTTTATCTCCCTTTCATCAGCATGTTATTAAAATATTTTCTCATTATTTAATCCTCCATAAACCGAATAGAAACAGACACACCAGAACCCTGTCTTAAATTGCATATTCCTAGATAATTACCAGCACTGGTAGGTTGACTTTGTATTGAATTACCAAAGGAAAACATGAAATTAAATATTAATGTAGCTGAAACAACTGGAGGATTGTCGTAATATTTTACCACACCAATATTTTCCTATAGCATTCACTCAGTCCCACAAACACACAGTGCCACAACAATGGAAAACGACAAGTGCACAATTGATCAGCACACTCTCAAATGCAAAACCAGATCAGAACAACAATTGAATGCTGCTCAAATTTCTTTGCTGCTACCCCCAGGCAGTCGTTTGCCAACTCCTTTGCTTTGTGCACTACTGCTTTGTGTGGTGATCTTCTGTTTTGGACTTCTAGCAGCCACAGTCAAGCCACATACAACACATTTAGAGAGGAGAAGTCTCCTACTACCACCTCTCATTGCACTTGCTTGCTGCAAATTACAGAGAGGATCCAATGTGGTACAAAATGCACCTACAGTGTGAAGTCTGCGGTGATGGTGGGTCTGTGTTCATATTGGCTGGAGATGGAAGAATAGGTATGCAAAAAAAGGAACTGTCCTCTATGATCAGTCCTTTGCTAAGATGTTAGTTTTGAGTAATGACAGGGACCTTCAGTGTTAGGTTCAGCCTTACATACTGGACTAAAAAGGCTGCATCCTGAACATGTTAGTGGTGATGATTAATACCCGTGGACGACCATTAAAAGGGTAGGCATAACACGCAAGAACTATAATGCCTTATTTGTTCTTGATAGCAGTTAGGATTATTATTAGGCGCAGCAATTAAGTAGGATGATACAAACTTAAATGGTCTTGTAATAGGTTTCCAGCAAAGACTCCAGTAGGTCCTTAAGGCCCCCATACCTTTACAACATCTCCTAACCTGTTAATATACAATAGAAGAGTGAAGACTGCGACAAGTTTGTGAAATGTCAAGTTAACTATTAAAAATTAATTGACACTAGGAGGAAAAAAGCAATTTAACAAAACATGTAAATTGTTAGCTCTCACTGGTTGTATATTTCAAGTCCCAAATCTGCAGTTTGATTTGCTTTTCCCCAAAATTTATCTGTAAAGCTTTGAATTATCTTGCTTTACTTCAGTGTGGAAGAAGAGTTGAATATACTTGTTTACTATGGTTTTGTTGTTGTTGTTTTGAATTATGCCTTGTCCTGAAAACCAACCAGGATACAAGATCCAATTTAAAGTCCATTCAATTACATGCAACAATGAACAAGCAAAGGTAGTAATTTACTGTATTCCAGTTTTGAATGCTGCTATTAGCTTTCCTTGTTACAAAGTCAAAGAAACTATTGGCATCGATGACACAAAACAAATCTACTTTTCATGCCTTGTTTTGATAAGTCAGGCCAGACTAGAACATAATTCTAAAAATCCACTATGTTCCCCAATCATATGGCTATTCTGGGGCTGTTTCTGTCATCTTATCCAGAAACAACTTGAAAAAACTTCAAGCAGAAACTATAAGATCAGTGTGCTGTCTCAAACAATTTCAATTCAATACACTGCCATTTTCAATGACAAATGTTTTATGCAGTTTTTCTTTCACTGGGAACTTCTTCAGTAGGAATAAACATTCTAGTATCTTGATTAAGCAAACCACTAAGAACTTAGCTGTAAATATGTTAAAATTTATGCTTACTAGAATGGGGCAATTCTCAGTCATAAAATCAGCACACGATTCAGTGTTTGTAGCAGCCCTTCCTTTAACATGAATATTTACCTACTAACAAAATGGAAAACTAATCAATCACTAACACAAGAATATACTCTCAAAATCCTCCAATTGCGCCACTTTGTCTAACACCATTAGGTTCTTCTGAACTATAAAACCGCATGCATTTCCTTTCTCAGTGGATAGTACCTTATTAATTTGCAACCCATCAGAAAGGAAGATGTGAGCAGCAAACATTATGTTGTATAAACACAGGAAAAAAAAAACAACAACAAGGAAGCTAAGCAAATCTGAATTATTTGCTTTCATATTTAAATTAATAAACTCATTTCTGAATTAGCCATGGCATAGGGCAAAGAAATTAGAGGCATCTCACTGGATGACTGCTTCAGAGCGTGTAATTTCTTGGCAAATGCATGTTACGGAATCATCTCCTGGGGAATGGCATCCTCTGCCATGGGGGAAGGGTCTATTACAGACATTACATTGCCCCTCTTAATATGCTATATGAGAATGTCATAACCTTTCAGCATACTCATCTCCACCACACTTCAGTGAAGTAGAACGCTGTTTATTATCTCCATGTAAAGAACACGAAGACCAGAGTCTCTGAGCAACTAAATGATTTGTTCAAATGTAGACAAAGTCTGGCATTCAGCCCTCTGATGCAGATCTTCTAAGATGTGACTCCTCTAAGTATAGGACCACCCTATTTCAACCAGATTAGGCAAAACCCACTAAATACGTGCTGTGTATTTGAGATCAGTAACCAGTACACTTGATACCCACTGTAAACAGTATTTGAACTTGTTATTTGAACTTGAACACTGGGACAAGATCTCAGGTACTAACCTTGATGGGATGCCTCCAGAACCAGACTGCTTCACTTTTTCTCCCTTTCCTTCCTCCAAAGTCAGAGAGCAAGTAAAATCTGGGCATGGCTTCAGAACCCTGCCCACCTACACACCTATCCCCCTGTAGAGCTGAGACCCCCACAGGCTGAAAATAGAGAGAAAACAATTGCATACCTGCCATTCCCAGGCATTCAGTCTCATTTTGTAGCCACAGATCATCTATAATAACCTAGAGTTAACAGAGAAGACAGCAATTATAAAAAAATATTTGTTTTCATAAATATTGCTTAATTAAATTTTTAAGCTGAATTTATGCTTTACAATTAGACAGAATCCTGTTCCACAAAGCCTTGAGTTTCCCAAAATTAACTAGTAGAAGAAATACAACACTGGTCTAGAGGCAGTTTTTCAAGCAGTATGAGGCACTGCTGCTTCCTAGCATGGGTATGCATGCCTGGGGCTCAGACTGTGTTCACAGTGGATATTACGAGGCTGAGACTCTGCACAATAGTGGAGCAGAAGTGTTTGCTATGAAGCATTAGTTTGTTCTTACAAAATAATAATTCTTGTCATTTCCAAATGCAGAACTGAGGACCCAGGAAAATCTTATCACTAGGAGTCAGCAGGAATTTGTCCATATCGGATGAATGAGTCTACACAGATCCATTCAAAGATCCCAGAGGCTAAAATCTGTAGCTTATGAGACTCCTGGCTGTGCCCAAACCATGGAGATCAGAAATCACAGCTCTAAAACTTCCGTAAAAGAAACCAGTGCTTTTAAGGATTTTAATGCCCAGTGTTTTGATCAGGATGTAGTAGTCACAAAAGCAAGTTCTCATTTAATAAAAATGTTTCCCTGTGGGAGAAAAGACAGTTACGAATACCAGCTGATTAACAGCCATCTTCTACGTCTGCTGAATGCATGTGAGTAATGTTAGTTCTGACTCATGTCAACACTACTGTTATAGTAGAGTGAGTTATGGGCAATTTTATTCTTCACTTGCTTGAGGAATTCATCATTTGGATTATTGCTAGAGCTGTAGCTTTAGTTAACCTTGTGTAGAAGCAGTTCTCACCTCCGATAGGACACTTTCCATCAACATAACAGAAAATGCAAGACGTTTCATAAATTTGGATGCACCAGGAGCCGTGGGTCTTAAGCAGAAAACAAGTACAGATAGCTAACTGGGAGACAGACAGCTCTTGTGGAGGAGGAAGAAAGGACAAAGAACTCTGAGAAGCCCTGGGATGCAGCTCGGGGAGGCACCAGGCACTGAGCTCTTCACTGTGTGCTATTTGCACCTCTCACATATCCAATTGTACCAATCTTCCTGTATAACAAAATTATTGCATGCAAACTAAATTATGCCAGAGATCTCTAGTTCCACGACTAATTTCTTCTCATTAGTTAAATGATCAATTAAATGAATCTGAGTTTTGACTAGTCAAAACACAAAAACCAACAGGAAACTCCATTAAAAAACTTAAACAAAAAAATTGCCTGGTGACGATATATATATATGTATATACTCACAAATTTGTCATATATATGGATATACAGCAATAGAAATCTCATTAGAAGGGAATTAACCTTTGCCAGATATTTATAGAGCAGTCTTTGAGGGAATGTGTACCAGTACAGTAAATGGCTGGAATGACACTAGTGTAAAACACTGATGAAAAGATAGTAGGACAGCCTTAAGTATTAACATAAATCTTGTTCATGAACATAAATACTAAACATGACTTTTCTGCAATACATGACATAGGCATTAAATGCCAACAGTTTCTTTGTAAATAAGCCTGTAACAGAAGTAGACAAACACTGGTTCAAGCATGTATAAAGACGTGTATAAAATGTGGCTTGCTAGCTGATCCTGCTTCCTACGAAATTTATGTACAAATGACTCAGGATTTCCAGAGACACCAGGCAGTCATTCATCTGCGGTTTTACAAGAGCTCACACAAAAACCTGTGGTGTTTGTATAGGCATTTGCATCAACTATGAATGACACTACAGCGCTCCTTGCTTTCTCTTCTGCCTTATCTGACATTCTGTCCTCACTACTCTGTGCTGAATATTTGACATATTTCTTCCAGTCTATTGTAGAGTGCATCCATAATACCAGAGGGCATCATGAGTAGCTCCACATCAGCCAACAGGGAGCCCAGTGCCAACCCTACAGGCCAGCAGTGACATTAAGCATCAAAAGTAATTAATTTAATGCAGCAAAATTGCCAGCACACATTTTCCCAAGTTTTACATTATTTTTATGGTGGAAAAAATAAGGTTTGGGGGAAAAAAAACACTGCTATTTCCTGCTGATTAGTGGTTTTTGTAATCAAAGCACACAGTAATTGTGAACTCCCTTCATCCTGCACCACACACGTTCTGGTACTCTTCACATGGTCAAAAGAAAACTGTGCTGGCACAGCCTGCTGGATAGATAACTAGAAACAGAAATAAAAATATGAGCTGTATCTTAAAACACCAATGGCATCCCTAACAGCAGGCTGACACCAGTGAGCCAGAGTGCTGTTATTTGATAACAAAATCAAATGCATCCGCTCAGGAAGAGATAAACGGTGTCAGTGTCAGCGCCTGGGGTTTTGCAGTGGCCCCATCATGCTGATCCATGGGAGGTGTTCCCATCTTCGACGCCACCACAGGGTCCGTGGTGCCTGCAGGGCCACAGAAGGGTGCCTGACATGGTTTTGGGTGCAGAGGATGCCTGCTAGAGCACCCACCCCACGTTGGACCTGGGAGCCTTCCCAGGGAAATTAGCTCCCTTTGCTTCAGTAGGGCAAGGCTTAGCCACAACTACTCGCACCACAGGGCCCTCCTGAGGCGAAAGAGATGGGACCAGCCTGCGACGACGGCTGCACCCCGGGCTGCCAAACCACCCGGGGCCACCACGCCGGGGCACCCCTCTGCCCTCAGGGGCCCCGAGGCTCCTTCCCCCGCCGCAGCCCCCTGAGGAGGGGCTCGGCCCCGCGGCGCCCCCGCCTTACCCCAGCCGCCGTCCTCCCGCAGGGCTCCCGGGGCGGGCCGGCCGGGGGGCGCCAGGCGGCCGCTCCGAGGGGCCAAGCGGGGAGCAGCGCCATGACGAGGGCGGCCAGCAGCCGCCGGGCCCCCCGTGGGGGCGCAGGGGCTCCGCGGAGCCCTCCTCGCCGCTGCCCCCAGCCAGGCCGGGCCGCAGCCATCCGCCATCGGTCTCCTCCCACGATAGGCGGGGGGAACGGGCGGCGGGACCTCCCTTTTCTCTCCCTCCCCTCCGGCCGAGCCGAGCCGGGGCCCGATGGCGGGGGTCGGGGCGTGCTTGCGGGCGGTGGGGCTGCAGTTCTGGGCCGGCTCGCTGCGGGTGCTGCCCGCCCTGCTGGCCCCCGCCGTGCTGCTGGGGCTGCTGCTGGGCGCCGCCGCCGCCGCCCTGCTCTGCCGCTGCGCCATGGGGCCGCGCCGGCGGAGAGAGGTACGGGGAGGCCGGGCGGGGAAAAGGGGCACCCGGGGGGCTCGGAGAAAGGACTTCAAGCGGCTTTGGGACGGGCCCCGCAGCGCTGCTGGCCCGGCCCGCCGAGGGGAAGCATCGCTGGGCCCCGGTCCGGCGTCGGATTAACTCCGGATCGGTTGCGGGTGAACTCAGCGGTGGGTGGGGTAGCTCGCGACACCCCTCTTTAAAGTGGTTTTACTGCTTACTCTATTAAAAACGTACCCAAAGTAAACGGGTTGACTCAAAACAAAACACAACAACATTGCTTTTGGAATGTAAACGGGTTGACTCAAAAAAAACACCACTGTTTTTGGTATAGATGTATTCTGAATAGTGCCCTCCTGACCTTTATCCCTGAAAATACCTTCAGCTGACCCACTAGTTGTCTCTCACAGCCATTACTTCGTGTGGAAGGCTGTACAGCTTTTTGGGGACTGTGGAAGATGAACCCCATTTGCAGAAACTTCCTGAGATACTTGAAAATGACCACTTGTTTGTTTCCACTCTGCAACAGGAGGAACAACTCGATTTCCAGAGCAGGGAAATGAACAGCGCAAGCAGAGAGGATGAATACTCACCCACAGCAATAAATTTGCCCTGTGGGTACACTCGTAGACGTGAGACACACAGGAGGCAGAATATATTTGACAGTTTACTCAATGCAAAAGTATCAGGGTTTTCTAAAGCGTATGATTTTGTTAATGGCATACCTGGCTCGCCGTTTTAAGGATGGGGGCGTAAGGCTCATACATCTTTATTACACAGAGCGTTTGTTTTGACCACAGAATAACAGAGGTAGCGCGTACCTGCAGAATCACTACCTGGCAGGTATGTTTTCTGAGAATTGTTACCAACTTCTGCTACCTTTGTGGACCACGTTTGGTCTCGGGTCATGTTGGGTTACCTGGGTGCAGCAGTGGTTGGCACAGCTGGGAAATTCGGAGTCCCGCAAAGCATTGTCAGTGTTCAACGGGGTGTCTGGTTCAGCCTGATTTTTAACTGCACCTTTTTTCAACTGTAACTGGCCTGCAGCACGTGCGTATCTGCTAGGGTTGATCATCACCAAGTATGACATAAGAGAAAAATCCTCTTGCTCCCAACTGCTTTTAAGTGGGAGGTTTGAAACTCTGTTTGAAGCCATGCTTTAGCCTAATAATGGATTCACTTCAAATGCTGGATCAATGCATCCTATGTGAGTGTAAGCCTCTCTGATTCAATTGCTCATTTTCCCTGCCTTAATAGACGATATCTTTATTGTACTGTCACTACTAACTCAAATATAGCCAAGTACAATTTTATCCTTTATGTCACTTATGTCAATAGGGAATAGAGGCTGTCAGTTCTCTCTGGCCCAGATCTTTAGATGCGTTTAGGTGCTTAAATGCCATTAAAATCAATGCTGCTGCTGTATAAGAGTTGTTTATTTCAAAAGAAAAATAAACTATCTGCTGCTGCATACAGAACACATTGCAGGGTGGTCAGATTGTATCCTAGGGGTCTGATTTCCCAAGTGCAAACAGGGTGACATTAAGCTCTACTCATTCCTTTCACATACTGTCTGCCCCACCTGTGCTGTGGAGCAGCTTACTGCATGTATAGCAGGTCTGAACTATTATTCTTACTGTATCATAGTTACTATATAGTTGCTACTATAATATGGTAGTATTCTGACTAGTTACTATATAGTTACTACTATAATATAGTAACATGCTCACTATATCATAAATACTATGTTGTTACGATTGTAATATAGTAGTTACTCTATTATAGCCTTCTGTACCCAGAATAAAAGCAGGGATATTTTACCTGTTTTACCATGTTGCTTCCCAAGCATCTGAGTTATACGTGCAGTGGGAGCAGGGCAAGTACCTGGAGTACAGAGCATCTGTAGGCACTGCAGTAAGCCACCAGCATTTGTCACTCAGCCACATTTAATCACTTCTATATATTCAGCCTGAATCTGTGGGGCTTGAATGCATGCAGTTAAGTGCCTTATTGGTGTAAGGATCTGTGCATACTGGGAAAGTTTTAAGAAAGCTTTACCATGGTAACTTCAGACATTACAGTGCACTGTAATGCATTTCTATCAATAAAACTCTCCTGTTAGACTTAATGGCGTTGCCTAGAGGCTCTTGTGACCCTTTGGGTTGGAGCTTGTCTCATTATGATATTAGATTAGCTTGAAGAAGTATTACAGTAATTACAGTTAGACTCAGTTTTATTAAACTTCTTAATGATCTAAAAGGGAAGCTCGGTAGCACTTCAGTTTCATTTGTAGATATTATTCAGGAGGAGTTGCAAAAACAAGGACGAAAATGGTGAGGAAAGGCATGAGATCAGAAATGCTAGCAAAAAATAAATGAATCCTGGAAAAAATGAAAACGCAGTACAAAACTGCAGAGATGAGAAAAGCAAATTCTGAATGGCTGTGGTGTGATGGACAGTGGTGAATCCAATGTGGCTAATTCCACAGCTGCCAGTCACTCGACCTAAATTTTGTGAACTTCTGGTTCAGGGCAAATAAGTGATAAAATTGAGAAAGTAGATTTGTAGCTGTTCTTTTGTCATTAATTGATTTTTAGAAAACAACATCTTAAATTTGGCATGTCTTGGAGACTTAACACAAGAACATGACCTGTATTATTGAGCACCTATGTTCCAGAGAGGTGACAGAGGCAAGTCGTAAGAAATGAAATCTATTCCAAGGCTAGGCAAT
The DNA here is from genome assembly GCF_964034855.1 of Anser brachyrhynchus. Classification (NCBI taxonomy): domain Eukaryota; kingdom Metazoa; phylum Chordata; class Aves; order Anseriformes; family Anatidae; genus Anser; species Anser brachyrhynchus. Next base: position 66,277,399 of record NC_137698.1, read on the forward strand.
TCTCTCAAGAAAATGGACTATTTTACATGCCAGGTGACCAAACAATTCAAGGAGAATTTTTCCATAAGACAGTTATGTGCATAGTGGCTGCAGCCATATAATTCGACTGCATCAGAAAGCAGTTAGTTGAACGAAAACCTGAAAAGTAAAAGAAAAAAGTCATCAGGGTAGGGTGGCTGCCCTTCTCCACAAGATCTTTTCCATCACTACAAGATTCCTTGCAGTGCTGCATTTGGATGCATTGGCTGGTGTTGTCATTTTTTGGTCTATGCTAGTGCACAGAGAAGCGTGCGTGCAGCACTTTGTGTCCTCACAGTTTGTGTCTGTACCAGAGTCTGTGTGTGTTTGTTAGGGAAGTAGGGACCAGTGATGTATGCTGCTTTTGGGGAAGGAGAATTGTAAACACTTTGTGATGGTTAGTTGTTCTTGACAGGAACTTTCCCACACAAAAAACTTCATTTAGGAAGTTTTTCTTCTGGCAGGTGAGCAAAAATATTGGGCATTCTCCTTGTTGCAAACAATTACAGACAATTTTAGTTAACTTGCTTTAAGTAAGGAGTTTGAACCAAGACTGCGAGCTCGATAGTAATCAGGAGTAAGACATTTTGAGAGCAGGTGGATTGATTTGACACATTCACAGCCTTCTACAAATTTTGGGGATAAAGTTCTACTTCCAGACTGACAAATCAAATTCATAATGTTCAGTAATTTAGAAAAAAATTATTCTTGAATATATAAAACTTTTTTTCATTCATTTTAAGTTCATATTTTTCCAAAATTATCATTTTCAACTGATACTGAAATCATTTTCAGAGTGGATGTGTGAGAGTATCCAGGCTGCTGTCAGAGATCTTCCAGGTGAATCTGTATGATCTCAGAGTTACATTTTACCTGTTTTCTCTCGGAATTTCAGAAGGATGATTCCCAGAGACTTCTGGAAAGCTTCAACTGTGATGAAAAAGAGCACACACTCACAAAAAGTAAAGCAGAGCCCTATACTTCAGAAGAGGAAATGGTGCTGGAGGTAAAGTTACATTCTTTTTGGTGGATGTCCATTTTTTTGGATGTAGTAATCGGTACATTAAGGGCCTTGTCCAAGCTGTCTTGATTGTAGTGGTTTGGAATTGAGCCCCTAAAAAACATTCAGGAAAAGTGTAAGGAGATTGAGCATCTTCTTAGGAATGCAACCATTTCAGGTATTCATTTCCCATATGAATTCTTTTTAATTTGAGCTGCTTGTTTGGACATTTCAGTCAAGATCCTCAGTTCTTTTTGGACGTGGGCTTCTTTTAGTTTAAGGTTTAGCATCCTTGATTTCAAAAGGTTGGTGAAAAAAGTTCACACTATTGACACAGGAAGAAGTACATAAGCACTGAAATCAGTCTTGGTAGTTAATAATGGATTCTTTTCTGGAGAAGTTTTATTAGAGAAAATTTGACAGTGACAAAGTTGTTTCATCAGATCTAATCTGGAACAAATACTTTTTCCTAGTGCCTCTTTAGGATATGGGTATAGATCTGGGTTGGATTGTATAGGTCAATGGAGGGACATAGAATAAATGAACCAAACTTAGTATGTTTGAGAACAGCATCTTTAATGTCATTCTCATACAGGAAACTCTCTCATCAAGTACTAGCTGAAGATAGAGTGCAGAGGTCAAATGACCACAAGTAGTGAAACACCCACTAGTAGTAAGCTGGGATTCAAGGACAAATAGAAAAATAATTTGGAGAGAATGTGGTAGAAGGTACAGGGTTAACCCACCCTCACTAAAAAATCCAAATAACTCTTTCTTTTTTTTTTGTGCTAATCTCAAAATAGTCATGAGAACCAGTCCTACCGTGTAGCTTTGCCTTTCACCCAAGCTGATTTTACTGCTCTTGAAGAAGCTAAAAGTTGAGGGTAGAAATACTTAAAAATTTTGCAGTCCAACTAACTCTGTTATGCATAAATTAAATACATGCAGAAAGTGTCAGTTAAAGCTAGACAGCCTGGTGCTTACCTTGTAATGAGGATTGGTTCCAAGACAAAGAGAAGATAGACATCATTGTAAACATTTTACTGTTGATTTAAATCCTGGCAGGCAATTAATCTTCATTTCAGTTTTGTGATGAAGAATGGTGACAAACTATGGTTGGTCCTTTTCCTTGAGTTAAATTACAGCATAACAAGTGAGCATTGAATAGATTCTCTTTTGGAGTGTAAATCCTGTGAGAGAAATTATGCAACGATATAAATGTATGAATATTACCAACCCTTTTGAAATGATACCACAGCCTTTAAAAGGTTATCCTTCACAACTATATCCATTTCCCAAACAAGCCAACTCATTTATAACACATTAAGAAGTAGCCTCGTTATTTGAAAGGGCTTTCTCCTGTCTATTTGCCAAACTACTGAAGTTATATGTGTTTTTTTTTTTCTATTCATTTGCTCCAGTTCCCAGAGGCTTTGGCTTTTACTGACATCAGATTGACAGTTCAGGAAGATGCATAGATGGAAAAATGCTTTTAGTTAGGTTAGAGCACTTCAGAAAAACAGATATTTTCATTCTGAGACCTTCCACACTGCAATAATACCACAATTACCGTATTAATAATAACTGTGTATTACTCATGCCTGTTGAGAAGCAGGATGTATGAGCTCCAGAATACTGTGGCATGGCTTTATGGCTTTGGACTGGAGCTGCTTTGCTTCCAGCCATTTCAGAGCAATGGATCTGTCGGGTTCTATCCCTGAATATGTAGCAGTGGGGCTACTTAGTATGAGCAAATGTTTTACATGCTGACCCCTTGCTTTTTACTTTATCAGTAAATCCAGAAATGACTTCTGGAAATAAATGAAATAGAGATGAAAAGGTGCAACAATAAAAGAGTCTAATGAATGACGTGGTTTGCTCCTCTCTTCCCATCTCTATTTTTAGATTCTATTAGTGATTTGATATTTCCTAGAAAAATCTATATAAAGAAAATTATTTTAACAAATCGGATTCTTTCATTTCATGTAAAAAAAAAAAAAAGAAAAGGGTTAGAACAGGAAATCTCCTAAAGCTTGGGTTTAACTACTCTATTTGTTGCATACAGCCAACCAACCTTTTAATTGGCCATGCATAACCTCACAAAACAAAGCTGATTACCCCATTGTTCCAGTGCATAAAGCAGTGGATAGGAGAGAGGAGGAGCACAAAGTCAGACTATGTGAAATAGCAGATTGTATGAAAAGAATGAACTCTCTATAAAAAGTTCTTTGGAGGAACATGGGTATTTTCTCTAGATTATAGGTGAGGGTTGCACTATAAAAGCTCTTCCTGGAAAAATGACTAGTTTTGTTTAATCTATTGTTTCTTTATTTAAATTGAAAGGCAGAATTTATAGCCATGATGATATCTGTGGAGCTTATTCCTCAGTACTTTCTATTATTAAGATTATTTCAATCTCCCATGTGAAATCTTTACTTGCTGCTTAAAGGGAAAAGAAAGGAAATGAAAATAACTTGTGAATATAATAAACTATTGCTCATTTTTCCTTGCAGGCATGAAAAAATTTTGGAGCAGTGCTAATGACAGACTTCTCTTTTCTGAGTTTTAAACTCTGACCTGAATTGAGTCCTAGGAGAAGACTCCTCATGCCAAAGCTGAAAGTCAATAAGCATTCTGTTATCAATTGGAATTTCTGGGTTATATAACCAAAAGTGGCATGCAATACTTATAGTGAAAAACCATCAGGTCCACTGCCATTCTCAAACTTTAAAGTAGTTTTCTGTTCTTTTCCATACAGGAAAATGAGTCTCCTCTGAACAGTAACATCACGGCATTTGCATTAAAGGCAAAAGTCATCTATCCTATCAATCAGAAATTTAGGGTAAGATTTTAGACTCTACTTGTAAATATTAATAACAAACGTTCTGTGTCAAAGTAAATTGCAGAATCAAGTACCAGAAGAAAACTTACTGCCAATCTGCTTAATAGGGATCTTTGTTTATAGTCCATTGACTCAGGGTTTATTCTGTAAGGCATCAGCTGCTTTCATCTCCCCCTGAAACCTGCAGTGCTTTACATGATGTCCAGTCAATTTTCACTGTAGTCAAGAAACCTTTTCTTCCCATTAACATTAATGAAGGTTGTATCTGTCCAAGGAGACACAAGAAACACCCCACAAGGATCTGCCCTTCAGTAAGGAAGAATGCCCCAAACATATAACCTCAACAGAAGAGTGCTTTTCCAGGCAATGCAGAAACCTGTCAGGATGATAAATGTTAATTTATGTGGAAACACTTTCACTGTGTATGTTGTTTAATTTTTTGCTTGAAAGCAAACACTGCAAATTGATGAGATGTTTATCTCCAGATTGTGTTGTATTAATTAACCTTGTAAATTTTCTTTGACTGTAGCCTTTGGCAGATGGCTCGTCCAATCCATCTTTGCATGAGAATCCAAAGCAGGCAGTTCTGCCTAATCAGGTAATGGAGACATCTACGTCAGGCAGCCTGGGATCCCTTAGCCAGGGAGACAAGGAGGACTGTAGTTCCTCCACAACGATACATTCCACAACAAGTGATGACAGATTTCAGGCTCGAGCCTTCGTCAAGGTGACCTGCTTCCCTGAAGTGCTAACGTGTGAGAGGTAAGCAGTAAATCTGTCCTCATGTTTGGTTGTTTCCTAGTGCCCTAGTGGTTTTCAGGACAACCAGTAAAAGTCTGGCATAAATGAAAGACTGGGCTTGTGTGCATACATTCACCACATCGAGACAGGGTTTTGGCCTATAGCCCTAAAGCAATGGTTGGAGAGACTAAAGAAATGCATCATGCTGTACGCTGAAAGTCAGTTTATTCTTTATGAAATTTGGGGACTCAGAACTTCAGAAAAGAAGTCTCATGAAAGGGGTTATCACTGTTACGATAAGGAGATCCCTTTGTTTTGTCTTGTGTGCTCATTTCACTCGTGTAGTGGATTGTTGCTCAGCTGGAGCCCTCTGCACTGTACAAAATCAAGTCACACAACTTGTGTCTTGAGAACAGCAAATGGCGGAAGTGTGTTCTCTTTGTTTTAGTAGGAACTATTCCTGTCATGTCTTGATACTGTACGCTTCTCAGATGCACAGTTGATTAAGTATGTAGAGCTAATCTAAATGGACTATCAGCTCTATTTTTCTTTTAGCTACACAACAGTGAGATACCCTTAGATGAATACGTCTGTATTCTCATTAGTGAAAATAAAGAAAATTGTATTTATGTCACCTTGAGGACTGAGGAAGGAACTAGCAATGAAAAATTATTTTCTAAATGTCCACTCTTATGACAACCATTTTAATTAAAAGCTTTGTTTTTGCTTTGTTGTAGCCATTCATGCTTATAGTTACCATTCCTTTTTCTGAAGAGAACTGCATCTCCAACTTTGTATGTAGAGATATTTTATCTGAAATAGAAGGCAATGTAGAAATGAAGTGACTCAGCTGCTGTTCTAGGGGCAATGCTTTTAGAAGAATTTAGCAATTAAATGAAACCATTATATGTTGTTGCTCTTTTATGTGATCTTTATTTAGATTGATTTTAACACTTTTTAAATCTTTGTTTTAGTTTTGATATTAAGCTCTGCCTTTGCAGTCTTCTTTTAAAAGATCTCATGCTTCTTGATACTGAGCTCAGAAAAGAAAAACATGTGGTAGGTACTCATGTCTCATTTATAGATATTTGATGATATTTGAACATATTAGTTCAAAATATATGATATTTGAACATATTAGTTGAATATCAGTTTAGGGAATAATCAACATTAACCACTGGCTACATTGGAAGTAGTTTAGCAGAGTTGTACCTTTATAGTATTCTGTATTTTTCCTATCTGTTCTGCGTGTGTATGATCTTCACAAAGGAGTAAAATATAATGAAATATATTGGGCTATGATATACCGGAGGCCAAACTGCATAATCTAACAATTTTAATTTTTATTCCGGATAATAATATGTAGTACTTGGGATTCACAAAAAGAGAAAAAAAATAAAATGAGTTTATGTTTTTGGGACAATGCTTATACATTGCAGCTCCAGGGACCCTAAGTGTTTTGGATAAAATTGAAAATTCAGTTCAGCAGAATCAGTACTATTGTGAGAAGTACAATAGTCTTGATTTTGTAGGGCAAAGGAACTAAGGTACCCTTTTAAACCATAGATAGATACCTTCATCAAGTCACAGCATCCAAAGCTGACAGGAAGAAAAAAAGGATATATACAATTAAAGCCACAGAATACTTGGTTAGGAGAATTGTTTATGGTAACTAATTGCGATCAAGTGCAGAATCAATACCATAAATGAGTTTTAGCACAGGTAATATAAATCTAGACATACAGTACGTAGATTTCTCCTCCCCTTCTTTCCTGACCTTAGACTGATCATTCGTGATATAATTTGTTGAAAGTGCTAGGAATATTTCAAGACGTGAGATTTACTGAGCTAATTTATAAACAATCCTAAAGAAGAAGCATGAAAGTAAACCTGGAAAGCAATTTCACTTCTGATGGGTTTTTACTCAGTGAGTAGATGAGAAAGGGAACTTGAGATCAGCTTCCAGAAAGACATTTAGTTTGACTAGGGAAGGTTAAACTTGATCTCAAAGTTAATCATCAATTTGTAAATGAAGATAAAATAACAACATGGTGATGTAACCACAGAAACACTGAGAAAAAAAAAGCATTTAACACACTTTGTGGCCCACCAGAAATTACCACAACAGGCTGGTGACTTGACCTTTAGCTGAAGCTTTGAATAGATTCGTATTTTCTCTAGAAGGAAACAAAGGCAAAAAAAGCTGGGGAATAGTTCCTTCTTTTTCCACTGTCATTTCTCTGACTTCAGAGTCAGTCTTTCTTAGAACCAGGTCTAGGAAAAGGAAACAAATCCTCTTTCATCAATGCTTTCCTGAATTCTTCAAACACACACACCCTTTCTGCAGTACTTTGTGTACTTGGTGCTTTGTGTTCAAAACTTTGCAAAATCTTATCCAAAGCATTGTCAAGTGAGATCCAAAACATGGCTACGTTAGCATTTTCTCTGCTGGGCAATAATGATAACATATTTCCCAGATTTTGCTCTTTTTTAATAGGTAAATGTGTTTTTATTTGTTTTTACATTAAATGTTAAAAATAGATAACTTCTGCATCATCTGTTTTCAAGTACATGAGTAATATGCAAGTGGCTGTTAAATTTAATGTTTTTGCCTTCATCTTGGAAGAGCATCTTCTACAGCAGATAAGTAAATTGTCTGACGTTTTAAAACAGTCAAGGGGGTAAGAGGTTAATGAAGAATTATCCTCGGGTTCAAAAATATCTTTTTGAAGAAACTAGTCTTACAATCTTAAATAAAAGAAAAAAAAAAGAAAATAGTCATATCTTTTGTAAAAGAAGGTAGCTAAAACTTGAGATGACTACTTTTGGGTTACAGGTTTTATATAAAAATGTTTGATACTTTTTCTTCAACTACAGTTGAAATCATTGCAATGAATATATTAGTATCCTTCATCTTAGGGGTTCGTTAAACTTTAGAAAAATGGGCTTTCTATTTTTAAGTGATTTGTACTCTCCAGTAAAGGATAGTTTCAAATGTGTCAGTTTGGTTACAAGGATATATTAGATTAGTCCTTGTCTTCGTATGAACATAACACCATCTTCCAGTACTCTTACTGAAGACAAAGCCAAAGAATTTTTTGTAATGGAAATACTACAGAGTTGCTGATGATGTTTCTGTTATTTTCTTATGACTCACTACAGTCTCAATGATTGACTTCAATCCACAAAACTTATATCCACACAACAATATCCATATCATGTTCAGTAGGCACTTACCATGAGTTTTGTTTCTTTCCATTTAAATAGATGTTTATTCAGATTCTCAAAATATACCTCACAGACTTCTGTCATAAAAAGAAGATTAATGATGATTTGTTCAAGAAGATCCTTTTAATTCAGGAAAATGTAAGTGTTTTTGTTGGTTAACATTTCAGACAACAAAACATAGGAGTTAATCCCACCAACTGGTGCGGGCTGCCACAGCAGGCTATCTCACCTACTATTTTTGAACAGCAATGTCATTTGTAATCTATTTCAGAAGAAGTTCAAAGAAACTCGCTTGTTAGTTGATCCTCTACATTACCTCTCCATGACCTTGTTTGCATTTCCTCTTTGCTGTTGTCTGAGGAGATCAGGACAGCAATGTGTCTAATCTGTTAAGAACAGAAGTATTTTGTAGTTGAATCCACTCAAGTAAACAGAACACCATGAATCTTATTCACTCAGAATTAATAATTTCTAATTATCAGGTCTTCATCTGGTCCCATGAATTATAATTTATAATAAAACAGCAGGAAGTACCAGAAGGAAACTCAGGGTTTCTATCAACAGAAAATATACATAATGTCCTCTTTGTCCCTTTTTCTTCCATATACTTTTATCAAAATCCATTTTCCACTTCTGAACCAGAAGACGTATGTATACAGTCAACATGCATTTCAGGTGGAGTCACAATACTATTTTAAATATTATTAGGAGGAAAAAAAAGGCTTTACAAAACTGAACAAAATAGGAGAGCTGCTGATTCCACATTCCATTTTCCAGATCAGAATCACAGAAAAGTCTACATTGAAAGACACCCATGGAGATTTACTAAACTTCTGTAGGAAGCAAGGCCGTCAGTAAAGTTATCCAGTGTCCTGTCAAGCCAACTCTTGAATATTTCCAGTGAAGGGGAGTACACTATTTCTCTGGGCAGTCTAGTCCAATATCTAACTGCACTCACAGTAGTGTTTGGTTGGTTTGTTGTTGTTTTGCATCGATTTAATGCATTGACACCCAAGGTTGTGTGATATAAAAAATAAATGCTTGTTACATAAGGCATGTTTAAGCAACTGAAGGATCATACATTGCAGTACCAATCTACTAAGTAAGGGCAGAGGAGTAGTATTTGTCGTTATTATTAGCTCTGAGGAAAAATCATTCAGGTTTCAACGTATTGAAAAACTTGAAAACCCAGATAATCATGTAAACTACATTTTGTCACTTATGAACATTACAGGTATGTTCATCCATGTGTGTTAGCACTCCGCAGGCAACACTATCTGATTAGCATATCTGGATGCTTACCTGTACTTTTAAACATACATGTACACTCATAGCTGCCATGTAAGATGGGGCATGTGTGTTAAAATTGAAACATTTGTGGATAGATTCAGAGTACAAAAGCTCATGGACCAGTATTTACTAAAACTTGAGTTCAGTGGAGATGAACAACAGTACTTACTAGCAGAAATGTATATATTTGTATTAAGTGTAAATCAGAGCTGCCATATACTTCAAGTTTTCTTTCCCTGCTGCTGGAAGTGCATTACCCAGAGAGCGAGCTTTCTGAATCCTGTTGTTCAGTTTCTTTGTCATATGCAAGAATCAACATACAGATACACCCCCAAAATTAGAAATAATATATGTTTTCCAGTTTAACAAATCATTTGCTTTTTTTTTCAGGATTTTGAAGAATTACAGAAGCAACTTGATTGTAGACTCCAGAATACTGAGATGTCAGGAGCCCATAATTCAGAGTACCAAACTCTAGAAGACTTAGAAAGGAAAGAAAGGGAATATTCTGAACACATAATAGACAACGTAACTTTCTAATTTTTCTCTCATAAAATTTTATTCCAATGTTATTCTTTTGATGGGGAATGTTTGTTTTTGTTTTTGTTTTTTTTAAATGCTTTTTTAACTGTTGTGTTGACTAATCCACGGTTAGTACTTCAGATGTCCATGAGTTCTGAAAACATTTTTTTATTGCTCTGGCAGAGTATTTTGAACTCCAGCAACAGGCAGCCAAACATTTTTTATACAAACACTTGTTTTATCACACTGGGTTTAGAGATGAAAAATGTCTACTGCTTGTTGGATGGTAAGATATATTTCAAGCCTAGGTGTATAGTCTGACTTCCAGGAATTTTATCATAGCACCTTGTTTTCTTCAATACTGTATAACTGAAAGAGTATTAAGAGAATATAATTTCTTTTCAGCTGAAATAATTACTAAGAAAATAATTATGTACAACCTTTTCGTATACTTTGCATATTTGCATTAGCAAAGCATTTTGCTTTAGCGGTTTTGCACATTTACATGCTTTTAATGTAAAAAAGCTTAATTGTAGGCATTTAAAAAAATGCAAGTTTTTTTCTCTTCAGTAGTATCCCTGTATCCAAACTAGCTTGTTGTCCAGAAAACTGGAGGTTAAAAATATTCTGCATATTATTTCCCAGTATACCACATAACCTGGATGATAATCTACTTCCCAGTCCTGTTTCTGAGGTTTGAGCAAATTCACTGCTGATGAAAATGAGAGACTGACAAGTCAAACTGATGGCTCTGTGGGCTGCCTGCACTGATTGACCACAGCACTTCAGCTCTGAACTAAACAGTCCATTATCTCAGCCTTGGGCCTTTCTTGTAGAGGAGTTAACATTTTTTAGTGTCTGATGGTTAAGTGCTTCACTAGAAATTTTCTCAGCTTTCTTTTGGTTCTCTGTGCATTTCGCTTTATAGGGGAAGAAGTCCTAGTAACGATGGTAGACCTTTGTGAGGTTTCTTTTACAGTTTAATTTTGTTCTGTGAGAAGTTGATTGTTTAGCGTTCTGCAGTGTTAGTCACATAAAAACTCCCCAGCAGCCTTGCTGAGCAACATGAGGCAGTTATTCACTGATGGCAGTCATCCTTCAGTGGATCTGTCACTCTTAATGACAGCAGAAGCTTTTTATCTGTGTTTAGAATTATTTCCCTCTATGCAGATTCTTATACATCAGGACCTTGAACTAATCCACTCTCTCCCAGTAATATAAAGGTTTCCTTTGCCATATAACTGCAGAACTCACAGAACTTTAACATAAATCTTGGTGACAAATACATTTTCTTATCTTTATGCATACTAGTAATCCCACTGAAGCCCACAGAACATTCACAGTTGTGCACAGTCATAAGTGTTTGTGGGATCAGAGCCTAAAACTAGAAATTGCCCTTACAATAATATATTAGAATCGACACATGCACTCTGCCGATACTGCATAAAGTAGTTAATTCTGGTACAGTTAATAAAGTCATTATGTAGCATGTAGCTGTGAAAGGTTTTGATGGTGAAAAACAGTGACGATTTTTAGTTTCCTTTTTCAGCAAAAATCACGTTTGACTGGTGTTCCTACTCTTATAGATGAAGAAACTTTCCAGAAAATAAGTTTGTTACCCTTTCTACTTTTCCTATTAACACTAACAATATCATGGGCTTTAGCAGATGCAGTATGTGGAGAAGTAACAAACTCAGGATTTGTTACTTCTAAAAAGTCAGGATTGGCCAAACATACAACATACTGTTTATGTGCCATCAACACGTATATCATCATACGGTAAATAGTCTCAGGATAATGCTTTCTGCTGTAATTAACACTGATAGCTGTGTATAGTTGCAGTGACTTGAATCTCATAGTAGACTCATATGCCTCTCAGGGTAATGAAATACTAGATGATTAATGAGGGAAAATGGATTGTTGTTTGATTCGTATTCGACAGATGGAAGCTTTCTGGAAGCAGACTGACAAAGCCCAGCAGGTTTTTTTGGACCAATCAAAATGCTCAAGTGCCAAAGCAACAAAGATAACGATGGATCTGACCGAGAGGATGATTGCAGTAGAAGGCTTATTAAATGAATGCCAGGATTTGCAGGCAATGGTAAAGTACAAAAAGAAGTGAAAGTTGAGAAATCTGTAGTCAATCTGAACACAAAGCATGATGCAAGTGTACAGAGTCTGTCAGTCCTATCTTCAGAATGCTGTAGACTGCTTACTCCAATTGTGTTTCTTTCAGCTTCATTGCAAAGACTTCAGCTTCTGTTGGCACTTTATAAAGACTCACAGGAGGGTGAACTCTCTCCCCATCAGTTCTAACTCTCAACATACAGTTTAGGCAGTCATGTTAGGAAAAAGTGACGTGCACGATATAAATTCAGCCAGTGAGCCAGGAGCCAAGAGCATTAGATCCAGTGTGAGGGAGAATCATTACCATGGGCATTAGGACATTTTTTTTCTTTCAAAATATTTATTACACTTTGACTGAGAAATTCTAATTTAGATTGAGATTGTCATTTGAGGGCAATTCTGTGTGTCCAGTGACTTTAACTGAAATTGAAAACCCTTAGCATCTCTTAGGAGTATGGTCTTAAAAAGGAAAAATACGCTTATAGATGCATCAACACTGTGCTTTTTGTTCTGTTACCTTGCCCATATCTTTGCTTTGCTTTGCATAGGAGATACTGAAAGAGTTACTTAGAATTTATAGATTAACAGTACAATCAGAATCTGTCCCACTGCATTTTCTAGTAACTTGGAGAATAAGTGGTTATTAGCTTTATTTTGATAACTAATAAAAAAATGCAGTGATTATTAACTTGTTCATTTTGCAGCTAAGTAAACCAAGCTGGCCATATATTAATATAATCTTTGCAGCTGCTCACACTTGACCCACGCTGTGCTTTTGTACAGTAATTCTTTCAAGTGGGCAGTCTTCAAATGAGGTGTTTGGATACAAAATAGAGCAAATATTCCTGCCTGAGGTCACTACCATTATACTTGCATCTCATTGCAAAGTCAGAGTCTGTGTGTCTCCATTAACTAGAGTAGTTGTCATGCTCTTTCCAAACTACATCGTTTACCAAAGTAGTTCCAGTTTCACACAGGAAATTTTGCTTCCTACTATAATCCTGGGCTTCTCTAATAATGCAATGGAAGCTACTAGGTCATAAGCAGTTACAGTCATTTTTTGTATATTTACTGAACTCCAGCTAACCACACACTTGATGGAATCCCAGCAGTGTCAAAATGAGATATGTGTTCTCAATTCAAAATAAAAGCATGCAGTTGTGTGCCATACAGTATCTTGAAAAAAGGTCAAGGATTTCCATGTTGTCCTTCTCTCCATCTTTACCCCATGAGAATCTGAGTTTGTTCTGCAAGCTTGTTATTGTTTTTTTCCCTCTTTAACATCTTGACATTGCAGGTAGTGAAAAGAGTAGTAGGTTTAAATTTGCTTTGTCAAGTGAATGTGCACTAAAACCTGCTGCTATCCTAAACAGGTCAAGATTTTCTGAAGTATTTAAGTACATCAAGGTTATTATCCATGCAGTCTTGAGAAGCCTTCTGAGTTTTTTGCATTGTTGGGAATTGAATAATAAAAGGACAAGCACAACCAAAGACCCATTCTTAGTTTCTTAACAGGATTATTTGTTTGTTTGTTTTAGGACATTCAGGAAAGGTTATTTAATTGGGAGCTTATGGTGAAAATGATTGATTCATTGAAGTCCTATATACCAGAAGAGTGTAAGTGTAGATTAAATATTGTCTCAAATATTCTGGACCATTTAACTGTAAAGAATAATCTCTCAGTCCGACAAAAGGAAGAACTTTTAACAGACCTGCACAAGGCATTCTGGGAACAACTAGCACATTTCACTAATGGTGAGTATGTAGACAGGAGGTCATGACTTAACTAATTTGGGTATGAGTTGTCGTAATTTTATTAAGCAGTACAAAAATTACAGCTTTGGCCCTATATCCCTCTGTTTTAAAAACATTGATGAATTGGCCGAGAATTCTGTTATTGTGAAGGGTGGACGCTTTGGCTTTAAGCCTTCTAGGTCTTGTTCCAGGCATCGCTTTGTACTTATTCTGCAGTTCATATAATCTATATCTTATTTCATTGATTTGAAGATTGAAGAAGAGTCACATCTGCTGCAAGTTTTTTTTTTTTAAGATTTCTCCATTTACTGTTTATGTACTTGACATTGTTGGTGATACTGGCTAATGTTAGGGACAGTAATACCTAGATATGTGAAAAATGTTGTTTTATGATCTGTTACTACTACCATGTGGAGCCAGGAGAAGGTACACAAAGACAGTTCTGCTGTCACTCTTGTGAGAAGATAATTTTAACAGTTACTATCTTTAGAAATTATTCTGTTTTGCTGTGTCAGACTTAAGATATTCTAAATAGTCTTTTCTTCTTCCTTGTACAACCATTCAGATTGCCTAGCTGTAAAGTATGCAATTGTAATGAAGTCTCATCTGACTGTCTTACTGATTTAAGGTTCTTCTTGGTGTCACTTTGGGTGTTACCTAATGTCCACTATGTTGCAAAGCGTACCCCCACCTTCTCTGATAGGTGCTGAATGAAGGGCTCAGTGATTCCCATCAGCACTCATGGAAAATGTTAGTATTTGTTCAGTCAAAAGCAGAATAATGAGAAGTGTTTTTATCTCACTGATTTTTTCAGAACCATATCTATTACTCATAGGCGTACTTAAAGAAAACTCTTCTAGTGGAACAGCATCAGGGTTAGAGTTCAGTAAAAGAAATAGAACATATATATTCTTGTTGCAGTATATTCTTTCTGCATGCAAGAATATATCATCACTAAGCTTGAATATGAAATTGTGCCATATCTCAGGGTCAGCAATTCATAGAATCACAGAATGTTTGAGGTTGGAAGGGACCTCTGGATGTCATCTGGTTCAAACTCCTTCTGCTTCAAAATTCCCATGCTATAGACTAGCTCCACTTGAAAAGCATCAACTAATCATGTGAACAGTTTGCTGGTACTCACAGACTCAAACAACTCATGTCACAGATTATTTCATGGATGTTTACTTCTCTAACTGGCATGCCTAATTCGTCGTCTTCGCATATGTTCAGCCACTAACATTCCTTAAAAATCAACTTATATCTATGTTTTGGGTTTTTTTTTTCCTTCCTCTGGTTTTGTAATGCTTCTCTTGTTCCACAGCAGAAATATCTCTATCAAGGCTTTGATTTTATGCAAAGTCAGTGTTTATAAATGATTATAAAATACCTATAGTCAGTAAACCCTAAATGCAGAAGGGCATTATTTAACAACCTCCTTATTTTAGATGGAAGTGAAACTAGTGAAGGGGAGGGTGTAGGATGGTAGTGAACCAAAACACTGATAGATTGAAGTCCCATGTAGCAACCCAAAAGTTTGCATCTAAAAAGACCATCAGAGTAAGAAACAAATTTGAAATCCGGTTTGGTAATTACTTTCCTGTTTTGTTCACTAACAGCTTTCCATGAGCTTATGTTGTGTGACAGTAGCAGATGCTACTTTCTCCCTGTGGAGTTAGGGTATCTAATCATTGGTGTTTTATGTTCCAGAATGTATCCAGCAAAGTAAAGACCTGATGCTGAAACGACTGGAGTGCCGTGCAAAGAAGAGAGAAGAGTTCAAACACAAACAGAAAGCTGAACAAGAGAGTCTCCTTAGTAAAACATTTCATACTGGAAATTTTGATGATTTTCTTAAGGTGAGCACATAAAAATGTTATATTAGTTTTTAAGGCTATATATGCTTCAGATTTCTCCCAGTTCCATAAAATTGGATGATTCTCCTGAAAATCATCTACAGTAGCACAGGTAGGAAAGGGTCCGACATCCTATTGTCTAGGCTTGCCTGGGGTGTTTTCTTCTAGTGTTGGACTTGTCACATTGGAACCAAATGCCAAAGGGAGTTAAAGCTAGATTGCATGTAGAAAACATCCTTTACTTAGATACTTTGTGTTTGGTTCAATACAGGAAATCTCAGGGTGAAAGTATCTGGCCTACATTACAGAAGAAAACGGACTGCACTGATCTAATTGCATTCTATGAGTGAGGTTACTGAGGCTCAAAAGGCTATTAAATTTCACATAAGCAGAGGGAAAACTCATTATGAACACTGGCAGGATACCTTAGAGAAGGTTTGCAATAGATAATTTAATATGTTATACAGTGACCAATGTAATATTTTCTTGGCCATATTTTCTATAGAGAAAAATATCTCTGTTGTTACTGTTCAGAATGTATATAGTAAATCAGAGCTCTCAGCTGTAAATGCTGACAGGTGCAAAACTCCTGTAACCACTGAGAACCATAGACCCAAGTTATTAAAAAATAAAAATAAAAAAAATCAATGGTCAATTTTCATGAAAAGAAATAATTTCAGGTTAAAGTTGTTATATCCAGCAGCGTTAAAATTTTGATGAAATCTAATAACTTTGATAAATTGCTATATGAGAAGACTCAGATTCCAACCGTAGCAAACTGTCAAAGTTAGTTACTCTCAACAATGCAATCTTGTACTGCACACCAAGTTCTATATTGTATGAATTAGGTAATGCCATTACTGTTCTTATTTGCCACACCTGTCTGGCATAGTTCTCTTCAATACTCCTTTTACTATCACATATAGACAAATGAGGTTTCAGGCACTTTAAAATACTAGAACACATTTTACTTCTTTGTCTTTTCATAACTTGAGACAGATAATTGTCACACATTTTTGTATCCACTGAGCACTTGTGAATGGATTATCTTTATATACATCATTCATAAACGTCCTTGACACATCCCAACTTACTTAAACAAAGCTTAGAAATTGTGTCAAAATCTCTCCCCTACAAAGTTACAGCCACACAGCTTCATGCAGGAAATGCTCTATTCTGTTTGCCTTAGAAAGCTAACGATTACACTTAGTTAAACTGTAGAGTAATGAGCTGCTTATGTCAGGCTAATCAGGAATGTGCAGAAGTAACAATTTGTTCTTTATGCTGCAGAACAGAACACAATTCTTAATGTTATAAAATGCCTGCGAGCAAGTATTAAAGGACAGAAATGTAAGCCTTTCTACTACCACAATGGAGAGAACATCTTGTCCTAAAACAGAGGGGCCTTGAGTCCAGAGACTCTTTGAAGAGTAAGAAAAATATGTATATATGCAGCTCCCTAGTTTGATTTTAATAGTCCAATAATTATTTTGCGCAAACAGTCCCATTAACCTTGAGGAGCTATTTTAAACCTGGTTCACAGTTTCAGAGGTAGTCCAGCAGTGAAGGAGTTGGCCTGAATCGTCACCATAAGCCATCAAATACCCATCAAATGCACTTTTTTCTCTGCCTTCCCCAGCGCCTCCCCATCAAAGGGCTCATACCACCATGGTTACAGCCTGCACAGTAACTGACCTTTCTGATGGACTTGAAGTTGTTGCCAATCAGGGAGGTGAATTTTACAGTAAACCTTCTTCACATTGTTTTCTTCTGAACACCCACAAGTTGGATGGTAATGATTTTCTTCCTGCAACTCTGTTTTGTGTTTTTTTATATGACAGCATGACAGATTATAAAGTGAAGGTTAGAGTCCTCACATCCTTCTGTCTCCTTCATCTATGTTTCCACTGGGAAAGAAGCATTTTATTTATTTATTTTTTACTGGCAGAAAACATAGGAATGATCCAGTGAAGCACCCAAGCCAAAAAGTGCCAGTCGTAGTAAGCCAGTCTTGCTCAGCCCTACCTCCAGTGGATATTCAAGTCACAGTTATGAAAGACAGTCCAGTTAGACAGAGATTCTCCTCTATCAGGTTACCACATCCTTGGCTTCAGCTGCATTTTTCAATTTGAAAGTCTAGTAAGAAGGTCTTGAAATCAGAATAGTGTGTTCCAACACAAAAACTGTGGGTTTAGGGCAGAGGTGATTTTTATTTTTATTTTTTAAATATTAGTCTGATAGGAAGACAGAAGTTGACTCTGTCCTGAGTTTGTTCAGGCTTAATGGGATAAATGAACTTGTGTGCATGCAGGCCTTTAATATTATATACTGCAGCAGCAGATGCTGCTGGCTGGAAGAATAACGGTAAGAAATACGAAGCCGAAGGGAAATGGTATCAGAAACAACAACTCAAAAAAAAAAAAAAAGAAAACAACATACAAACAGGAAAAAAAAAAAAGCATCAAGAATATTGCCCTGCAATTTGGTCATAGTATCTCTGCAGCCCTATTGTCAACCAGTGTCTAGCAATGTTGCAGCCCATTAGTACTGTAGTCTGCCTGAGGTTCCCCAGTCGTGAACCATGACCTCTCTTCTTTCTCCCATCTTCACCGTTGCAGGTATGGCTAACACAGATGTCTCTGGACTACCACAGGGCTCATTAATGCCCAGTTAGGCCAGTGACATATGTTACAGTGACAGATGTTCTGTGTCACAGCCTTCAGTCACTGCTGATAGTGGAGTGGGCAGTTGTTTTGGCATTCGTTTCAGCTATCATTCTAGGCAATGTTATGAGAGGATGCAGTTGGGCGTGCAAAGCTGTATTCCTTCATGCACCAGGAACATATTAAAGCTCTCTTCTGTTTTTTTGTTGTTTTTTTTTTCATTTTTCTTTCTATTTTTCTAAATAAAAAATAATAATTTATTTTTTAATAAAGAAAAAAGCCACCTTACATTTTCCCACTTGCTCTTGCAAATCAGATACTGGATCTTTTTTTCCCTACTCTGTGAATGGGAAAAGTATCTGTTAGATACCTATGAAGTATTTCAGACATTGGGGAAGAAAAAAGGACTAAAGTAGAACATTATGACAAGAGAGGATTGCTCTGCAGAGACAGAGGAAGATCATAAGTGCTCCATTTTCTGCATGTTCTGCTAACTCTGCAAAGCCTTTTGCTAAAATTCTATTGGAAAAGCTGCCAGGTCCTTGTCTCTGACTGAAATTTCCTATGCACTGCCCTTGAACAAGTGTCTACCTCACATCCAGGACCAAGTCTTAGATCAGCCTTTCAGGTGGAGAGCCATCTGACCATGCTATGGGACACGATGATCAACCCCAGTGCAAAAGTCCCGTACAGTGTGATAGAGTTATAAGAGATGTTTATGTTGGTTATTCTGCACCTCAGTCCTGGGTATGATGAAGTGATACACATACAGAGGCAAGCAGTATGCGAATCAGGTGATTTCAAATGTTTTCCAGTATTAGGTACCCCAGACTGCCTAGGCTGTAGAGTTTCATACGTAAGACTGGATATGCCCAAACTAAGGTGCTAAGGTTTCGTGTCCCTCTGAGTTATGATTCCACATAACCCCTTACTATTATGAGGGTACATGAGAAGGTGCTGCGGAAGGGGAGGGAGAGGATCACAAGCTATTAAAACAACATTTCCAGCTACTTAAATATACTATTTATATACCTGTTGTGTTTCTCTTAGGCTTACCATGATCTGTTAGAGAAGCATTGGCAGGCGCAGTGGGAACTGGAAGAGGAAGATGACTATGAGAGCACAGAGGCTGTTGCAGTTCTCTACAAGGTACCACCTCTAGTGATATGTTATTAACTAAAATAATTCTGAAGATCCACTAGCTTCGTGACACAGCGTGTGGTCTCAGGGAGGGACTGGAGAATTGCAGAAGAGATCGTGGCTTTTCCAGAAAGCTAGGTTGGCAAAACAGATTGAAACAGTCTCCCATTAGCTTGCCTTTTCCATTTTATTCCCAATACAGTATGTTTCCTAACCTTGTATAAGTCAGAAAATACCTAAATGGTCTGCCAAAATGTGCTACCTGAGTGGCTGACAAATCTGTAATAACATTTAGAGTATACTATGCCTGGCGTTAATATCAGGAGAGAGACTTCATTTATGTGACATAATTATCTCCTCCACACTGTGGTGGGATGATACTATTCTTAGTTAACTTCACTACATGTCCAGAAATAGTTTTCTCATCTCTTTTTCCTCTCAAAAAAATTATTTTGACTCAGTTAGTTCCTTGAAATAAGTTCAGATCTTTGTTATAAGTAATATTTTTACACCTCTTAATCTTACTGATTTGGAAAATATGTAGATGCATCATGCCTTTGCGTCATCTTTAATTATTTTCTGTCTGTACTGAAAAAATAAGGTAACGTGATCTATCTGATGAAGACCAAAAGCGTATCTGGCAGTGACCTTTAATTAGGCTGAAACTAATCACTCTCAGCTCAACAGGATCCTTGTCATGATTAATTATGACCAGATCAGGGTGTTATGGAAACTTGTAGTCTCCAGCACATCAAGATAAGATACCCACACAATCTTAATTAGCACTGGTCCACATGCACTTTTTGAAATTCAACTGAAAAAAAAATAATAATTTACTGTATTTAGAACAAAAAAGCAGTTTTTACCATGGTTTTATGTAATAAAGCAAACAACAGGATGTTTGAGAAAAATTACTGCTTTGGAGAAGGAAAAAATTTGCTTGGAGGGCTATGCCCATGAATCAGAGTAGATTAATTGTAGAAAACTATTTAAGAAAAGTCAGCATGTCTGCTGATATTACTGTGAGCACTCAGTTCTCCAGAGTTACTGACTTCTTCTCCAGCCCCTTCCTCATTTCACATGAAGTCTCTGGAGACCAAACATTTTTTTCCCCTGCACAGTTTCACTTATTTGTAAAGTTATATTGCTTTCCTTTGTTGTGTACTCTGCTTTACTGACACTAAAACCAGACTGAATATCCTACTTCTTTCAGCAGTGTAGCTAAGTTTTCTTTTTCATTAAAGAAAAATTGGTTTGGGTGAATTAAGTGTTTCTAGAATGGCCAAGTTGCCAGGAGAGCTGCACAAACTTGATCTCTGCCAATTCACTCAGCTCAAAGCCATTATGTTCCATATTACAGCTGCTCTCTTATTCCTAGACCCATACAAATACTGCCAGAAATGAAAAACTGCGAGAAGTACTGTAATCCAACTGGCATCTATTGGATGAGGGTCCACAAATCTTGTTTTCCAGCTATTTTTACAATAAAACATTTTTATTGTGACATTTAACATGGTGCACAACTGCACTTTACTCTCTTAGCCCTAAATGCAGATAGTACAGACTGTTTCAGAAGGGCATACCGCTTCTCAGTATACCTTACAAGCAGCATAAGCTAGAAAGAAGAGAAAATACAAGAGCACAGCCCTACTATAGATAAATGGAACTGCTCTGACTTCTACAGATGAGGGAAGTGCAGTAGTTAAACAATTTGCCTGTTACCCAGGGCATAAAAGCAAACATAGATTTAACACTGAGGGAAGGAATTGCATCTCACAACCACAATGCCTTTGCTTCTTCCTCTGTTTCACCACACTTTCAGAGCAAAACTGCACCTTGGACAACCAGAATCCTTTCCCTGAACAGCAGGGCTTCACCTCTTTGCTTCATTTCTCCATCTTTCTGCTAGGGAGAAGCTACTGCTTCCAATGGTGAGGGCAAGACACTCCTGGGAAGGCAAAAAGAATTTGAGATACTCCACAGTGCAGTGGTGTGACTGCAGCTCAAGTAGACCCAAGCAAGCAAACATTAGACTAACCAGCTGGTACCAGCAACCCTCCCAAGGCAATATTCAGCCCTGTGCTGCAAGAGCTATGTCCCACATGGGTTTGAAACAGCTAGTTTGTAGAAACAGCTGTTTTGGGCACATCTGCCAACACTGCAGAGCTCCATGTTGTTGTTCCAGAAGGTCTGTACTCCCTGTAGCTTAACTGATAGTCATTTGCTTTGCAGTCATTTTTAGGGTTTGGACTCCGCTGTTGCTGTTCTACCACAAGCAAGGAAGAGGATAAACTAAAGACTGTTTTTAAACAATCTATTGTTCACTTAATCTCCATGTTTTCATAATTGTCAGCATGTGTTACTAAATAAGTTAGAAGAAAAGACTTTTAACAATAGAGAGTTCTGTTCAGTTGCTTTTTATCCCTCCCGTAGAAACTGAAGCCTAGTAATATTACTGAAAAACTGCTTGAAACTCTGTATAGCCACATTAGCATGCTCTTCATGTATGTAGATAAATAGTCCTCAGACTACGGTCCTCAAGGCATCCAAAGACTGCAAGAAGATTTCAAAAAGATTAATTCATATATTTGTAAACACAGTCAGAGTGGAAAAAACTAGAAGTAGTTAAATATTTAGCATTAAGCCTAATTTTTATTTTGTTGCAAATAACAATTAGCCCTCCAAAGCTGCACATGGCACTTACTCTTTCCCCCCTCCAACACACACACAAATTAAATAGCCCCTGGATTTAGGAGAAATAGGACTGAGGTGTCCTACTAGGAGCTAATTACCTAACCCAAGATGAGCAAAGTGTTACATAGATCACAACTTCTCCGTAACCATGATGTAGCAATGCTATTCTATATACCCCCTTTACCAAGTAGCTCATATTCTCTGCTGGCCCAGGACTAAAAGCAATCACTTACCTATTTTTTCTGGGCTGAACAATCTAATATCATCCAGTACCCACAGGATTTAGGGTTCCAGTCAAGTTCCTGCTTGTGTACCCATTGCCATCTTGGCTTTAGCTGTAAGCCCCCAGAACTGGAATCAATCCCAGTGTTCTGTTCAGATTAATGGCAGTAGAACCCAAAGTAAGTTGTTTTTTTCCACATCCAAGTCCTCTGCTTTTTTAAGTTGGTCCTTGGAGCTGCATCAATACTGAAATTTATCAGATAAACACCAATACCATAGTAAAGAGCAACCATGTTGGCTGAGATAGAAGACCATTTGGTCCAATATCCAGTAAGTTCATCTACCAGTGTAACAGCACCAGTGCTGGAGAGGTGCATAGCACCCAGTTAGATAAAGTCCCTTTCTAGGGCATAACTTCAGCTAAGAACATTTACTAGCAGCTTTCAAAGCAACTGTCATAGAGCATACAGGTGCAAACTTTCTAAACCATCCACTCTTAGTTAAGTACCGTATCAAAACCTGCACTGTAGATTACCAACTGGAAGAAATCCTCAAAGACAACAGCAGAATGCCATCACCATCAGGCCCTGTTTTGTCCAGCCCCTTGCTCGCTGCTGCCCATGCTGAGCAAGTCTGCGTCTGCAGCACATTGTGGTCCCCACAAGCAGCACGGTCCTTTGCTTGCTCAGCCAAGGCACAAAGTTCTCAAGAGCTGCACCCTGACAGATTCACTCGGCCAACCGCAGAAACCCGAGTGCCTGGGCACGGTCCTAAACTCATGGTCCTGGACTGCTGTGTTGGAAGGTCACTCCACCTTTTTTTCAAGGGAAGAGGACTTGGCAAGACTCAGATCTGCCGTCCCTAAGGCCCAGCTCCACACCCTCAGAACCATTCTTTTTGCTGTTTTTCACCCCACATTTCTACCATCCTTTCTAAAAACTTTTATCACCTCTGTATTTACTCGTTCTGTTCGAACTGCAGTCATTTACAGCAGCTGTTTCCACATAGTTGAGTGGTGTTTGTTTATTTTTATAATTTTGTTTTTGTGACAGATTGTGGAGACCTCTTAACAGCTCTTCCTAGGATGGTGTAATGCATAAACATGATCATAGCCACTAAAATGCTACTTTGTGGTAGTTTAAAAGCAAATCACCAAAGCTCTAATTCCCTATAAGAAGCTAAAAAAGCAATTTGGTCTTTAAATTAT
Organism: Anser brachyrhynchus; assembly: GCF_964034855.1. Lineage (NCBI taxonomy): Eukaryota > Metazoa > Chordata > Aves > Anseriformes > Anatidae > Anser > Anser brachyrhynchus. Next base: position 66,300,704 of record NC_137698.1, read on the forward strand.
AGGTTGTCCAGCTTATACATGATAAAAAGTTTAGGTCCTCCTTTCTTCCTTCAGTTGCACACTTGTGTTACTTGATTTCCTTCCGCAGAGTTACCTTGGTTTGTCCTAGTATAAGCAAGCAGGAAAGCAAACGAGTAAGTAGAATATTCTAGGTACGGGATGAATAAGTGAATATCCTAGGTACAGAAAAAAAAAAAGTCACTTCACTACAAGTGCCACTCACTTGTGGGAGAACAACCTAATCTTGTTCTCACAATGTTCTCCTAAGCCCTTCTCACTTTTTTTTTTCATTTTTTCACCTTTTAAACAGTTTGTGATTTCACCAAGATTTATGTAGCCCTGTAGCACTACCGTACCCTGTGGTGCTACAGTACATTAAAAAATTATTCAAATTGGTGAAGAAATATATAAAAATGCAATGGTCTGGAAGCTGACTGTGTTTGCAAAGAATAATTGAGTAGGTTTGTTTTGTGTACACATGAATAAATCAATTAAAATGGTTTAACTAAGGTCAGTGGAATCTGTTGATGCCTGAAGTGAATGAAGGAGTTGTATTTGGATTGCATAGGACTTTTCAGCCATAGCAGTGGATTAAAATACTGTAGGTGAGTAGTCTTGTGTCTAAGCACAAGCTCCGTAACTAATTTTTGAAGTACAAGTTGAGGAATGGGGGACAAGTGATTTTGATTCTTGCAGTATGTCATAACTGAAGAAGGAATTGTGTCGGAGCTAATGGAAAGGCTTAGCTTAATACTTTCAGTAAACATAGTCTTCAGAGTTTTCCCATACACAAGGGATACTGTGTCACAATAACAGTTTTGTATTGGCTTGGGTAGCTTTTGAGTTGGAAAATTATTACTGTAATTTTCTTTCACAGGTCAGTTAAAGCATCTCCTCCTCCTCCCATACCCATTATGTTCTCTTCTGTTTTTCCTGAACTCTGGGAAAGATTAATGAATAGCTCCTCGCACATCTGTCTTGAGTTTATCATATGAGAGAGGTGTTAACCAACCTTTAATCTTTTCTTTCTCCTTCTATTTATTTATTTATTTATTTTGGTGAACTACCTGCTTATTTCAGCAGGGAAGGGAGAGTTGAAAAGAGCTTGGTGGTTAACAGCTCTTTATTAAGAAAACAGACATGCAGATTACACAAAAGGAAATCAATTAACAGATGGGAATTACATAGTCCCTCGTAAAATAATTATTTTTCCTCAGCCTTAACATCAAAACCATAAAAATACAAAATTTACTGTCATTTATAATTCCTCTTTGCTGATAGCAGTTCACCAGAATGTTATTTGATTTGACTTGACAGAACATAGAAATGCACAAGAATTTAGATTAAAAGCTATTAAGTAGTGAGTATTATCAACAGGCAAGGCAATAAACATTTTATGAATGGGTAAACATTGAATGTGAGGTTGAAGCAAAGTATTTGATGTTTTCCTCGGTTAATAGAAGGGGAAAAATTATCTTTGTCAAAATCATGAGTACAGATTCTTAGAGATTTGCTCTTTCATTGCTTCCCTTATATAATTTAATTAACATGAGATATGGTTGGGGATGCTTTCATAGAGTGGATGGCATGTGTGGCTATTCAGAGCAAGCTGCTTTTGAAGCTGAGTCACCCACAGCTTGTCTCAAATGCTCACTTTTGAAAATTTTGCCGTGTGACTTGACGCAAAAAAGTTGAAAGACTGTGTGATCTGGTAGATTAAATATGTGAACTCTTACCACATGAACTCACTCTAATTCCGGGTTGGTGGACTGATTAAATTTGGTCTGGTCATTTCAGTCAAAGCTTTGAGCTCCTTATCTCTACTATGTTTGCACATTCAGTTAAAGTTCTGAAAATGTTTGTTATATTTGTAAAATCACACCCAAATGTTTCATCCATTAGCCAGTACTAAAGTTTATATGAAGTTGATGAGTTTATAGCTGTGTACTACCTATAACCTTGATAGAAGTCCTAATAGCCTTCTTGGCCTTTCCTATCTCATCACCAAACGACATGGGTCATTCTGGGTGCCCAAAGCAATTGGCTGGCCTCAGTCACGAGTCAGCAATGAGCTGAAGAAATTCAGCCCAGCTGTAGGTATTCTCAAAGAGTCACTATGAACATATGTGCTGATATGAAATACAGGGTGTGTGATATGGATAGGCTTATTTCTGAAGTTTTCTTCTTGCCTTATTATATAAGAAAATGTGTTTTATCTCTGTAAGGATTCATAGTCTGCTGATAGCTTGATCTAGTAAAGGATATCACCATATCTCAGAGGCACATTCCTAAAAAGGTAGGAGAGTACAGAAAGCTAGGGTTGAAACTGCCTCCTGAATTAATCAAGGACCAATGAGAGGGCAAACTGTAATTTCAAGGAAGTCCCATTTTTATTGTATGGAATTCAAAGTATTTTTTATTATTATTAGCTTGTGCCTAAGGATGACTTCCGTGTCATCATGTCTTAGTGTCGATGCTTAAAAGCAGGGTGCAGTTAGCATGCCAGAATTCTTCTTGTGGAATAGAGGAAGAAATGTATGCAGTCAGCTTTTCCCCACTTAGCCTGAGTTTATGATGGGAAGTATCTTCTAGTGGCCAGTGGTGTCCAAGAACATTTGGAATTGTTGTAGGTTGTATGATCTACTGAATTTCTTTCCTCAATAAGACACAGTATGAGTTGGGAGACGAATCTCTTGCCCCCTAAAAAAGTGTCCTAGCCTTTGGACATGAGGTGCAAAAGTGTTCTACAGCTTTGACCAGAAATGTTAATTATTTTAATGAAATGTTGTTGTATCTGAAGTTAACAAGTAACTATCGCAAGTCAACAAATAACTATGCAGTTGCCTCTTAGAGATAATAAATACTAGACAGTGGCATTTAAAATACAATGCAACCAGCATTTCTAAATATATTTTCTTGCTTCACAATTTAATTATTTGCTTTATTCTCATCTGCATGTAGGAACCCTTTAATCATTTGTCCTTAAGGGAAAGCATTAATACTGATCTTCAGATTTGTAGTGAAATCTGATAAACTGTGTATTTCCCTTGGTTTTTGACAAAATTATATATTTACTGCCTTGTTTGAAATTCAGATGTACTCAGCATTTCAATCTGAGCCCATTTTATTTCTGCGTCTACCCTGTGGTATCTCTTTATGCGTGATGAATTTCTCTTGAGATTTTTTGAAAAGCTTTCAGATTGACTGCCAGGTACTACAAACAGGTTCATTCAACGTTGCAATCAGCTATTCTATTAATGGAATCAATTTGAATAAATTTCATTAAGTAAAAGTTCTACAAACAAGAAATGGCATATCAGGAAGTTTATAGGAACTATTTCGTAGGGGTTCTAGTCCAAAAATAAGATGCTCAAGCAGTAGGATTTCTAACTGTTTTTGTTCTTTTCCTAGAGAAAATAGCCTTTATGATATGCAGCACACTATCCTTGTTTCAGATGGACTTTATTGCTGTTTCATATTGAGTATATTCCTTAGAGTACAAATATTTTGAACTATTTTCTTAGCTTGAGTCATACTCATAGAATTAAATCACATCTGCATTTTTCTTCTTAAATGGAGACTTACCATTTCCCCTACCAAATCTTACAAGGCCATTCTACTGCATTTCTACAAGTGTCGCATTAAACCATGTAGCCATCACATTGTACGTGTGCTATGTTCTCTGTGTAGGGCATGCTGTAATGTTAGGGTTTGTGCTGGACTGCATGGGCTCTAATGTACATCCTATTAAGTGTTCAGGTTAAAAAACCCAGTGACCAGCTGAAGAGAAGTTAGTATTTTGATAGTCATCACTGATGGAGGTTTATTTTTTGATCCCAGACTGCAGCTGAGACCAGTAAGTGCAGGATTTGTGTCCTGCACAGAACAGAATTTATAATAGAAGTTAAAGTGTTCAGTACTGTTGAAAATCACTCTCAGAGGGACTTAGAGCACTTGACCAAGCTTTCTGTTCCTCTGCCTGTTGGCAGCATCTGTGAGATGAAAAGTACGTACCACTCAGTCCTGTTTGTCTTCCATGTATTTGCCCAGCTTTGTCCTTTCTAAAGGAACTGTTGATGTGAAAAACTGTTCCTGGATTTCTAGTCCTGCTTTCTTGTCCTTTCACACCAATTTCAGCAGAGGACCATGAAGTATTTTGCAAATAATTAAGCACCTGTGATCTGAAGATAGCTTTGCCCATCACACTAACGAGGTTGTGTAGTTAAGTATGTTGTGGGAACAGGATGTAGTCACAGTTTTCCTGGGTATCTGTGTTCCCGCACTGGTAGCACCAACAGTAAGTATACAACATAATTGGAAGCTGCAGGGAGTGCAAGCAGAATGCTATTCAATTGATCTTTAAACAAAATGGCATGACGACAAGTAACAAAATGCATTCTTTATGTTCGGTGCAAAAGATTCCCTAGTAAATAATAATACAGGGCTGTCAGCATGCCAGGGAAATGCTATCAGTTCTGAAGCAAAATGTGTTGCAAAGCGATTTAGTTGCTGTAGATAGAACTCTGTTTGTTTAAGAATAGAGTTCCTTAACACCCTGCCTGAGATCTTTGGAGATTGCGATAGAAATGCCACAGACTTCGCTAGGCTTCCTCTGAACTGTTTTAGACCCAAAAGAATTTTTTATATTTGGGAACACCCAGTAAAGGCAGGAGAATTAAATTGTCTCAAAAGGCGAGAACAGCTCAGAGAAGAGATGGTTTACAGAGACAGAGTGAGTTTTTTTTTTTAACGTGGTATGGGATACAGAGATTAGAAAAATAGGATCTTTATGTTAAATCCCAGGATTTAGAGACTTGAATTCTAAAATAAAGCAGCAGCAGAAAGAACTCAGACCATTTTGCATTAGTGTTGACAAGCTAAACCAGGTCCACAACTAAACAGATCGTTAAGAAGACGGTATGAATGCTGCCTCTTGTTGTAACAGGAGCTGGTAGCTAGAATAATTAAAGAGGAGACAGAATCTACCTGTGCTGCATAGTGTTTTTGCAGTGATATATGCAGCCTGAGGCACTTCTGTGCTGTATGGGGCACGTTTCAACCAATAATTTAGGACTGGTGTGGTAGGTTTCATTCCACTTTTCAGTGTTTCCTAGTGCCCAGTCTAGCTGTTTAATCTGGGAGATTTTAGCAGAGCAGACATAGCCACATTCAGCACCTGCACAGTAGGCATCTGTGGACAGGTATCCAGAATTCTTTGGACTGCAGTTCCCTGTAAAACCATTTTCAGTTTATTGCAGAATAGTCGTTTAACATTGTCTCCCCACTGCCCTGTTCCTGTGCTGCCAGAAACACCGTGAGACCAAGTTTTCCATGCGTCCACAGAGTCAGGCCCCAGTATGTGTGCCAGCAGCAGCAACCACGGGCACCAAGCAGGTTCCAGCACAGTCACTCCAGTGTCACCTCCAGCAGTAGAGCAGCCCCATCACCCGGTGCACTCTGACCACAAAGTGCCTCAAACCAAACTACCAAAGAGTGAAGAACTTTGCTTTTTGATAGAAGTTGTTGCATACTAAGCAGGCTAGCCGAGCCAGCCAAACCATTTCGTAGTAAGAAAAGGCGCTGCATAGAGAAATATATCACTGGTCAGATGTTACCCTAATGACACTGTCATGTCCAGATTGTGAGCAATAGCCAGAAATGAGAGAAGTGTTACCAGAAATGAGGTATCCAATTGTGTCTCCAACTATCATTTCTGGCCAGGACCCAGTCAGAGGTTAAACAAAGTCAGTGGGAGCTGGAGTCATAAAATTCTGCATGTTTTTAACAAGTAAGAGAGTGGAAAAAACGAGACATCTCATCTCGAAGGTGTAGTGAACACTTCTGATAGTGTTGTGCCTCGATTTTATCCATAAGAAGAGGTTGCTGCAGGGAGCTGTTAAACTAAGCTATTTATTGTTTGTGAAACAGCTCATTAATATGGTGATTAGCATCCTACAGGGATCCCAGGAGGAAAATAATAATTTAGTATTCAGTGCACAGCTTGGGTATTTTACAATAACTGAGACATACAAAATAAATTTAAAAAAAAAAAAAAAGAATTAAAAATCTGTCCACTCAATGGGTATTGATAAACCTAAACATTGAACAAATAAAGGTTCTGTGGAAACAGTATGTGAAGCCAAAATTGATCATTAAGGGGGTATATGCACAGAGCCAGATTTAATGTGCAGCCTAAATTATGTTCATTGCTTGTTTCTGAGTAGTTTGCAAATTTAACATCCTTCTTCATTTATTTATTTATTTTTATGATACCACATCTAGAAATTGGAATGGGCTCTTAGACAGTAATACATTATATCAGCGTGTCCCCTAAAACCAGACAAGTCCACTAGAAATTTTCATGTGTATGAGCTGCAGACAAATGTTTTTGACATTTGGATGAATATGACTGTGCTTCTTTTGAGAGATTCTGGATTTTAATCACTTAAGAGATTGTGATTAAACACATATTTAACGGAAAGCTACAACTAGAAGGCTTGACTTGGTTTTGCAAGAGAAATGCTGAAAAGAGGTTGAAAAATATTAGCTGTATTTTACAGGAAAAGATATAAATTTAAGTATTTTCAGGAGGGCTAACAGTGATTTACAATGAAAGCAAAAACTCGCAGACAATAAAGCTTTTTTGATTGATATGACGATGGTGAACTCGCACAAAAACAGCTCTTCATACTGCTGGAATACTGCAGTGTCTGTGTGACCTTTCCAATGTCTTTGTTTTCTCTCTTCCTCTAGGGAAAGCTACCTGCACTCAGTTATCTCAGGGATTATCTCAAATTTCTAGCAAGTTTGCAAAGGCAGCTCATATCATCACTGTGTGTTTGACATTGAAATTACAGGTTTTGAAAAGATTTAGTAGCTTGGATGCCATCTGACTAAATCACCCAAACTCCTCATGCGAATGTAACAGGCTCAGCAATTCAAAACCAGAAGATGTTTGTTTTCTTAGGCTTGAAGCTGTTCTGTATCAAGATGGATTTGAATAATTCTGTCCTTCCAGAAGGCATTGAAGAATGTCATATTTCAGAGCAACAACTATTAACATGACTAGTGTCAATTTTGTCTACCTAAATGCCACACTGTCCCTTTTAACTCTTCTTTATTTCTTGCCTTTATTCAGTTTATGTCACCACCTTTAAAAATATGCCTATGAGGTGTTGTGCTACACAGGATTCTTCCCACAGTGACAGGCAAAATCTGTGGAATTTACAACACCTCACTACAGCCAGTAGAACATGATATTACTTGCATTGGAGTTGCAGGTAGGCAGCAGTTAGGGTTCAAAATCTTGTGCTAATGCCACTATTGCATTTGAAATGCCTTTATGTGCCTTAAACTAAAACATGTATGTTGTTGCAGGTTCCATCTACAAAACCTGGTATAACTCAGGTGTTACCGGCTTTTATCTCTAGGGGTTACTGGTCCAATGTGTTAACTGAGACAGGGTTCCCTCACTGGCATTGTACAGCGTATAGCTCCAAAGGGACATGAGGTTCGCTTTCTCACCTGCCTCATTTTGTCCCTCTTTGTCCCCTTAGGAGCTGTATTCTAAAGCTTCCAGTGTTTTAGCAGAGTTGGTGAATGAGCTGTTTCTTCAGACCCTGCCTGTTGTGACCGGCCTCTCTGTAAGAGAATGTGAACTGTTGAAAGAGGAATGGCAGGAGAATTTGGTCCCTCAGCTGGAGAAGTGGGACACCCACCACCAGAAACGCTGGAAGCTTTTTCAGGAACAGCTACTACAAGAAAAAAAGGTAAGACCCATATCACATCTTGGGACCCCAGGTTCTGAAACAGAGCTATGGAAAGAAATTGTCAAGGTACTAATCTGCAGGGAGTATTTTTTGTGTAGATATACAGCCCAGATCCAGACACAAATCCAGACTCAGGATGGGCACTTTGAGCTGCATTATGAAGTGAATATATATGCTGTGCATGTAGACTTAGCATAGAGGAGTCAGAGAATAATTACTGAACATCTGTCCACAGTGTTTGACAGCTTTGTCAGCACATAAACGTTTTTTGGCAAGGCTTCTGTCTTATTTCACAGTGTCCTCAGCTCTTGAGTATCTACAGAAACAGTTCAAAAAACCCCTTCAGCTGGTCCTTCTGGAGAGAGTACATGTGAGTATAGTTTACAGGAAAGGAAGCCTTACAATGATAAATGTTTCTTAATAATTTCTTTGTATTAATACTATAATAATTGGAAACACATGATAAACTTTTTTATATAAAACGTACTTTTTACGTTTTGGAGGAGGTGAGGTGAAGGAGGTGAAGAATCTGAGGAGGTGAAGAATCCCTCTTTCTTGTTCTGTTTGTGTCCATCAAAGGAGGTATTGAGACCAGAGAAGAAAACCAACAGCAATAAATTCATGTTAGGGCTCCTTTGCCTGGTGCTTTCACTGTCCTATTGAATCTCAACCATTGCTCAGGGCCAGAGAGGATGTACTTTAACAGCTAGGATAAACCCCACAGAGGGGGTGATCTCAAGTCTAAATGTTTTTTTTTCCAAAGACGCTTTATGCATTCCTCCAGTACTATCATTGGACACAGTATGTACAAATATCAAGTGGAGAAACCAGCACCCCTGGGATTGCTTCTCAAGAGATTAAAAGAATTAGTTTGTCTCCAGCAGTCAATTGCTGGGTAATAGTTCCTTGGACAGCACTGTATGATGAATTCATTGTATGTGAATTCAGATATTCCAGTAATAGCATAGGATAGTTAAACATTGACTTTCCATACTTTCTGTGTACTGTAGCATTCATAATATAAAGCAGATGGCTTCCTAGCTGAGAGAATAAAAAAACACAAAAACAGTAAAGGATTTGCTGACATCATTAACAGTAATTACTGAGCTATAGGGAAATTCACGTAAACAAGGACATAGCTTTCACATTGGTCTCTGGGTCACCAGCACTGTAGCTGGGCATTCTTCAACGTAAAAATTGCCTGAGCAACAGACAGGGCTTTCCTATGGATGAGTGGTTAAGTGTGGGATAAAATTCTAGAAGAGGGTTTCTCCTGTTGGGAATATGTATGATTCTTCAAGACGATAGTCTTTGCAGCTTTTTTCACTTACACGTGGCCTTTCAGAAGTAGTTTGAACTAAACTGGAAGAAAGACTGCTATATCTCTATCTGAAGAGAGTATGCAGGGAAACGGCTATTCCACCAAGGCTAGGCTGGCAGATTTTCATGATAAACAAGTTTGAAAAGTATCACACAACTCACTATATTACATTTAAATGCCAAGTGCATTTATTGGCACACTCATAGTATAAAAACAGCAACATGTACACTTAAACAATAAGTTGACACTTGTATCCTACTGAAAAGAACACAGCTTTAGAAAAGAAGAAGAGAGATCAGACACTTGTGGCAGGTAATCATGTCATCTGGGAGATCCCATAGATTTTACAGTGCTGAAAATATGTGAAGATCCATAAATAAACATTCATATTGACAGGCCTTTTAATTTATCAGGCATTTTCCAGCAGGAGATAAGTCTCTCGTTTTCCTTTTGATAAATATGATATACTGAGAGTTACATAGTCACCTGCTTTACAGACCTTGGAAGTCTACCACCAGAAGGCTTTTCGCCAGGATATTTAAGCTTTCCAAGGTGGCTCAAAAAGACATTTTCCCCATTTATCTGAACTACATTTATTTTGAGATTACCTTTCCTAGCATTTATACATATCTGGAATATAATGTGCTTTGGGGAAACAGAATCTCTTTTGTGCTTGAAAAGGAAAATTTAGTTTCATATTTAACTTTTGTCTTATAAGCTTGGCAATGTAAGTGAGGCAAAATATAGGAATTTAGGAATAAATGACTAATGAAAATAAATTATGAGCATTTTCCCACATAGTTCCTACCTCATGATGTCTCTGGAAGAGCACTGCCGTCTGTTATGCAGAGCAGGCTGCTGCACTAGGGTAAGGTACTTGCTTGACATTCAGTGTGCATCACACACCATCTACAGGCTGTTAGAGAGAAATTGCTTTCCTCTGATTTCCTGAAGAATCTGTGCTAAAAAATGTCAGAGAGCTGCAGAAGAAAGTGTGCTTACTTGGGTCTAATTTGCTGTTTTATCTGAAGTCTAACTCAAAATATTTTATGGGTTTCATTACTTACAAAAGGCATATTCCACACATTTATTGTCAAAGAGTAATGCTTAATGTTAGCTCTGCTGCAGAAGGTCTTACAATGGACTTGTTGCCAGGAGACAAAACACCAAGAAACTTACAGAGACAAAATGGGGTGAGGAGATTTCCATCCATTCACACACCATTGCTTGGCACCCAGAGAGGTGAATCAGCATCTGCTTAGCAGCCTTGACATGCTGTGCTTTTTTGCCTTCTCTTTGTTTTACAGGTAATGATTTCTTTCACAGTGATTGGAATGACTCTTCTTTTCAAATAGCCAAACATTCCTCGGAGCTTTACTGCGCCAGTGATGATGATTTTGTCCCTGGTTTTAGTGGTTAAATGCAGGTTAGGAATCAGAGAGCCCAGCTCTTTTCCAGCCACTGTCAGTGTTTAATAGTATTTTGGAGACAGGCTATAGTGGACAACTGTGGCGATGAAAAGGCAAGTGATGTGGGATGCCAGGTCAGGAGAGGTGAGAGCTGGCAGTCCCACAGGGGACAGTGCTGTTCCTCTCCAGGCAGCCCAGGTCCAGGCTGACTTTCTGGTAGCCTCTCAGCCTTTTCGATTCTCCACTCAGTGCTCCCAATGCCAAGCCACAGAGGAAAAACCACAACACAGGTACAAGATTCTTGTCTAATAGTGTTAGGTCTCAAAGCAATGTAAGGCCATTCCCAAGAAAACAAAAGTTTTGAAAGGCAGCTGGCAACTTGGCCTGGTATTGGAAGAGTAGTGCAGTGCATCAAAGCACTTTTCCACCTGGATAGATTAAATAGTTGTGTCTGTTTTGCTATTTATCAGCCATAAGTTAAGATTCCCTTCAGTGTTGCATTTGGGTCTGTATGTGTGAGTTCTTGTAGTGTTTTGTGGAGTCGAAAATACCCAGCCCTCCAGTTCTATCCCAGTGAACAGCTGAAGTATTGCTTCCAGTAAAATACGCAATAACTGTTCTGTTCCTACCCCCATTTGATCCTTCCCTTCTTGATCATCTTGTTCCTTAAGGAAGCAAAACACTGGCTTAGTATTTGGTCCAAATCTCAATCTTCCTTATTTAACACCCCTACTTAAATGCATAGTAATGTCCATTCTTTCCTCTTTGTTCTCATGCTACTTTATGGCTGATGTACTTGTACTGCTAAGTTTAACAACAGTGCAGGGGGAGAATTTTTTGCTGTGTTCTAAGCTTTCTGTTGGTCTCAGAGGATTGAAGAGACCCATTATAAATTTTGGATACAGATTATGTTAGATGCACTCTCAATTAAAAGGTGACTCATTCTTTTCCGCTAAAAGAAAGTCTGTGCTCACCACTACAGAACTACACTATTTCCTCAGAAACAGTAATAAGTAAACAATTCCTACTGCAATTCCTACTACAGTCCCTGTCTGTGTTATCATTCTGAGTGTCTTTTTGGATAGGTTTTATGGGCAGCAGCTGAGGTGTTACATTTTTGTTTCTTGACTGCAATATTATATCATTTACAATTCCAGAAAACCTCTCCTGTATCTTGGTGGACTACTTCTGATTTAAACTGCATGCTGTTGGAGAGCAGGTGGGCAGACAGGCCCTTCAAGAACAACTTCTTGATGAATACCAAGTCTCCAAAAATAATGGGGAGCCACATCTGAGCCACAGGCAGCATCTCGTTGAAAAAGGTTCTCTAGAAAGTAAAAGGTCCTTTTCAGCCCTCTTTTAACTGCTGAAAGAGACAGTGAAATATGCAGTGCAGTGTATCAGCTTGGTCAACCAAAGAATTTACCAGACACATGCAGAGAGGTGTGAAACACTAGGGAACCATATCCATAAAGCTGCTAAAGGGAAATACTGATACAGCTATTATTGGCATCTGTCACAGTGATACCTGGAGACCTGGTAGACTTTAATTTGTCACTCACAGTATGCAGTTGGAGATGACACTGTGCTTGGCTGTGCTCTGTGATTTTCAGAATCACCCAGGCTCAAATCAGTTGAGGTCTGGCTACCCAGGCACATCTTGCAGCAACTTGTGAAAGTAGCTCAGGGGGCTCCCCAGCACCGTGCAGACTTAAGTGCTGTGCCTCTCATGCCCTTTCCATCTGTAATGTTGACTGCCAGCCCATACTTCCCAGGCACCCCGCGTGGGAGAACGTGCTTTGGTAAGGTTTTCTTAATGGAGAGGGAATAACAATATGTGCTGCTGTGTATGCTGCAGAGAATGCACTGTCCGAGAAAGAGATGCATTTTTCTTTTAAAGCCAAAGATGAAGTGCTTTCTGATGTTCTGCACTTCCCTGGGGAGTTAATTCTGTGTTCACATATAAAGCCTCTCCTGCACAGATCACTGCTTCCCAGGGAAAAGACCATCAAATCCAATATGAAGGCCCAGGACCACTCCTAATACCTTGCACTAAGAGAGGCTGCACTTATGCATCTAATTCTTTGCTGGACATATTGATCTAGTGAAATCTTGCTGTCTACAATAACAGAAAATTTACTCCCTCATGTTCTGGATGAAGATGGAACATGAAGTAAAGCTGTCAGAGAGCTGGAGTGTTATATTTAATTTAGGACTCTGCATATGTCTGCAAGCAACCTGCTTTTACCCAGCTGCCAATGTAGCCTGATATATACTCTTCATCTCACAGTAATGGAGTTTGAGCCTTACAGTCATTTCATCTTATGGCCTATTATTCATTAAATGCTGGCAATACACTAAACAAAATCTAAGTCTGTATCTCCAAAAGTTTACAGTCTAATGGTGAGTCCATCAAAACATTTCAAGATTAAATTCTTTGATCTAAATATCACCTTGAAGGAGCTGTAAACTCACAGTCCTAAACCTAATCACAACATCTCCATTTCTAACTATTAGCACTGTGTACTATATACAAAGTGTAATGAAAGATACCTTTATTTTATTAGGTGAAAGTAAAAACTACATCTCTACTAGTGAAAAAAATGAAACAGAAAGACCACTGCAACCTGCTGATAAGAGTCGGTGCAGTATTTTGTGCCACATTGTTCCATTGGTTCTCTGTTGGTGAAACCAGGGAATCTGTAGGAGACACAGCTCAGGGCTGATCCAAATCAGTGGAGTTTCTTTTCAGTGAATTTTGATTAAGACTTTGATCATTAAGAAAAAAATATTCCTAAGAAAATAATTTGAATTCAGCATGAATTTGTTTCATGGAAGAGGGGAATTACTGTTTCTAACCAGAACAAAACAAAACAAAACCAACTTTAGATAATTGATATGGTCACTGAAATCAGAGTATCTTACAGTTGTGATTTTTTTCCCTGCTTTTAGCTATGGATAAATGAATATGCTCTCTCTGCTGTGATGCAAAAGCACCTGTCTGAGAAACAGGAGAAGATAATTCAAGGTGTCGTGAGCAGACTAGGCTGCCTCAGTGATGAGTAAGTACGGTTTTATCGGTAAGCAGTGCAGTAAAACTGCAATGCTGCATGCACAGATAAAAACCCATATATATCACATTGCAGAAAGCAGTGTTGAGGGATTCTGAGCATCCTCAGACAGAGAGACAGTTTCTGTAGGTATTAGTCTGAGTAGTAAAACAAAATGCCGACAGATATGATGATTCCTGTTAAGGCAAAAGTAAAGTCTTCTTTGATTTGTCAAGTGATGTACATTCTGTATATCTGTTCCTATGTTTGTGAGTTATTCCTAATCTCAAAAGTACATCGAAGTTCGCTTTGTACTCTGTATCTCATGCTGGAGTTGGATATCTGTCAATATAAAATGTTCAGTCATTCACCTTTACCTTTGCTTTCTGCTATTACAATACTACTGACCATATCTTTGCATGTAAATGACTCCTGGCTCGCATTCTCTGTCTATATTCACCAAGGAAACTTTTAGTTTTGTCTCATCTTTGTTCAACTAAAGTCTCTTTGAGAGACATACCTCTCGATAAATAAATAAATAGATAGATAAATAAAATTTGTGTTATCTGCCTTATTTTGATTAAGATAACAAATGACTTCATTCATCATAGTATCCACATTATCAAAGATCAATGCAGTTAAAGACTTGACTATCTGGAATATCGGTGTTATTGCCAATGCACTCCTTTATTTTGCATCTACTTCTCAGTTCAGCCTCCCATTTTCATGTTCTCTGACTTCAACATTGCCCAAGATTCGGTACGTAGAGAGCTCGTTGCACACAGTAAGTAGAGACACAAACCCGCCTTGAAGAGTATCATCCCAAATGTGCACACAGCACATTTCGTTCATTTTGTCCATAATTTACTTCAAAATGTGTTCTTTTGAAAATTCACCAAAAACTTGTTCCAGCCATGTCTGCACTGCCAGCTAACACTATCACCTTCAGTGTCTCATCCCCCCTTGTTAATCCAAGACATGCATTTTCTTCAGCTTGAAATAGCTTTCCTGTAGATCTGATTATATTCTCCTTTAATCTTATTTCAAGTCTCTTATTTAAAAAAAAATGTAATCACAGATGCTTATTTATCTTTTTTCTTCCTATTTTTATTTTAATTTAACTTCAGAGTGACAGAATTATATGTCTATCACAGTGTTATCCATTCATTACACCTGAGAAACATTGTAAGGCATGCTTAGAATGTGTGAGATGTCACAGAGAGAATAGTAGCTGTCATCTTTCAGCAATGACTCTTCCTGAGCATGGGTGTGCAAAATCGGCAAGCAGCTTAGCTGGTTGATTTTTAATGAATTTTTTTTACAGGTCTGTTAACTACATATTGCAAAAACACCGGCTCCTGCTGTGTTCAGTACTGAGAAGGTTAACTCTTCGAAGCATTGGAATGGCAGCTCTGGCCCGCATGAGGATGTCCAGGAAGAAGAGCTTGCTTCAGGAGCTCAGAGAGCAGCACATCCTGCAGAAGGGCTCTTCCCACTGCCAAGATGAAGACCAGTGGCAGCTGCAGAAGGCAGTGGTAGGTACAGTGTCCCGATGGGTTTTGTCCATAGTCATATGCTCTGATGTCTGGCATTAGAAGTAGCCATGGGTGAGCTCCAAAAAATAAAAGTGTTCAAGTTCCAAACAAAAAATACTGTCAAAAATGCACCCACTCTTGACATAGGAGGTACCAGAGTGTGCCTGTTGTAGTTTTAAATTCCCTAATATTTTATCTATTGCCTATCTATGATAGGTGTTATCTTTCTTTAATGCAAAAGTTATCATAGCAATCTTATTCGGTTACCAATTTTATATGAAAATAGTAATTAAAACAAATCATGGCAACATGTATAAAGACTTCTATGCAAGTTACTGTTTTAGTGTACGAGAAATTCCTACTAACTGTTCTAGGGATCATTATATGCACTTGGAAATTTCTTAATATCAGAATAAATTATTTATTTCCTCCAACAGACCTAGGAAGTTATATACTGTTGTCATTTTTCATTTTTCTCTTTTCTTTCTCCTCTGTCGATGAGATGCTCAGCATCTGTTCAACTGACATCCTTCAAAAGAATCTGATTCCTGTAGGATGGGAGAAAATTTAACAGATTTTTAGACTTGATATTCCCACAGGTCACTTTCATATCTATTTGCAACTGTGTTTTTAGGGTTACTCTTCCCGGTTAATATTAGGTTTTGTAGGTTATTTATTTACTTGGACTGGATACTTACCTAAAACAACACAGCATTGCTGATGTCAGCATCAGAGAACCCTTCCCAGCTGGCATCAATGTTAGCCCCCGCCCAACCCAGTGCTACTGCACATCTGGGTTGAACCCACCCAACACCTCGTAGCTGTGTGCTCCATGCCATCACTGTACAATTAGCAGAGAATTAATATTGTGTATGCCTTCCAATTTTGATGTGCGTAACGTGAACGCTAATTCTCTTCTTGAAAGAGGAATAAGGAAATTCTGTCTGCTGCCAGCTTCATATTTGATACTTCTATCGAAGTAGTTCCTCTTAAGTGTGAACATCTCAAAATATCATTAACCTTCACAAGAAGTAAAATAAAATACAAATGCATGTGACTGCATTCCTCTTGTTTCTGCATTTGTGTGCTTTCCACTGTTACATCTCACTTAGTTCCCGCAGGGACATTAATTGATTCAATCACTGTGTTCCCTAGAAAAATGAAATGTTCACAGGTATTACTGTTATTTTGGTCTCTCTCCATTACAGCCTCTTTCCAAGGCCAGCTAAAACCAGTCTCACAAAGACATCCTAAAAATACACACATAAGATCCTTGCTGCCAAACAAGTAGAGCCTAGATGTGGAACTGTGAAAAGTCAGCAAGACAAAAAGTGTTAGGAACAACTTCCAAAACTAGAACCAATGTATAAGGAGTTAAGGAAGAGGTTAATTTGCAGACACTCAAACAGAGTTTAAGACATACTGTGTTGGTTTAACTAAATTTAATTTAAGTTTGTTCCAATTTTAGGCTAGTGTAGATAATATTATGCCAGTCTGTTTATTTCATATAAAATGTAAACTTTATTCAGGAAAATACCACTATGAAATCCTACCTTGGTCAGAATGACATGACCAAAAAAAAAAAGAGAGAGAATAATTTTAATGATATTTCATCTGTCTTTAAAAAATGTCAAAAACATGTCTGAGCTATAAATGAAGACATGTCAGAATAGCCAGCATTAATAGGGACATCATTATTTTCCACAGATGAATGTGGGCAGAGCAGGTTCTTTTCCTACTTGCATTTTTTATTTCCAAGAGGGAATCAAATAGGTAGTGTTGAATCCCCCAGAATAATTTAATTATATTTAGGCTTAAATGAGAGTATTAGTATAAGAGAGACATCAGCAACTCAATAGAAGGCAATCTGCGGAAGACTGTGATACACATAAGAAGGAAAGAGCAGGTTATTCTGGTGTGTCCTATTGTGTGCTGAAGAGAGTTTGGAGTGAAAGTGAGTTTAAAAAGAAGCATAGAAAATGGATGGTCCAAAGGACTCAGGGGACTGAAAGCCTTAAGAAGATGCATCTTCTAAAGTGTCATAAGTTTTAAAACTGGCATAAAGTATGTAAGTAGGGAACAATTTTTCACTTGTTTCTGATTTCTTGTTTCTAATAAAAGAACAAGAGAGCACCAAGCAAAGCTACTAGATGGCAGGTTCAAAATTAATATGTTAAGCCACAGAACTCACCAGGTGCACAGAGTGCAAGTGGTCTCTAAGTGCTATTAAGCACATTCATGAAAGGCTGGAAATACAAATATGCCAAGTTTTTCTCAGGTAGACCCCAAAACTGTTAGAGTGTTCCAGAAACATAACTGCATGCTTGCCTTGTTCTTCTGCTCTTTATCAAGGTATCCACAACTATCCCTTACTGGAGTCAGGGTATTTGAGCTTGATCGTTTGTATTTTTAATGGAAATAAGACCCAATTCAACAGTACAGAACACAAAAACAGGAATGCATCATGTGGAAATGACTAGTTGGACAGGATATAACTGTTGTACATATCATGACAGAGACAATAGCTTTGGTGCCAAGACAAATATATTAAGTGGCTGTACTGGAACTATACTGGAATTAAGCATTACGCTTGATAATTATTATATAAAGAAATTATACTGGAATTAAGTGACTGTACTGACTTATGCTGGAAATGAGATTAAGTATTAAAATAGTAACATTCTGAGTGGCTGTAGGACTTTCTTTTACAGTGATGCTGACTAAATTTGTGAACTCATTTAAACGGCAGTGCCTGCTATCATTTTGTCTGATTACCAGGAGTCCCACATTTTGGAAGAGGAAGAGAAGCTTGAGGAAGAAACACAGCAAACCCTTTTAGAATTTCACCAGCAGTTAGTCACAGAAATGCAAGAAGCTCTTCAGTTTCTTCAGCAACACATGGAGCAAGTGATTGGGCGGACACTGCTACAGCATGCCCGACAGGAAGCTGGAAAAAAGAAATCAGATGACGAACAGGATTTCAAGGTGTGGAATTGTTCAATAGCAGCTTTCTTAACAAATTGAGTACTACTTTAATAAATTGGATGGCAACCTTATATATATGCATTACCCTATATCTAGAAGTATCAACAGGAGAACATTATAACCTGTTTTAAAACTGAAGATAACTTGCTGTCTATTTACAAACTTAACACCAATGTCAACTTACTGTATTTTTGAGGGACTCACTGGAGCAGTCAGAAGAGGTTTTACTAAACCAAACCTCAGAACATAAAAAGAATGGAAAGTTCTTGATGACAGAAAATCACAAACATGAGGAAGAAATGGAGAATTACCTATTGATAAAGATTTTGAAGTTAATTAATAGTATTCATATATTAACAGCTTAATGGATATAGTAAATAGATTAAATTATCTTGTAGATAAATACATAAAAATGAAAGTCAATTCATAGATTAATAAATGCAGTTGTTGCAAATATTTGGATTTTCTGTATAAAGGAAAATTGTACTAGAACTACACATATATTGATTTACTTTACCGGCAGTCGGGTTGATGTGCAAAATGGGCTATGGAGATAGAACAGACAGAAGAATGGTCCCTTCCCAGATGTAGCTGAGAAAGATTTTACTGTAATTTTTCATGTTGAAATGTTCCATGGATGAATAGAAATACCTGTTTTCCAGGATATCAGTTTGTAACTTTTTTAAAGCACAAAATTCACAATCTTTTATGCACATTAAAGATTAAATTTGGTGTTCAGTTTTAGGCAGATCAAAGCACCTAGTGTTTGACTTAGAAAATGAATCATTGCTTGTACTGTCTACTGCAGGAGAGGCTGGTGGAAGCTGCTGTAGAAAGTGTATATGGGACCAGCAATAATATCAGTAGACTGGTGCAAAACTACTACCAGCAGGTAGGAAAAATCACGGAAGGCTATGAAGGGAAAAAAATTCAGCAACTGAAATCCTTACAAGGTATGTATGATATTAACTGTAAAATAATACTTTTTTTGTAGTAGATAAATTCATTTTCTTTTTGCTGTAAAGATCTCATAAAGATAACAGAAATACATTATTTTAAGTCAAACAACAAAGTAAAATAAATGTGTAGGTCCATTTCCATCTTTGAAGGAAAAGTAGTAGAGCTATTATCATCAATAATTTCTTGAATTGCAGTCACAGATGCAGGATGTTGTTACTCAAGGTTTGTATAACAACACATAGAATAATGACTTAGTATCAGAGATTATAGTTTAACCATGAATTCTGATTCACCAAGCTAAGATCAGAGATACTACCACCGTCACAACCACCAGTAACTGATTTTCTGGTGCTCTAAAGCTTAACACAAGGCAGAAGGATTTAGAATGCAACAGTTGTACAAGTCTTAGGTTGTACATCCAACCTCTACCATGAGCACAGTTCAACTTACTATATTTATATATGAAACTAAAATGAATTAATGGATTAAATACTGATAGGGAAAGTGAGAGGGTATATGACTGGAGTCTACAAGTTGGACCTTTCTCCTATAATGGGGAAGATCTGTGTCTTCAGTCCTCGCTCCCACGTTAGAAAACATAAGCATCATTGGCAGACAGTCTGCTTCCTCTGAGGTGACTGCCCTCAAGTTTAAGAAGGAGATTCTCTTTTTTGACTCAGTGAAATATTGTTCTCTGCAATAGAGAAGATTCATGGGAGGATCAGCAAAAAGTTAATCATTCCTATCCTGGAATGACGTATGAACTTCTGCATTATTTCTTAACTGTCAACTATGACCCTCTCACAGGTTGTGAAACTGCTGATGAGGTTTATGAACTCCTGGATCCCACAGAAACACGGGCTCTTTTTCTTGGAATTATTTCTAATTGTTCAGTTCCTTTAGGACAGGAAAAAAAGCAAGCTGTAATTATTGATTTCTCCTGTAAACACTCTCCCCTCCCCTGGATGAAGGCTGTTGGCATTAAATGAAGATAGCGAGTTAGTAGAACGGCAATAGCATCTAAGACTAAGTATTTGAGACACGTGGAGTGGATAAATAAAAACTGTTTTCAAAATGAAAGTTAGCAAGTTTAAATAAATTTGATTCTTTAACCACAAAAGAGAATTTTTGAAGAGAAACAGGCCTATCCACTCAAGGCTTGGGTCCAGAGATAAGGCATACTTGGGTAGGAAAGATTCATGAGCCCCAGTTAATAGATAGCTATGCTTACTGGTTACAGGAGAACCCATGTGTTTTGCAGTGCCCGTTGTTGTGGACCTTGAAGCCTTTAATATTGGAAGCTGAAATAAAAGGGTTAGGCAAAATCTGTGCAGGGATTTTTGATGATCTATGTTGTAGACATCGGCAGCCAACAAGGCATCCAGTTACTCAAGTTCTCACAAAGTCTTTCTGAAGACTTCTTTGGCCCTGATTCAGCCGACTACAAGCAGAGTCTAAAATCCCTTCGATGTGGATTGCTTTAAGCAGGAACTACAAAAGAAGCTTGTTCCAGAACACTCCTCTGACGTGAACTGAGCTGATCCGGTATCATTACATACTTGAATGTTTTGCTTCATTGGCATTTTGGTATTGCTGTCTACTGGTTTCCCAAATAGCCTGTGAGACCTGGAATACCAGTCACTAGAGCCACAGTCAGCCTGGTAATTGCTCTTTTAGATCATTTCTTTCTCCTGCTGTTTGTGTGGATATATTGTTGTTTCAGTGCATTGATGTTCCATGAACTATGAGAAAGAAAATTAAGTGTGTAAGCAGCTACTAAAAGAGCACATTTTCTTTTCAACTGAGGAAAAATAAAATCCTTTCTTGCTGCAGTGTAAGCCTACAGGCATGGGGGAAGATGAGAGAATTTATGTTGATAATAAAAGCAGGCGTGTTTTAGATTTGGGTGACCAGAGAGAAACCAAGCTGAAACTGAAAGGTCAGATGAACTGGTACAGTGAAAAAAATACTGCAAACATATATGTGCATACTCTAAAGTGGCTCGGTTTTTCTGTAACAGCTCCTTCAACTCCTTCTGCTTTGTTGGTAGCTTTTCCATTAGGAGGAGTGAGCAGTGGGTCTAATGAGGGTCTCTGATGTTTAGTTCACATATGTCCTTTTTTAACCTGAGTCCTAATTTGTGATGCAGACTGCATGTCTTTCTCATTTCAGCTGTTGTATGGCCCCCAGAAGCACTTAAATTTCTCCCTGTGATTCTTAACAGCCTGAAGTGCTGCCCCTGGGCACAGCCAGACCCTCTATGCCCTGCCATCCAGTCAGGAGGCAGGACACACGTTTCTTAATTTTTAGAAGGGCCTAATCTGGTATGTGATTTTTCAAGCACGTTTACCACAACGAGAGAGTGATTCCCCTCACCAAATACAATGTCAACCTCAGAGGTGCCTGCCATCCTCTCCCAGCATTCAGAAAAAGTTGGATGCCCCCCATATAAATGTTATATACCTTAATTTGTTATATACCCATCCATCTCCCTCCTGTATTTTAGAAAAAAACAGTGGTCCACAGCAGTAGGTGTGAGGAAATGGGTCGTATCTGGCAGATTGCTACCAGGCAGGACTTCGAAGACAAGACTCAGGACCCTGCTCAGCAGATAAACACCAAGCAGAACTTCCAAAATTACTTCCCCTTCAAACAAGGGGAAGCATAGTCAAGTTAGGCATTCCCAGGACTAAGTGGCCTCAGAGCTGAGGGTTTTTTTGTTTGGCAGTTTTCATTTAGAAATTTCAGTTTTTGCTTAAGGCATTAAGGTGTTTTCATAAAATGTCTCCTTTGAATTCTGTGTTAATCAATCACTTAGTGGGAGAAGCAGATAAGAATAATAACAATTCCCTGACATTACCATCACAGCTAACAATGCACAACTTACTGTCTGATGTTTCAGCAAATCACAGTGGCAGAGCAAGTGGATGTAAGAAGTACTTGAGATCTCTAAGGAGCAGTGACTTTGGAAGGACTACCTAGAACAGGAATTAATTTGTGCTGATGAAAGGCATAAATTGTCAGGTTGCCAGAACTCAAAGCAAGGTTTGTAGTTTTGAGCAGAAGATTTTACTAAACCATTATTTCAGCAGAAAGAAATGAAAGGAACAGACTTAGAAAGAAAGAAGAGAATGAACAGACATTGAAAGAAGAACAGACCAAAGGCATCCTGAACATATCATCCACAGTCCACCAAAGGTAAGAGCAGGCACAAGTGCTACTGACTCAGTTTAAATGTTTTGACTTTTTGCAGATCTATATAAATGTCTAGCTGAATAAATGTTCTGGGCTTGCATTTTATATTTTGTCCCTGATGGAAAAGAAATATCTGTTGCCAAATTTTGTCTACGCTTTGATCTCAGAGAATTACTTTTTGATGCTCATTAATTACAGACTGGAGAACTATATAGAGACAGTTTGAAAAGAGAGAGTGAAAAGCAATGCCAAAACACATGCCAAATTAAAAAAAAAAAAAAAGATAATACAAATGTAGGATGGGAGCTGATGGTGTCCAATTCATTACATTCCATTGTTTCTGCTTTAAAAAACAAGAATATATATTAATTTGCTGTTGGGTAAATATACCATAATGAAGATAGCATTTTTGAAGCATAAATAATATCAAAATGGCAAAATTTCATTGAATGCCTTTGGACAGTCAAGATTAGTTGCACAAAATTTAGGCTTGACTGCCACAAATGTTAAATAAAAATCATGTTTAATACATTATTTATTTTTTGAAATTTAGACTCTAGACAAAAAGCACTGACAATACAAAGGAATAAGTTGTCATAAAAAGCTGTATTATATAAGTTTGAAGGACTTTCAAAATGACATGCACATAATGTATTTTTGTAATCCTTTTATTTTCTTTACTCTTGGTTTATTATCCAAAATAACACAGCCTGTGCAATTTTGTCATTGTAAAGAGGTTCATTCTTTTTTAGACATTCTGCTACTTCTAAATTGAAAGAAATTATTGCCCACTTTCTGTTTTTCATCCTTGTTTGAATTAGTATAGAAATAGATTCATCTAACAAAGGGCTTCAGAAAAGATCTGTTAAGTATTCATTATCAAGTTCATCGTTTATTCTGACATACAAATTCACTTTTAGCTGTTGTCTCAATTTTTTCTCCCATAACCTGTTCTAGTACCTTAAAATAAAATACAATTAAATTGGGCTTCATGCAAGCAGTAAAAATGTAACAATTTTTTTATCTAAGCTGGTCTCATAACAATTAGTAATCAAATTCAGTTTCTTGTTGCCATTCTGATTTCTTTTAGGGTCAAATCCCAGTCGTGCATTAAATCAATGACAAAATTTCTATTAATTATCTAACTCCTGTTAAACTCAGCAGAATTTTTTATTTGCTTTTGCCCTTGATGGAAGGTTATGAGTGTGAGTTCAAAGAACAAATTTTGAAAGCTAACCTTCTGTGAGCATTGACCATTACAATAGCAACTGCAGTATGTGTAAATGTCAGAAACGTTTTGTGTTATCTCCTTCCCTGAGGAATGCGATGGGTGATTGACAGTTTTGCTTCAAGGTAGATCAGGCAAGAGAACAGAAGAATTACAGATTCAGCAAAGTTGCAGCCATTCAGGTTCTACTGTATTAATATTAATATTAATCCTTAACAAGCACAATAAAACCAGCAATGAATATAGTTGTCAATGCTCACAACACTGGGTTTCAGATTATCATGTTTCTGGCTCAGTGTCAACTTGGTACTGAAGAGCCCTGAATGAGATGCCTAATTCTTAATCCATTATCCTCACACCTGATCTTCTAACAGCTTGTCTTTTTGGCAAGCAGATAGGAAAAGTGACTTGATTCATTGCAGAAAACATACAATGATTTTGAAAACAAACTTCAAAGTGAGAGCTGAACTCCAGCTCCCAAAGTCCAGGCGTGGATGACCCAAACTGCTCCACCCTTAGAAAGGAGCTTGTATTCTGTGGTGCAGGCAGGTTATTAAAATAAGTAAAGCTAATTAAAAATCTACAGCAAAATTATTTGTCCCAGCAGAGACTGGTTGGGCTGATACTGCCTTTTTCTCTACAAAATCTTATAAATGCCCTTCACCAATATTGTATTCCTCCCTTGAACTGAACAACAAAGGTACTTTAAAATTTCCCTTTTCCAGGATGATGCTGCAGCAAAAGAAGGTTCTGAGTCAATTTGAACTGCACCAGCAGATTCGTCTGGAGTCTCTGAAACAGAAGCTGCAGGGATTGCATCACCTAGAAACAGAGCTGGAGAATCAGCTGAGGGTAAATCACGATAAAATGACTCACAGATCTGAACCAGTCAATGACAAAACATCTGTTGTTTTGACTCTTACTGTTTGACAGATTGTAAGGGTCTCTTCACTGGCCCAGTTGAAATTAATGCTAAGATTCGCAACTGTTTCCACCCCTGAAGCTATGGCTCAGACCCCAGCAACACATGTGGACAGTTAACAGTTTGAAACCATATACTACAGAGAACCTGGGACTTGGGTGGGGGCATTATATTCTTTATCTTATCTATTGACAGTTCTGCATCATGTCTATGGTGAGTACAGGCTCGCATTTTGGTTACTTGAACATCTCTGTCTAATCAGATGGAGACTGTTCAACCTCCTTATTAGTACATCGGTGTGCTTGAGTTCACAGCCACGACAAGGAGGATCAGGACCAAATGCCAGGTAGTCGCAACCAGCCAGGTTGCACAGCAGATCTCCTACTTTTCATCACACACATGCACTCAGCATGTTTGAGCTGAGTGCTTAATGGGACACTGTATTTTGTTGTCCTCAGTGAATCCCTTTCCAGTAGTAAACACATCCCCAGTGTGTTCACATTGTTTCATGTGCTTCCGCAATGACATACACATTTTTTTGTCATGCCATGTGTAGAATAACATAACCAGAATCAAAACGTTTTGTGTTAACTGACTGCTGCTTTATCCTTGCATGTAGAATGCCGAGCAGGACTTTGTTACTGAGTTGGCTGCGCTGGCCCGAATTCCAGTCGCTGTGAAGAAGCAGCCTTCCAAAAGGAGCAAGCCAGCAGGTTGGTACGATCCTGGATTGTCTTAAAAACACATCATTCCACTTAATTGGTTCATACAGTGCAATATGACAAGATAGAGCTTTAGGAGAGATATTTTTTTCCATCAGTGCCATGTCCCTAATAGATGAGGGAATTGGGGTGTAGAAAAGTAAAGTGACCTTCCAAGGTCATCTGGGTTGCCTGAAGCTGAACCACAAGTAAATGTCTCCATTGCTGACTCCAAACCTGTCTTTTAGCCAATAGACCACATTTCGTCCATTGAGGTAAGGCTTTGCCATGTTCAGTCTCAAATTATTTTTCATGTCTTTATCATGTTCTTTAAAAAGGTCTCTGTTCACCTTGATCACTAGGTTTCTGGGAGGATAGCAGGACTGAATCGCCCAGCTTTCATTCTCATGGTAGAATGGAAGAATCAGCCATCCCACACACATACTCAAAAGTAAAATCTTACTGAATCTGGAAGATTGAAATATTTATATGAATTTGTTGCAGATTTAACAGATTAGACTATTTTATTATTCAAGAGATACTTAGGGACAGATTGTCAGAATAGCAGTTGTGTTCCCTGATGCATAGTTGGAATGGGGTGTACATACTCTCATCCTTTGAGCCATGAAATCATCCTGTCATTATCAAAAGGAGACATTTTGCATTACACCTGAAAGATGCTGAAAGGTGAGATAAGTGTCTGAAAGGGAAAAGCAACTCACTCACTTGGACAATTTTGAATCTCTTTCCCCAGTCAGTTTTTTCCAAGCCTGCAGAGCTGTTTGTCCTGGTATGCACAGTGACCCTAGGGATACATGTGGAAGCTTGGCTCAGGACACTAAAAGCAGTGACTTTTTAACATCTCAGTGTACTGCTTCAAATCACATAAAATGATGTAGTGACTGTACCTGTTTGCTAGTGGTAAGGGGCCATTTTCAATTACTTGCTAAGAAAATATATGATAGCACTTTCAGTGGTTGCACCTTGCAGACACTTACATCAGCCTGCAGCAAATTTGAAAGTTGAAGTCTACTCTGTGAGAACTTATAGTCAAAAAACAATATTCTAGATTAATGTAAAGTTGAGTGATCTTCTTGTAATAATTTTTATGTATAAAGTGCTACTGTGCTAGAAATTAGTGTTTTGGTTCATTTTGCTTTAAATTAATCAAAACCAAACAAGCTGTAATATCTGTGATTTATTTATTTATTTGATAATCCTCATATCTTTGGTAATTCAGGGGAAAAAACAGAAAGAAGGAGCATTCACTCTCCAGAATCAGAAGACAAAGATAATTATTGTGAAAATATTCAAGAGCCTCCTGGACTGAAGTCCAGTTTATGCAGGTACAGTAGAGGCTATAAAAAAGGGCTTGTGAAAAAAAACTGTTTACACAAAGCAGTAAAACATCTACTTCACAAGCAGGTATGCCAATCAAAACTAAAATATAACACCTACACTAGCTGATCTTCTTCCTTAACACTTATTTCTCACATGTACTTGACCTTTTTTCCCATATTCTTCTTTAAATGTTCGAAAATCATCTGAGTTTGCTTGTCTGTGTTGTTATGTATTTTATAAATAACTTCTGAAGTAGAGAAATGAGAAATACTGTTTCCAAATTTCCTTTAATTAGATTTTTAAAAACCTGAGTCACGGACAGCATAAATCAGCACAGACAATTGAATCCAGTGGAACTAGGCTGACTTGTAGCGACCAAAATATGGCCTGTGGTATTTAGGCTTTCAACTACCACCTTTATTTCATGAACAAAGGAAAGCGCCAGTCTTTGGCTGATGAGGGTAGCAGTTCTAACAATGATTTTCTTGATAGATGTTTCAGTTGGCTTATGCTGGGGTGCTAACTAGAGGAGAAGAAATGGCTACAAACCTGAAAGATGCCAGCTGATTACTACAGGCAGATCAAACCAGCCAGCTGGTCACTGGGGCTTGATATATTGAGCAGAGAAAATCCTGTTGACAGGCAAAGCAAACAGTTGGTTCTCAGGAGCCACAGGCCTTTGGGGAAAAGCATTTATCCCCTGAGTGACCTCAGCCTGGGACTGACTTTAGGAGATGGCTCCTTTCCCTGATGGCATCAACCCTTTTCACACACTCCTTTCCCACAGCCAACGAGGGATACGTGTGTAGGGAACAGGGACGCAACAAAGGAACATTGATCTTTATGCAACTTTGTTCTGGCAGCCTAAACAGAGGCAGCTGAAACCAGTGAGTGCAAAAGTTATAGTCATATAGCAAGTGCCTTTCTTCTTATATCAAAATGAATTTAGTTTAAGACAGAATTGTAGCCTTTGAAAAACTTGGTCTACAATTTTGTTTTATTGTTTATTTTTTTCAGAGAGAAGTTACAGAGGCCACATAAAGAGGAGGCTGAACCAAGGAAAAACTCAAAGATGCTAAAAAAAAAAGGGAACAGGTAGTAAAAATATTTCTATGAGCTGTCTGAACACAGAGTACCAAAGCATTCTTCTGGGAGATCTCAGCAGCTATAAATACTTACTGAGCTGGTTTACTGAGGAACAATGAAGAACATCAATAATAACCGAGAAATCTTCTTTAGCTACAGACCGAGACTCAACCCCATGTGTGTTTGTCTCGCTGTAAATGAAACATTCGCACTTGATTTTGGCAAGGGGGAACAAAGAAGGCTTTAAGGTCTTCCAGATTGTGTTGGGAACATGAGAGGAAGATCGTTTTAGATTAGGAATATACCTGAGGAAAGTGCAGAACAGATAGATACACACTAGACTGAATGAGGTTAGTACATCTCAGGAAGGTTTTGTTGTAATATTGATGTACCATTTGCTTTTGAGCCTTAAATGTTGTGGATCTGGTCTTAGTATTTTGTGATTGATGCTTTGGACTAAAAAAAATAGAAAGAAATTTAAAGAATACTTAAAGAGACTTCAGATTTTATTGGTACATTGAAAGATTGTTTGGTTTCTCCTTTGATATATTTTAATGCTTGCAAGGTTACATACGTTTTTTAAAATTTGTACAAAGATTTTTGTAAATCTATTTCCCTGTATTTGTCTCAGATTTCAAATTATTTTTTTTTGGAAAGAGTGAGACAAAACTGGCTATTTGATTTTTGTATACTTCACTTTCTATTATTTGATAAATAAACTTGTTTTCAGCATACTTTGTTGTGCTCTTTATGTTTCTTATAGGAGTTCTTGTTATGCAAAGCAGCTAATTCTCGCTGGCTCTACAGAGCACCTGTGTTGTGTAATTAATTGACCCACTTAAGCAATCTTACAGCTTTCAAGATGAAATTAAAATTTTCTGTCTTTTTAAAATGAACATATATTTTGCTAACTAAAAGGCCGTCCTTTGGCACTTGATGTAAAATCCTGCATCAGTTATGCAGTTTACTTCAGATAAAAGTGCCGCCACACAAATGACTTTACTAGGCATGTTACACACAATTGTTAAATGGTTAATTTTCACTTCAATCATTGTCAAAACCACTTTTTTTTTTCTAAATTGTACCACTTCGAGCATTAGATTCTGCTGTTTCAGCAATTGCTCTCCATGGTCTCTCTGCCTCACTGAAGGAGACATTTTATTGCCTGTTTGATGTGCTTTTTTTCAAAAGGATGCAGCCTACTTCCCTCTATTTGAACATCTTAATTCTGCAGTGGACTCTATACAGATAGAGAGAAGGCAGCTTTTCATAATAGTTGATTATGTCTAAAGATGCTGTTATAAACCATGCGGTGTGGTAGAGCCACAGTCAGGATGCAGCAGTCCGCCTGGATGCACTGTGTGATTCATTTAACTAGGCAGGGCTTATATGGCTTTTTCTCTGTCTTCGAGAGGTTCAGCTTATCCCAAAAGCAGGGCAGCAGTGCCCTCTCTCGGACATCCAGCAGGCTTTCTTTCCCTTCCTGTTGGAGGTCCTCAGAGGAGCAGGGAAGGGTCTCTGGGCTCAGGCAGCGGGTACCAGCTCTTCCCACAGCCCCTGGAGGTGGGACCCCTTCTGCTACCTTCCCCATGCCACTGGGTCTGCCCTGCAGGCACCTCCCTGCCCTCTCATCTCTCTGGGCTCAAATCTCTACGAACAGCCATTTCTCCCATTCTCTCTCAGAATCACCTTTGCTTCATGACAAAAATCAACTGTTACTCTTGTCCCTGTTACTAACTTCACAGTCTTCCTGCATTACTCCCAGATTCACTGTCCTGCTTAAATTAAAGTCCTGTACAGATTTCATGCGTGGTGTGGCACTCATAATTCCCTGTCAGCGATGCAGGTATTGAACAAGGACACTTGTGAGAACTTCATTGGCCTAAGAAACAAGTGTAGTAAATGCCAAGTTAATCTCACAACAGTTGCTCTGTGTATTACGTTGTTCAACCTTAACCACTATGCCAGTCAGTATCTGTATCCTGATGCCAAAAACCCCACTCCCATCCTCTGATAGTCATTACAGATGGATTTATTTTTTTTTTATCTGACCCCTCAGTTCAGTTTAAGTCCATGTGACTGCTTATTGCCAAGACAATACAAAATAACACAAAGATTTTTCCTGATATTGTGAAATACTTTATCACCAGCAGACATGCACATTGCAACAGTCCTAAGTTTTAGCACAGAAGTGCCAATTACTTACTCTTCTGGAAAAACGAAATTCTTTGCCAGGAACAGGTTATTCAAGGGAGGGTGCAGAATATCCATCCATGCAGACTTTCAGCACTCAGCTGGACAAGCTCCTGAGCAACCTGTTTTAACTTGGAAGTTAGCCCTGCTTGGAGTAGGAGGCTGGACTACCTGACCTCCAGGTACCTTCTCCAACCTAATTTTTTCCACGAGTCTAATATTCCTTCCTACTGATCTGTTGCTGATTTTTTTTCCTTTCCTTTTTTTTTTTTTATCTTCCCTGTGTCTCAAGGAACCACAGAAATAGCCTGTGAGCCAGGGATTGTGTCTAGAGAGGCCCTGGAAGATTGCTAAGCAGTTTTGCCAGCAAAGAGCAGTCTCCAGCATAGTGGGTGTCAGATAGGGGAAAATGGAGATCCCTAGGCACCCATCACAGCTCAAAACACCTTCTTTATAGCATAAAGCTGTAAAGCACTTTTTTTTAAGTTCATTCAGGAGAGACTCACAAGGAGCTTTGATCATGCTTTACAGATACATACAACAAATACTGCAGAAATTTAAGGAAAAAAAAAGTCTTTTTTTCTTAACATCAAGGCTAACAACAGCTTCTGGTTGCGCTGAACCTCATTCACAACTTTATGACAACGGGATATCTAAAATCCTAGGCGTGGTGTTGAGAGTCACTGAGTGCACTGTATATCATCAAAAAAATAAAATAGCCCATCACAGTGGTCACTCTGCTGTAGAAAAAGCTGTTAGAGCTTAAAGATTTTTTTAAACCAGTGTATATGACTGTATAAAGTTAGCTTTGCACCTCCCTGTGCTAGAAAATTACAGAATATGCAGTCAGGGAGCAGAAGGACGGGGTGCTGAGACCTAACTACTTTACCCATATCACTGCAAATACTTTCTGTTATATGATACTCAAAGAAACAGTATCCATAAGTGCATTTTTACTGTATTGGAAGACATTATTCCCTCTCCCGCACACAATTTAATTGAATACCACTTACTGCCATCACTGAAATACAGCTGGAAAGCATGTGCAAAGTTCACCAAAATCGAGATGGAAAACTGTTTTCAAATCAGTTTGTTTTGATCACTGAGATTTAATACTGGCCAAGGCTAAATAGCAAGAATTAAGTGGTGTCAAGTAAATAACTTGACAGTGATGGCAGATTTAAAAGGAAGCACTTAGAACATTAAGCTGTGCAAATCCTTGCTCCAGGAAGCCATAACTTCCAAGATTTTACGTCGGTTTTAAAGGTCCCGTGGCGAATTCATGGCAAAACAATCCACTGAATGCTACGGAGGGTAGAGATGCTACTGCTTCTTAACGGATATGTTCAGAAGAATATTGGCATTGTAAGTTTCCTCTTTTTTCCTGCCTTCCCTTAAGCTTACGTTGTTGCTAGTGGAACCCAGAGTAAATGGTCATCTGATCTGTCCACCCTGTGGTTTTAATGCTTAAGGATGAAGATCAGTGTATTGCTAGCAAGAAATATTTATCAGCTGGGACATGTCAGTTTTGGAACAGCCTTAGCATCATCATTAACAGACTTTGTCAAGGGAGTTGCAGGAGAAGGTTGGACCCATGGAGAGTTTCTTGAGTGATAGTTTGGACAAGTTTGCTTTACGATTTGCCTCCTACCAGAGTAATGCAGTTACATGTTTAAATCTTGGAGTTTGTAACAAAGTCCTCAGACTGTTTAGATCATAGGGACTAACTTTAAGGGGGTCTGCAAACGGGAATGGGGAAGAGCTAGTTTTACATCATTAGGGCTATTTTAACTATTAAAATGTTAAAGCCCTGCTACATTTTTTTTTTTAGAAGTTTGACAATTCAAAAACCATGAAAATGACTTCTCAAACTGTAAGAAGAAAGCAGGGAGGTAACAACTGCTCCCACCCACGTGCTTACAGATTGAACATTGCCCAGATGGGTGCTCCTACAAGAGAGCAAATTCCAGAATAGTTTCCTGCTCTGCAAATGTAACCAGGATCACAAACCAATTCACTTTTTTTTTAACGGTAACTTAGCGATGTAGGGGCAGGGACACTGCTGTGAAATAGGCCTTGGAGTGGGAAGGGAAGCACCACTTACCTTGTTCAAACCCCCCCTTAGTGCCAGCTCTCTGGTGGTGTATCACAGTAGCTGTCCAGGTGAGGTATCCATCCTTCACCTTACCGTGCTGGTGACCACGCAGTAAGCTCCCTGTGCTCAAATGTAAAAGAGGTCTTTGAATCACATCCAGGTCGTAGTTGTGTCCAGAGTGGCGAGACCCAGGCACAGCACAGGATCCACAAGCTTAATGCAGGCTCTGCCCAGGCAGTGGCACAGGAGCGTGCTCAGGCTGCAGGGGCTTCCGAACACCATGAGCACGCTGGCACATTTCTCCTCAGAGAAATCACAGCAGAGTTACACTGACCTGACAGACACAGTCTGGTCATGCAGAACCACTGAGCCACGAAGCACCTTACAAACGTGTAGCTGTACTCATTCACAGACGCTTCAGCATGAAAAAATAAATGTGTGTTAACAACAATGGAGCTTGACTGGCTCACACGCAAAGGGTTCTTTGGTTTAGGATTACGTTTTGCATGGAGGAAAAGTGGAATCTGTCAATACTAGTTACACAATTCCTTGTTATCACCTCAAAGGTGAAAAGCCTCGTAGATTGAGTAGTGTTATGCGGAGGTAAGCAAACATTGCTACCCGTACAAACACAGAAGAAAATCACTACGGAAACTGAAATCAGCGATTCCAAAATTTTCACACTATGTCAGATTTGCCAGATGATAGTTTCACAAGCCAGCTTGCTTTCTATTTTCAGGGTTAGATCACCAGACCTGTTGCTGGCACTGTCAACACTTAGAGCAAACAGGCTGAAATAAGACAGTGGCGGTGGATTCTTGGTTCAAGATTGTTAAACAAGATGGGTCACCTGCTAGGCTGTAGGTTCTTCCAGAGCAGTTTGTCCTCAGACTTTTATGCTGCCATTGCTTTACATAATAAAATACACAGATCTCCAAGCAAGCCAGCCTAGAGATGAGGGCACTCTCCAGGCAACAGGAAACATGGATTTGAATCCTTGGGCAGGAGGAAGGGTGTTGGTTTATTTTTGTTTGTTTACGAGCACCAGAAAGAAAATAATTGTATTCGTGAAAGGCGATGTTTTTCTTCTATTTTGGAAACAGAATCAATTCAGTTGACTTCAGGCTGAATTGCAGTGTTTGTTCACTGGTTCAGATCAAAGCCAAAGCAAAAAGAAAAGCCAGTTATTCAGACCAGCTCTGCTGCCAGGTTTTCAGGCCAAGCTAACAGAAATGAAGTTTTCTAGGGTAGTGGTTCCCTTCCTAGGAAAGTTGGAGGTGATAGCACACTGGCTTCAGAGTAAGATGACACGCTTCAGGTAGGCTATCTTCCAGAACTTGACCAGTGCTACATGGTCAAGCCCGAGACTAGATAAAATCATTCCACTGGCACTGTGCTCCTACAGTACTTTTCCTGTTGCAGCTTGGTAGTGTAGGAAATGGCACAAGGCCAGTGGGAAATGTTTTGCTGGCCTGCTTAATTTCAGAGTACCCCACCCTCTGCTATAGCACCCACTTCCCACAACATCTGCAACACAATCAGACAGGTAAAAAGTGATAGAAAATGTTCCTTTTACATAGTCTGTGAGATAATTATAAAAACAGGACAAAACATTTCTTTTACAGAAAAAGATAATACAAGTCCATGTCCTCTCACCTTTTCTGCGTCATGTCTTGTTCATGACATGCCTAAACACTGCCAAAGGGCAGATAGATCAGCACAGAGCACACCAAGAAAACCAATAGTAAGTCAACTACAGCTTTGGTCAAACTGGAGCATTGCTTACTGTTTCTGCACAGATGAAGATGCTGGCAATCAAGTCCATTTGAAACAAGTTAGGTAAACTTGAAAGCCTTGGAAGAAAGCTAATTTAGGTCTCACTTGGCCAAAATTGAGGCAGCTGCAATATAAGTGGTAAGTATATTTTTACAGTGAGCTCTAATTAAGACAGATTATGGCATGCTTACAGTATGCATATGCAGACATCTATACAAGGCCCCTCGTGATCTAGGGAGGTC
This sequence comes from Anser brachyrhynchus, assembly GCF_964034855.1. Taxonomy (NCBI): domain Eukaryota; kingdom Metazoa; phylum Chordata; class Aves; order Anseriformes; family Anatidae; genus Anser; species Anser brachyrhynchus. The sequence continues at coordinate 66,334,512 of NC_137698.1, forward strand.
GGTTCCTTCTTTCACATGATGCCAACCTAAAAGACAGTTTCTCATGAGTTTCTCCATTCTACATTTTCAATCACTGAGTAACAGCACTGGAAAGCAGAGGAAGACGCTTACCCATCAATTAATTTCCTTTATTTCACAAGCTTTGAATTCAGAAATAGAACCACGACTAGTAGATCTTGATACGGTAGAGTAAGTAAAAATGCATGTGATTACAAAGGAAAAACTTTGTACAAAAAACTTTAAAAATCCGACGGCAACTTGGATTATCTGTAAGTACCAAAAAACTCATGCAGAAGGAGAGCACTACTGCCCAGGTGGAGAAATCCCTGCAGGGGTGGCAATGGCATTGCTTTGCATAAATTATGGCGCTGTCGAAAATGGAAACAATGAAGACACAGACTTGGAACCTACTGAGTGGGTACAGACAGGTGCTACAAAGACCATTTGTCATTCTAAGTTCTGGTGATTTTCTGTGTCTGAGAAATTCTGAAGTGCTTCTTGGGTTTATAATAAATTAAAGATAAAACAGAAGCTGCCTATACTACTCTACTGCATACTTTCAAGATGGCCATTTTCTTCCTTCATAAGTGTTTTTGGTGATAGTTATCAAATACACATTAATCTTGGCATTGTGTCTAGTCAATCGTTGGCAACGTGTTCTATAGGGACTCACTCACTGAATGCAACTTGCATAAATAACTCAGTAACATGCATTAACTACTCTAATACAGCGAAAGGGTGCAAAGGAACCATCATTCAGTTACGAGACGAAGCTAAAACCTGTAGTCACTAAAGGGGCAATGGAAGCACCATGCTTTAAGGTGACTATGGCATGAAAGCACAATTGTGAGGCAAGTAGTTCCAAGCAAACACACCACACTATTATCACCTCTTCCTATACAAAAAAAAAAAAAGAGACATTTTTTATTTCCATTAGTACCAAATAAAACTGTGGGTTTGATAACACAGATATTGAAGGGAATGTACATTATTCCCATGATACTTCCTCCTCGTGTTTCTGTCCATCACCATTTTTCAGCCAAGACTGGTAATATTAGAGCGACCACCAGGGGGTGCCACGATGCGGTGTCCAGTACGGCGTGGGTTATTGTCATCTATCTGAGCTCCTGCAACAAGAGGAATACAGGAAACAAAGCTATGAAAAGGAAAAAATCATCAGCGGTGATGTTTTACCTGACATTCCAGCTATGTTTCCCTCACATCAGTTGGTTTCTCCTGAGCCAGACCCCTGCCTGAAGTGCTAGAGAGATCTGCAAAGGCACATTTCTGTGCCTAGCTCCAGTCATCTTCAATCAGAACTGTAGGCTTAAATGTTTGGGATCAGACTGATGCTCATCCTACATGGGCAATTGCCTTCCACTAACATGACAAAGAGCCCATGCAGGGATGACAATCTACAGAATGGATTCCCTCCATGAGATCAGACCCTGAAAAATATTGCTGCTCTAACTGGGAAATCACGTATGTGTAAAGTGGCTTTTTCAAACCTGCCTCATTGATTTAGAACACCTTTCCCCACTGGGTCCATGGGTTAACAGTACAGAAAATTTGATGTTAGTGATCATAAGTCCCCATGAAAAGGAACGTGGATCTGATGTAAACTCACACCCGCTTCAAAATGCATTTTAAAATGCTGTAAGATTAAACTTGTGACAGCAAGCTTTCTGCCAGACCAAATATCGTGTGATCACAGTACAAGCTTCTTATAGGTAACATAACACTACTATGAAAGTGTAGGATCATTTTAAATGCTATCGTAAGTCTCTGGTTCTGCTTAATTCCATAAACAGTAATGTGCATTTGCCTGATTTGGATCATACTTGTTAGCACCAGGTGCCATGGTAATACACAGATCCAGCAGTGGACTGTGAAACCTCAGCTTCAGGTGCTTTTGAAAATCCCACTTGTTGTTTATTATTCTTAGAGGTCAAGATTGAAAGCACTTTTGTTGCTTTATACAGATTTACATATTTGTATATGCTCACCATGGACCTAACTGTACAGGGAAAAATGCACTCCAATTCACCAGAAGGGTCTTTAAAATATTTGCTCTCCTTAGGCATTCTTCCAGAGGTTTCATTTAGTTTCTAAAGACAGGATCTGTCAGGGATGAAAACTCCACCATTGGCTCCCACAGGGGAGAAAATCCAGTCACTTTCATAACAACATCATAAAGAGCCACTTATTTACCAATTGGGCCATAGACTTTTGAAGGACAATGATTTGGCACACTTGTAATTATCTTCAAACGTCAGGAATTATTTCCAACAACCCCAAAGGATGATTTTCTTGTCTATTTCTTAAGTACCACGGAAAATGTTTTGGGCACCAAGAGCAAAGAGACAAGAAATACTATAATCGGCATATTAATAGATTCTGCATGTGGTTTTCCAACCATGGACAAGGACAGTTGAAGTTTCTGTCTCTAGCAGTTTCTGGTGATGCAGCAAGAAAGAAATCTGAGGTGCTTGAGCCACATGAGTCACACCAGGCCCAAGTCCATCAACCATACATACCAACAGGCCTCAGTCGTATCAACCAGAGACCTCAGCTAACCATAAGGTGTCAGGTAAATAATACTAAAAGACTGCAAGCAGATAAATATTTTAGATGACAAACATTTTGAATATTTGGTAATTTGTAAAATATTCCTAGGGAACGAATGTATATGAACATACCTAACTACAGATGTTCTTACATACACGTATATATGTGCTTATATATTTCACACATATATGGTTAAAGAGGTAATTTTTATAATTGAAATTTATCAGCAACAATCCATACATACTGAAGGCTTTAAAGGCATTTCGAATGAGTCAGGTTGACTTACCTGATAAGCTAAAATTAGACTGGTGGAGGTTCCTGATTGGTGGGGGCTGGTTTTTGGCAGGAGAAGATTTAGTTGAGGGTGCAGGAGTTGCATATTTTGGCGTAGCTGGGATTTCATACACAGGCCCATCATACATTCCTCTGGAGACTCCTTGCAGTCCTCCCACCTAGAGCAAATAAATATCAGAGAATAAATATAGAATAAAATCAGACACTGAATGCTCTGATAATGCTGCCTAATGATACTGGTATACAGAGGCCACCGAGCACAGACCTATATTCTGCATTAGCTGAAGTAAAAACACATCTGTATTCTTGTCAAAGCTACAGTCTGCTTTATATACAAAGGAAACTATAAAGTCTCCTCTCATCATTTTATAAATGTATATATATAATAAGTATATATAAAGCACATGAGATCAAGACTTAATAGGCTTCCTTTGCAGTCAGTGGAGAGAGATCGGATCTCAAAAAGAACAATAGATCTCACCTACGACATTATTTTAAGTAAGATCAATCATTGTCATCTCTTTTCTCTCCATTCAAAGGGTTTTCAGCAGGGTTGGATCAGGTGAGTCTCATATCTGAGCTTCTGAATCTCATTTTGGTTGTGGTAAGACTGATGGTCACTGTACCAATTGTAGCAATTTCACTCTTACCTGCTTTCTCTGCTCCTCCCCTTTGAATATCACATTATTTTCATTAGAACCTCATTGAAAAGCAGTGGCAATTTTTCAAATTAAATTTCAAAAGTTTCCACTTCTTGTCACGAACTAGAAAAGCAATTATACAACAGACTGTGGCATGGGACCCATCTTTCATTATCTGTCAATAGACTGTCACCTGAGCTTTGATTTCAGTTTAAGGTCTCTGTATCTTATCCCTGTACAGTTCCTATGACAATTATGAGAAAAGAGAATCATAACAGTCTCATCAGCCTTAAAAACACAGAAATCTAGGAAACAGTATTTTAAGAACCACTTTAAATTTTCAGGAAGAATCTGAAGCCACTGAATTTCTTAATCCAAAGCCCATCCTAAAGATTATAAATCTAAGGCTTACACAACTATTGTTTCAGGACCGTTTCCCCAGTGAGTTAACAGTACAATTAAAGTACTGGGGAGGAAGGCCACGCTATTCACAGGGGTCTGATCTTGTTCTTACATAAATCAGTGCATTTTCCTTGCTTTTGGTGACAGGGACATCAGGCTCAGAAGAGACACTGTCTCACAAGCTGAGCCAAAGCTAATGCCCAGAGGGAAGCAGCTGCTGATCACAGCAGTGAACCCACTATCCAGCGCTCCACAGAGGCAGGGATTTGCACTGCTGTCTCTGTTCCAGGAGGTTTTTCCTGGGCCAGCTAAAGCTTTGCAGACCCTTGTGTGATGGGTTTTGCTGTGTGGTGACATAGCCACATGATGGTGGCTGATATCACCATCAGTGGGTTTTTCTAAACCTTTTCAATTAAAAAAAATTGACTCTGAGAAGAAACACAAGATGTAAGACTGCTCTCACTTCCTCTCGGCAGGCAGCAGAGGGAGCTGGACGAGCAATAATGTCAATGCCTCACTTGGTCCCTCTGCAGACCTTTGCCTATGTATCTAGAATCAAAGGTCTTTCCCCAAATCTGGGCCCACTGCAAGATGCAAGTTATTTGGGCCGGTTACTTTTGACCAAATCCCCGGTGTAAGGCACCACTCTCTGATACTTGTTTTTCAAGTGCTGTTTTCACTATTTAAATAACATCGTCACTCCAATTTATATAGCGTTCCCATGTGCTAAACCCTTGAAAGGCAGATGTGGCGACGCATGTCATCTAACTGATTAACGTAAAAAAAAAATAAGAAAAAAGAAAAATTAATTTGTTGGTATTTTGCAAAACTCCTTTGCAGATGCATTTTATTTTTATGCCTCTTATCCTTCCCACTTGTAGACTTAATTTCAGCTGCCACCCTTACAGGCATATGCCTTGTTGAAGAAAACACATTTTTTTGGTAAATTTGTCTTTGTTACCTGTTCTCACAAAGTACTGTATTGCCCAGTGGCAAAAAGCAATTTCCAAACAACCCAAAACTAGTGCCAAGCCAACTGGTCTTCAACAGCAGAGCGTGAATATAATTCAAAACCAGAACTGACCCAGTTGTGATCTTGGTCATTTCCCAAGCTTCTATTTTAATACACAATAAAAGCTTTCTGAGCTGTGAATGCTGCTAATACTCAGTTTAGCAAATGCACCAACAGCAGTTCAGAGATGCCAAATATAATAAGCATCTCTGACTTAGATGCTTTTCTTCTCTGCAATGGGGCTGTTCAGTATGCAAAGCTTAGTAGCAATTTAAAATGCTATTTTTCTTCTGGCTAACCCTCCTTCCAAAGAATCTGTATCTTTTTGCTGACATCTAACTAAAAGTAAATTCTATCACTACTCCACCTCCCTTCAAAAGACTGCACAGCTGGGCATACGGCAATTATATACCCAAATGGCACTTACATGCTCTACCCACTGAAGTGCAATTTTAAGTTATATCAACTCGCACTTGCAGAGGAGCCAGTTTTTGGTCATATTTTGACCATATACTAACATAGGTCAGACATATGTCATACATAGGTCATCTTACACAGATTTATATTAGCACACTAGTAATAATAATTAAAATTTGCTAATGTGGTTCCGAAAAGGTATGCCTTGGAAGAAAATTAAATAATATCTGACATTACCTTATTCCTGATTTTGACGCGCTGGTAAAGATATTCAGGGAAAGGTTTGCGGGGGATGAAGCGGCCCATTCCTTTATTTACGTGCAGGTTTCCATCTTCAAACACTATCTTCCCTTGGCTTATGACCACTAGCGGGGCACCGTGGCACTCCATTCCTTCAAAGATGTTGTACTCAACAGCCTGAGGATCAACCAACATACTGCAAGTTCAGTACAAGGTCTCCTTCAGTTAGTAACTTACAATACACATTTGTAGTCATATTTTTAAGCAACTGCCATTAACAGACATATAAAATTGCTTTTTCTGAAGGAAAAGCAATGCATTTCTATGCATTATTATTGATTAAATGATTAAAAAGAATCTGTCCAATCAGACTCCCCTGTATGTATTGCCCACTTTCCATCAAGACTTTATCTCATTTGCTTTTGAGGACTTACCCTGTTTATCCAGAACCTCTAGAAATTCAGTAATCTTAATAAGAAGGAAAATTCTGACTCAGCTGTTGGATACCCAGAAGACTGAGTCCCATCATGTACACGCTGTGACTGGATAAGGGAATTTCAAAGGCCTAGCAGAGCAAGCTTCAGACTTGCAGCAAGTACTGAGTTTTCAGGGCCAGCATATTTCTGCCTGAATTTTTCTGTCTGAAAAAGCCTAGAAAGGACCAGGAAAGCTTGAAACTAAATGGAAATGACTGTCAAGTGGCAGGTAATTATTACTTTCTAAAAAATACTGCAATATCTCAAGACAGAGAAATAAAAAATGCATCATCTACAGCTTTTAAAGGTTTTCAAATGTTTATGCCTTTTTAATATAAACCATATCACTGGATATTCAGTACAATTTTTGGAAGAATTTCCCAATATAAAAAAACAAAGCACTGAACAATGAGATAAAAACTTTGAGATAGATAACACGTAAGATAAACACACAAAACCTGTAACTGCCAAAATGAAAGTGACTGTGAGTCACTGGTATTCTGTGCTATGGGACAGAGTAGTACACATCAAGGATTTGGAATTAAATAAGAAATCCCATCCATGAAGCTGATCAGAGCTGTATTATCAAAATATTCAATCATCTATAATACGCTAGAATACTGTTGATTTAACTGTGCATTTTATATCAGGTGTTTTTCATACAAGCAAAAGAAGTAAGCTGGTTTTAGATTTATTTCCACAGCTTTTATTAACCTCAGCTGCAGACCTGCTGATTCACACCTATTTACAGATCAGGCACAAGCATATAAAAATAGTGCAATTGTATACGCTGAGAGAAAAGAAATCCTTCCTGATCCCAGTGCTTCCAATGCAAGATTCATTACTTTCATTTTCAGAAATATTTACGTGTTTCAGAAAAGGATCAGGCAGTTACCCCAACTCCTCTATATCCAATATGTTAGTTCACATAATTTTGACATTTGAAAAGCAAGAGACATATTTCATTGGTTGTTTTCTTTTTCTTCTTACCGATTTATGGCTTTTAGCTGTTATAGTCTTCACCTTATCAGGGTCCCAAATAACAACATCGGCATCCGATCCTACAGCAATCCGTCCTTTTCTTGGATACAGATTAAAGATTTTGGCAGCATTGGTGCTGGTGACAGCTACAAACTGGCTTTCGTCCATCTTACCTGTGGCCTAAAAACAACATGACTTGACCGAAACATGTTTATAAGATAGTAATTGAGTATACAGAGTGCTGAATGGCTGAGGAGACATGGGAAAGGGTGTAGTTCATATATCTGGTGATGCTGCGTGAAACAGAGGCTTTATTAAGCAGGTTTTTATACAAGGCACATTACTTTGGAGTTTCAGGTAAATGATTGTGTTATTCCTGGCATCCCAAAGAACAGACAATAAAACCTGAGTGCAGATGATACCATCAAGTTTCTCAGCTAAGGTCGCTTTCCCTACACTGATGCATGTGTGCTTTGCTGCTAGTCCTAGTAATTGCCATTTAAACATTTTACTGATTTTAAACCAGGGAAATTATATGAGTATTACAAGATTAAATAAAATTTCAAGTCTAAAGAATGCTCAGACTGTTTTAGAAACTTTTTTTTTTTTTTGCAAATTAAGTCCATTCTACTCGTAGCATTACAAAATCTATAAATCTGAGTAATACAACCCCAGTTATAAAGCTCTTGCCTGGAGAAATGTCACCACCAATTGAACTTTTTATACAGTCAGTGATAGCTTAATAGCAGCTGTTCACTGCACCTTTTGATTTTTCAGCAGAGTATTTGGGGTCTTCCCTGGAAACAAAAAAAAAAGCAATGTTTATTTGCTTAACACATATTTTCTGCCTAGTCAACCAGGAGATTCCCAAAATACAAGCTACTCAGTGGTCCAGGAATTAATGTCACCTGTAAATCCCATTTTGTAACACTTGTGGCAGCTCTTTGTCTTCATATGAGTAACAAAAGGGAAATATCACTGGCTGGTTGCATTTTGCTTGCTTTCCTGCTTTGCTCCTACATGGCAGATGTCAGAAGCTGCTTCTGTGCTTCTGAACTCAATAGCATTCCCTGAAGAAAGGGGTTATTAAACATGGTCTGGGTAAAGTGCTCATGAGAGCATTTTAAATACTACCACCTTGCAGTCTGCAATATGCATTCAAGTGCAATGCAGTGTAAGGTAATAAGTGTGTGTGTGAGTAAGACTGTTTATGTGAAGACGGGCAATGGAGGGAAGATATCATTTTATATTAGGATCCATGGAACCATCAAAAAATTGCTAACATACACCGGCACCCCACAGCAAAATATGCCAGTATGAATTACATGCAGTGTTCTCCTTCAAAGCATTTTATGGTGTAGCCTCAGGCTCAGCTGCCATCCATTTGTAATTTCTCAAAAATGATGAGACACTTCCCAAATTCAAACAATCCATTCATCACGTTTATACAGGGTCTACTTCAAAATCATTAAACTGCTTCCAGATCCTATGTCTGTGGGAAGCAACCTCTCTGACACAACTGAAAAAATTACAGTGGTTTAGTCTGTGAAGCCTTAGGTCTGATAAAACACTATGGCTTTGTGCTGTCAGAAGTGAAACACAGACCTGAGCTTATAAAACTTTGAAACAAACAGTTCATCTTGTAGTAGGTCTCTGGGAATTCTCAGAAATATATTAGGAAGTCACTGAAGTACTGGCCAAGAGTCTCCTGGCTTGCATCATTCAGCCAACAGTCAATTTCTTTTTAATCCATACAAGTAAGTAGTTACTTACTACAGCCTTGTCCCAGACAACAGTCATTCTTTCCTCAATTCCATTGACCCCTTCAGGAATCATAGTGAAGTTGTCCTTTCCAATGGCTTTCTGGGCAGTGCTATATGGGCAATGTCCACTTCCCGTCACCTGCAGGTCCCCACTGCGGAGTTAACACACAAAAGGTTTAGAGCAGTCACCAAGGCTACCTTGGTCTCGGACTAGCTCGAATGGACCTTTCAAGCCTACACGATGGAGGTATAGGCTACAAGTCATGTCAGCAGCCTCTACATGTTGGCCACAGGTCACTGAAGAGCAACAGCAGTATTGGACATCTCCACTTTCCCCCAGGAACATCCTGAATTCCCAGATTACAGCCCCCTCAGGTTTAAGGCTGCTTATCGACAGAGATCAGGCACAAGCACTAACCAGGACAAAGGATTATTATAAGATTAAGGAAATGATCAGAAGCTTGTATGAAATGTCTGACACACGATAAATTCATAACCATATGTAGAAATAAAAGCATATTTTACAGTACAAAGTAATGAGCATCAAGCTTGTTTCCCTGCATTTCTCCTCTGCACATACACTTCTCTTGTAATTCTTACACAAATGACTGGCCTACCAAAACAGAATGATGAAAATAAAAAAGGGAAAAATATTCTAAAAAAAGGGAGTGCTATTCTAATCAAACAAAAAAAAAAAGGATAGTGCAAGTGAAATGTACTCTGGATTTCTCTAATTTAAAAGTCTTACACAGAGAAAGGTATGGAGTAAAACACAGAAAGAGCAACCAAACAATGATTTTTTTTTTCACCTTAGAGAAAAGTTCTTTGCAGAGATCAGAAATGGTACACTGCCACTTTGAGGAATAAGAAGGAAGAACATAACCAATATGCAGTATCTTGCTGTCCTGGTTTCAGTTAGGACAGAGTTAATTTTCTTCCTAGTAGCTGGTAGGGTGCTGTGTTTTGGATTAGGATGAGAAGAGCGCTGATAACATGCTGATGTTTTAATTGTTGCGGAGCAGTGTTTACACCAGGCCAAGGACTTTTCGGCTTCTCGCTCTGTCCTGCCAGCGAGCAGGCTGGGGGTGCAGCAGGAGCTGGGAGGGGACAGACCCAGGACAGCTGACCCAAACTGGCCAAAGGGGTATTCCATACCATCTGACGTCATGCTAAACAATATATAGGGGTGGCTGGCCGGGGTGGGGGGCCGGCTGCTCGGGAATAGGCTGGGCATCGGTCAGCGGGTGGTGAGCAATTGCATTGTGCATCACTTGTTTCGTATACATTATTATTAGTAGTACTATTATTATTATTATTGTTATTATTATTTTCCTGTCTTAATAAACTGTCTTTATCTCAACTCACAGGCTTCACTTTCCTGTTTCTCTCCCCCATCCCAGAGAAGGAGGAGGGAGGGTGAGCAAACGACTGTCTGGTGTTTAGCTGCCGGCCGGGTTAAACCACAACACTTGCAAAAACAGAAGAAAAAAAAAAAAAGGTTCTTTACTATCCACAGGAAACAGCTAATATTTTTAGATCTTGACTAAGCTTACAGGAGTCAAGCACATTAAAACAAACTACAATTGCTTCTATCGCTCCAGAAGGGTGATGTCCAGAAGAGGCTGTCATCCATTTTTAAAACTGATTACGTAAGTTCCAGCTCTGAAACATCTGAATGATTTTGATCCACAGATTTAGATTCCAACAAGTTAACAAATAGCCAAGTACAGAAAAAAAGGGGTCACACATCAGTAATTCTAATGCAATTTTCTGGGCTGCCAGCCCTAACAATTGCTGACAGTCAGAGAAGACCCTTTGGCCTCCTTTTTGGTTCTTCACTATGTTCACAACCAGCCATTCATTTTTTGTTAGAAGGCAAAGTCATGTATTTATTGGTGAAAAGGCAGATACGTTTTAGCTATTCCTAATTATTAATGAGTGTCTGATATTACTCCGTAGGATTAAACCAAATCCATCAGCAAAACATTAATTTCTTCACTCAGAAACAAAGATATGAACTGCATGCCATTTCTTCTTTCTCTCTGTTCTTCCGTCAGCTAAGTTCTTCATGGCTTAAACTCTCTCTTTTTTCCTTTTCTGGCCTTAATATAGCCACAAAAACATCAATGTCACAGCCAGGCCTTGTATCCCTGTCCATTTCCTTGTGTTTATGTTGTTATGCTCTCCTTCCACTATGCTATTAACTCCACTTTCCTTCTCCTCTAACATCTAATAACACACTCTGCACTCCCCAGTCTAGCCAACATCTTCTGTTGGCTCTCCGGCAGCTGACAAATGTCACTCTCGGGAGATACCCAACAACTCAGGGTTACACACGAGCACTCCTACTGATAGATCTCCTCTACTAACAGCTAACAGATCAGCTAGCAAATTGAGAGATGAAGGGATCACCACAGAAAACATCTCAGAAAAAGAAACTGGCGGGATTTAACAGAAGACATATGTATCTTTAAACACCTCACTAATACTTCATGATGTTATTCTTCGCCATAAACAATGTTTTCAAGGCAGATGACATCTTCCATGTAGCACCAAGATCTCACATCTCTAGTTCAGAAGAAACAGCATGTCACGGCAGCAATAATGCAGCAGTACACCATGGAAGATGAAAGCTACCCAAGGTGTATGGCCCGTGGACGAAAAAAAGGACCAAATCTCATGAGACAAATCCAATCTGCAAACCTCAGGAGACACCTTTGATTTTTATACTTTCCACTTTTTAGCAAAAAAAAATAAAAATCAACAGATTCTGTGGGAAACAGCATAAGCGGTATGCATATTTGCAGAAGAAGACTGTTGTGAGGATTCTTTAATGAATGTAAATTACCAGTCTCTTGATGAACAGTGAAATAGAAAAGCAAATTATTATCTTTACCATCATCCTTGCATAAAATTCCCCACAAACTCATGGCAGAGGGATAATATATACAGCTCTTTTTAGTTTCACAGTATAGATTTAAAGTATTAAAACCAAAAGCAGGCTAAGCTGCTGTCATTTATGATCTAGGACTTTAAGCCAGTAAGAAAAAAAAAAGTAATTTTTGCATGCTTGGAGGATAATGAAAACTTCTCTGCCTCCTCAATTGGTCTTTCTGATGTTAATGTTAATGTCGTTATTTGGATTCCAGGTCTAAAATTTCTCTTGCTATTTCAGCTGATTTGTTTTAACCCACATACCATTATCTGGGGGGACTTTCTGAAATCATATAGCTGTGTCTGACAGAGTAAAGGACCAAACATTCTTATATACATTCACATATGCTGGCTAAGAGCCTTTCCCGCACACAAAGAGCTTCACTCTTTATGATGCTGACAATGACATGTGAGGCCAGAAAAGTAAATTTTCCTTCTTGTTCTTATTTTAAGGAACAGAAAGCTCAATTATGGAAAATCAGGCCACCAGGCCTTCAGAACAGTGCAAATGCCTGCATGTTCTTACCAGGAATGCATGTAACTCAGAGCTTGACTACACATTCATTAACAGTGCAGCGCAGTGCTGCTACGAACATTTACAATTTAGTTTAAGACAGCCTAATTCTACGAAGTGCTCCGGCTTACATACCTGCACCAGCTCTGACAAAAATGGCTCCAAGAAAGCTGTCTTGGTTCCAGGTATCTCTCTCTATGGGGACAACTCTAATTTCAGGACCTGTGCTTGTGATATATGACTGGGGCTTAGAACTGAGACTATGCTCACAGATGAGGGTTTATCCACCAGGCTATTGGTTATGGATGGTGATGTGATCCAACTATGTATTAACTATTTGGCTAGAGAAAACAGAGAATTAGAGAGAAAGCTAGTTTGAAGTCCTAGGCTAAAGACTGTTTATCTAGCTGTGCAACTAGGAATCACTTGAAAAGCAGAAGGAAAAAGAAATAACCTGAATAGCCAGCAGCCTGAATAGCCAGCAGTTGTATCTTGAATGTGCTAACTAGAAACTGGAGGGTCCAGGCCTGTTCACCAGACTGGCAGCCTAAACACAGGGGCAAAACAATCCCCCTTGTTTTTCTACCATTTCTTCTCTGCTGTGTCATGTATGGAACTGGTTTAAAGGAAACTCAGCTGATCCCTAGGTGCTTTATTCCATGTGGCATTTGCACCTGCCCAGCCACCAGACTGTTAAAAAAAAAAAAAAAAAAGTCTTACCATGCTAAGAGTGAATTCAAGTAATCTGGAGTGGTAGGATCAGGGCTCAGAGGTGGCGAGGTCACAAAAGCAGCAGCCTTGGCCCAGTTTTTGCTCCAGTAATGTGTCCCATCTGTCCCCAAGCTGGCAGTGATTGGCTCTCCAAAAACAAGGGGACCTTGGGGAAAGCAAGAATATACAGGAACTGATTACAATCCTCTCTCTTTCCAGCACATTACAGAGCTTGCTGCACACAGCCATGTATAATTTATGCACTGCTACATGGTCAGCGTAGCTCCCAGAAAATTAAGCAGCGTTGGCTTTGTCTGTATGATAAAAAATTAATCAGGAGGCTCTCTGAGTTACACATGCTTTTGATCAGGATATTTACAAAGCTCTCTTTCTAATCCAGAAGGAGACAGTTCAGACCTGGTTTTAATTTGTACTATTTTAATCACAGCCATGTTCTCTCTGGTGCTCTGCTTCACAGTGAATTTAGGTGGAGGATGGGCTCCAGCTGACAGATGCCTTTTTACCACTCTCAGGTTGGGCACAGCACCAGCAGATAACAGCATATGGTCCCACCAGCAAACTCCAAGTCTCCATGAATACAAATACCAAGATAATATTTAGCTCTTTGGCTTCTCTATGGTGCTCATGCACTTCCTAGCACCAACCAGCAGAACAGTCCCGACTCCGTTGCCCTCCTTCGTTCTCAAATGAAATGAAGGGAAAACTGACATTGAGAAAAAGATGGAAAAAGTGCGTATCAGCTCTTTTTGGCCTGACCTTTGTCCTCACCACCTTTGTAAACAGGGGAAAGTGGAAGAAGAGGAGAGGCACTGTGGAAATAGTCAGAGAAACAGAAGAAACAGAAGACAAAGTGGGAGAAGAACAGGAAAAGGAAAAGAAGGAAGGAAAAAGTATGGGAAAACACTGACAATTCAGGAGAACAGAGGGGAGCAGAGGAGAGGAATTATTAATAAGATGCAGTTTGTGGCAGAAAGTGAGGATTGCAAAAGAAAGATTGACTGTGAAAGGACAAAGCTTTTCAGTCTCTTGAGTGGCCCCATGCCATGCTATGTCCTGGCCCACCACCTGTGAGGAAGAGCTGAGTCTCCCAGTACTGCAGCACTTCAGGTGCCGTTTCTGTGAGGCACTCGTTTCAGCAAACAAAGGTAGCTTCAAAATGGGCACCCTCCAGGCTCACAAGTCCCTTTTGGGTGGTCTTTAACCTGGACCTTTGCACGGCTGCAGTGAGCAATGCTGACCCACACACATCCCCATGCACAAGGGTCACACCACAGTCTTTGAGGGGATGGGGGATGCTTAGAGTTTGTGGAGTGAGACAAGGGGGAATGGCCTCAAGTTGTGCCAGGGGAGGTTCAGGTTGGAAATGAGGAGACATTTCTTCTCAGAAAGAGCAGTCAGGCTTTGGAACAGGTTGCCCAGGGAGGTGGTAGAGTCACCATCCCTGGGGGTGTTTAAGGAAAGGTTGGACGTGGTGCTTAGGGACATGGTTTAGTGCGTGATACTGGTGGTAGGGGGACGGTTGGACCAGATGGATCTTGGAGGTCTTTTCGAACCTTAATGATTCTATGATTCTCAGTGGAAAAGCACAGAAGGGCCTCTTTTCAGTTTTCTCAGCCCTAAATATTTAGCATCTGTGATTTGGGTCGAAATGCACAGATCAGTCTGCCAGCAACTTATTTTTTTCCACTGAGCTTCTATTCAACACAAAATCCAAGTCTGGGGGCAGAAAAGGAAGTCTCTTACCTCTCTTTCTAGCCAGTGCAATGATATCAGCTGCACTCTTACTCATCACCTTGGTGATGTACACTGGGCAGTTTATTCGACTGGCAATGGTGATGGCACGGAAAACTGCTTCTGCTTCAAGCTGAGGGAAAAAGAATGAAAGAAGTTAACTGCAAAAGCAGACAAGAAAAAATGAACTGGAGTACTGAGCCATGTTTCTCATTGTTTAGCAACAATACTTCAGGACTAGATTCTGCTTTTTCCGTAGTGGGATATGCAGTGCTGGAAAGCAGGAGCTAACCCCCTCAGGCATTTTGTGGTAGGAGTAATCACAGCCAGGCTGTACTCGCTAAGGGGGTACAGTTGTCCTAGTGCTAATACAGCTCGCTGGCCCGCAAGGAAGATCACATCCAAGTGGCTGGCAGGGCTCCTTCTTATCTCCCTCCCAAGCCTGTACTTTGGGCCTCTCACTGTATTCTGCAGCTGGAAGGAGAACGAAGCAAGGGAACAGTGCCCCAGCTTGGAGCTCTCCCTGGCAGCTTACCCTCTGAAATCTTTACATAAGGATAAGAGGACAGTGAACATATTCTCAAACAGCAGCTTCAGCATTATGGACTGAATTTAGCCCATAATCCATAAAAGCCTTTGAAACATCGCCCAGTAAGTCCTCTCTGTCAGCAAGCATAAATACAATCTTCTTTCAAGGAGTCATCTGGGACATAGGCACAAAGCAGTCATCTTCATATGGAGGAGCAGTGCTTCCCAGTGGCTCCGAGACTGCTTTACCCAGTCATCAGTTTTATTCCTCCTTCCTAGACAGACTCACAGTATTGGCATTGGCAATACCTAAAAATCTGTTATAACTGAAAATACTGACTAGGCAACACACAAAATCCTCTCCCAAAGCTGTGCTAGAAAAGTTGAGCAATTTAACCTGTCTAAAACCACATGCCTTAGTTCTTCACAGATTTGTAAAATATCTTTTTCTTAAAATCAGATTGTCACTTCAGGTTCTCCTAGGACTTTTATCCCAATATTTGCTCTCAAATCCCCAGTCACCTATAGAAAAAAAAAAGGAAAATCAGGAAAAAGGGAAAAAAAAGAAAAAAAAAGGAAAGCAGGACCTCTATGCCTCAGCACTGGGGCTGAGGCCATCAGATGGCACAGTCAGAAAGATATAAAATTCCTTCCTGGAAATTGCAAATGCAGATTTTCCTTAGGTCCTTACTCTCATTAAAAGGAAACGCCTCAATTATTTCAGAATAATTTAAGTGGAAGTTAAACAGAAAAATGAAAAAACGCAAACAGTTCAATAGAAGAATGTGACCAATTAAGTTTATTCCTCTTGCCTTGGGGAGAGGTTATATAAAGATCTGCAAACCACAACAGTCTCTTCAAGTTTAGCCTCAAATCCCCAGGGCCTTGTCTCTTTAGTCTTCAAGGAAGGCAGTCACTTCCCACTACTGCCCCCCATCATGCTATTAGCAGCCTGAACTGTCTACATTAAGAGACATCGGCATGTATCCGTCTTTTCATTCTCATTAAAGAAACCCTTTCCAGATGTCTGAGATGATCCTTGCAAGCGGCTCATTTTATTACAAGAGAATTGCATAAATTGAGCTGCCTCGCAGCATCTTTCCATTCTCACATATTTGCATTACTACAGTCTGCATTTCTACTACAAATGTATCTGCTGACATAAACATAGATTCATATGTTGGCAAACATTTATGCACAGCATATACGTACACAGCCATTGTATAGGAGGTTTTCATCCAAGGCAATTTAATGAATCTGGTAAACTCAAAGTCTATCCCATAAGCTGTGCTCCAATCCTAGAGAGTCAGAGCACAGCTGAAATGGGGTTTGGAAATGAAGAGAAATCTGAAATTCAGCCCGGTATTTGTAGTCACAGACCAAACTGCCGGGGTCACAGTCCAAAAGGCCTGCAGGCCTGGCACAGCGCGGTGGTGGAGCTGTGACAGAGCACAAGGACACCTCAGGCCTGCGGGGATGCACCCGCGGCCGGCAGCAGAAGGGTATTTCATACAAACAGGCTGAAGGGGACCTGGACTTACACAACTTTGAGTAATTCTGGAAGTCATGGGAGAAACAGACTATCTACCCCATGCACCCATCTGTCACCTGCACGTACAAAGGCCACGCAGGGGTACAATGTGCCTGACAAAAGATTTCCATGAACGACAAGAGGAGAGAAGCCTCTTACCTCCTCGGGCCTGCTCAAGGCATGTCCCTCGGGTCCCGTGATTCCCATCTCCAGGATGCGTTTTTGTTCCTGGAACAAAACAGATAAATACTGACAACCCCACCAGGACAAGACTCTCGTACCAGTTAGCCCCCAGCAGGCTAACAGCCGTGCTTTCTGACCGTCCCTTTTCTGTTAGTGCAAATGCAGCTGTGTAAGCCTGCTAAAGTCTCCTCTGTCTTCCAGAAAGTCCTATCTGACACCAAGACACCAGCCTAGGGAACAGGCTTCAACCAATATTTTAAATAGTAATTATGAATATTTCCATCCTGCAATTCTTTCTTTACTCCCAGAAGTTCCTTTCTGTCTGCAACCTATGAAGTGCTGTTATCTTCATTAAAGTTTTAGCATTGCTGACACTTCATCAAATAAAGTCTTGCCTTTGTCACTGAGCTTTCTGTTACACTTTTTTTCCTGCAGAGGGAATCACTAAGACTATGTTTCCATGAAAGTAAAAAAGTGCACTCCAGTTGTGAGGGCACTGTGTCCACACCAAGAAGCCCTGCTTAGGACCAATGGGGGTTTTGTCATTAAAAATCTGTGCTACCAAGCTTTGGTGCAATTAGGTCAATTTTTTTAAATAGAAAAGGAGCTTCGCTTTTCTTTAATTTAAGACCAAGCAGTGGTATTGGAATAAAGCTCCCTTGTTGTAGAAAGTGTTATTCAGCCACTTCTGATCTGAGTTTGGCACAGGTCTGCTAAGAGAGCAGATGTGGGAACAGAGCTGCTGATGTCCCTCAAACCCTGGCCTGCCGTGCCCACAGGTAACGAGCAGAGTGCAACAACTGTAATGTCTCTGACACAAACAAATGTCCCCAAGAGACAAGGATGGAGTTACCGAACATACTTTACTTTGTCATCTAATAAATATTTGATCCCAGGTCCCCAGGGGTGCAAAGCTCACACATTACCAATATCCTCGAGCAAAACCTAAGTTAATATTCACGTATACTTTTGCCTTCTCTGCAATCAATCAAAGCTGATTAATAGGAATGTATTAATTCGACTGTGTAATAAAGATTATTTTGGTTGGAAAATCATAGTGTTTCATACGTATTCTTAAAAGCAGATGTCCTAAATCATTAATGCAACAGTTCTAAACACTGTGAGTTAAAGACTCCAGATAATTAAAATACAATAAAAAATAAACAGTTGCATCCATATAATACAAAAAATAGCAAGACAGCAAAATAGGATCCATTTGCATCTTGAAGGAAGTCATAAAATCAGATCATATGATAATTTTTTTCACTGTAAGAGGATTTGATAGTGCTAATATGATAGAATATTTGTTTGATAAGATCAAATTTTTGTTTCCACGAGATAGTCCTGCAAAACATCTCTGCACCCAGCTTTCTTTTCACCATCCAAATAATCCTTCTAAATAAAAACATAAGGAACAGATTGATTTTATAAGACATGGCAATGCTGGGGAAATATGTTGATGTATAACATAATTCACATTTCTTTACTGCTTCCTCTTTTCCTAATGTTTCTTTCCTGTATGCTCATATTCCATGGCTGTATGTTAAAGCTGATCAAAGAAAAAGCTAACAGAAACAGATTTTCATCAAAAATGCAATTCCACAAGTGTACGTTGATTTTAATGGAGCACATATCAAAACATCATGGGTGCCATTTGATTTGTTTCAGTTTGCCATTCATACAGTAATATTGAGTTATGTTTATTATTATCGATTTTGCTTCCACTGGACATTTAGTGTCATGCTAAAATTATAAATTATATACATTGGTAGTTTTAAATCATGCTAGTCTTCATGGAAAATCAGCATTATTTTTCTCTTGAATCCAAATGATAGTTTTCACTTGGTTTTAATGGGAGAAGAATACAGCTGCACTGTATGTGCCTGCTGACTCCTCACTAGCATCTTTTGAGTCCAGTGGTTATT
This sequence comes from Anser brachyrhynchus, assembly GCF_964034855.1. NCBI lineage: Eukaryota > Metazoa > Chordata > Aves > Anseriformes > Anatidae > Anser > Anser brachyrhynchus. Next base: position 66,353,384 of record NC_137698.1, read on the forward strand.
TTGGCCAAACTTGACCTAGGGAAAGAAGGCTGTTAAAGGCAGTAAGTTCGTACCACATAGGTAAAAGACAGAAATCCCACTGAGGGGAAAACAACAAAATAAACCCTTACAGGCAAGAGTGCTTATACACTCAGTCATTCAAACATTCACTTAAGAGCCTCCCTTATGCATGAGACAACAAGCATGTGGCTTCCCGAGTGTAGAGCTCAAAGACAACTTGTTTTCAGCTATTGTTATTGTAATTTCCCTGTCAGATCTGTTGCTTAGTCTTTAGCTGATAAACCAGCAGATAAAGAGCTGAGCAAATAAATCAGTCAGCTCACTCGGAGCCTCACAGATATCTGAGGTGCTCTACACACATACAAGGGACCAGAGGAGTGAGACGTCTCTGCTACAGCCTTAAAATATTCATCTGTCCCAGATATACGAACTCATAACGATACCCAGTCAGACCTCCCCATTCTGTTTTATAGCGGAATCCTCTCCTCAAAAGGACCAGTGAGAGATTTACTATTGACTACTGTCCTTGGGATACCTCTTTCGATCCGCTGCTGTTGCACAGATCACGCTTTAGCGTGAGGATAATCCCTACTTGGGAGACCTTACCTGCAAAGAGGTCACTGGGGATCTGGGACTTTTTAATGGAACACATTGAATTTGACTCCATTTTTCTGGTTCTGGGAGGTGTCTTTAAAAAATATGACTTATACTTCAACGCACAGTTTTTATATGTTTGAAGATCGTTGTGGATTCTTATATTCAAACCTCAGAGATCTATAAGAATATTCTCAAAAAAAATAGTTCTGAGAGCTTTACCACCTGCTCTAAATTCACTATAATATTTATGCTGATAGTTGCAACAAGAGACATTTGCATAAAGTTTCACGCATCCACTTTCTGTCCCCCAAATCTCTGAGTAAGGCTTTAGGTTGTTCTGCTTCACTTGTGTCTGCTGGATTCAGAAGAGATCTTGTTTCCTTCTGTCCCCCTCACCAGTCCCCATTTGCAGCCAAGGCAAGGAGCTGTCTGGATCACAGCTATACCTCACAGATGCTCTGCCAAAGCATGCAGAAGGGCCTCCATCCTCTCATGCCAGGGTTTACACCAGCAGTGCATAAGGCATCAGGCTCAATAAATGTGCTTACTAGCTAGTTCCCTTTTTTCCTACCTATACTCAGACTGGAGGCCTTTTACTTCCCCTCTCGTGTGAATCTTCTCACAAAGTGAAGCAAAAATCACAGTTCACTCACCTGAGCTATCAAGTCTCCATTTTCAGCATGCACCAGGATCACAGCTCCAAGACTTTTTAGAAAGGTGAAGGCTTCATAGAGCTGCAGGTGGTACAAAGAAGGAAATACCGCTGAACAAGGAAAACACATTCACACTCAGAACTCTGTTCATATTGCTTTTACTGAAATTTTCTGATATTAGACTTACTGAAACCGTAGTTCCCTTTTCAACAGGTATTGACCTTATGTATTCTTTGCATAAATCAGACTTAAGTAACACAGTAACACATTTTTCAAACACAGATCAAGTACCAAAGACAAGGTTTCTTCAGCGCCCACTTTCTCTACATCACTTCAGCTAGCATTAAATGGGGCAGAATACATAGCTTGCAACATGCACATTTGCACAGGGTAACAAGCATTAGTCCAGCTGCACGTTTAACATTTTGAAGCACTTCTGGTAATTCCAACCAGGACATGAAGCTGGCGTGCACTGCCTCCCAGAGAATATTTATGTACTATTTTGTCTAAAATTGCAATTAAAACCACATGTATTGGAGGTGTAGTATCAGTTATTTAAGAGACTGAGAGCTACAGCTCTAGGAATCAGTACAATTTAAACATTTTCTCAACTGAATAAGCAAACATTATTATTACTAACAGATGCCATTGTCCATTTATAATGACCTGATACTTATGAATGGGAAAGCTGAAGAGGGTGGAATCTGTAATGAGCACTGGAGAAACAAGCTCATTGTTATCTCCAGCCCTAATGAGAAAAGGCCATCTCCCCCAAACAGCAACAGTATTTAGCTGTTTGCAGCAACTGAGAAACTCTTGAAATCTCAGAACTGTCACTGCCTCATGTGTTCCACCATTTTCTCCCTCTCTGACATAGAGTTCTTGAAAGGTAACAGCAAAGTAAAGTGGAGGGCAAAATCTTGGGCAGTGTTGAGCAGTTACAATGCCAGGGACACCAAATAATCCTTGCAGAAGTTGAAAGTCATACTCTGTGGAACACATTCAGATTTTCACCACCTCTCAGCACTGGCCTTTCAGAGAGAAAAACTCCTCAGCTGCAAATTCTCATCAGTAACACTCATACCAGTGGAAATGTTTCTCTGGGATTCAATTTTAGCAGCTCCCCAGCTGACAGGAGGGAGACCACAGAAGAAAAGACAGATCACAGCAATGAGAAACAGTGAGAGCAATACCTGGCTGTCAGACATTTGGTAGAGATCTTTGTAGGCCATGTAGACTTGAAAAGAGTTAACACCTGTTAAAGACAAAATGCAAAGGCGTTGTCAGGTTAAGCGGATTCTTAAATTGTATTTGAACAAAACCAATCAGGAAAAACAGATCATACATTATTCATAAGGAATTTCACCAATGAATGGCAGAAATAAAGCAGGACTCCACAGCTGTATTACAGCTACTATGACCAGAAGCCTAAATCCCCTCTTTTCAGAGGGAATTTGCTGGACTCTGTGGATTGCAGTGTTCAGCCCTGGAGCAACCCAGCCACCACTGCAGGTGAGATTGTTTGGAGCCAAATCACAGACAAATGACAGTGGCTAAACAAGTATGTAAAGTATGTAAAGTTAAAACAAACAAACAAACAAACACAAAAACAACAACAACAAACCTTGCAAAGTTTTAGGTTCTGCGAATTGCCAGGGTTTTTTTTTTAGGTTTCTTTAACTAATCAGGGAAAGCATTTCAATTTGACCTGAAAGCGTGCTTTTAAACAGAAAAACTTCCAGTTATGCTTCCCCAAAGTGCTGAGTAACTAGCTGTAGGAATCATGTGTCTGAACTGACATACTGGCTTGCTTTTTCTTGATCCTACTGCCCAAAGCACCCAGCTGAGCTGATAGCAGACCCAGAATCAAAGCCTGAAATCAGCTACAAAGAACAACTTGCCATACATCTCCCTCCACATTCCAAAGATGGAAGGATTTATGTTGGCAGCAATACAGAACCATGAAGGATGACAGCACCAAATTTTAGAAATCAGTAAGAAATGCTAGTGTTGAGTGTTGGTGGCCAAGTATCAACTGTACTCACACCACTACGTTTTGCTATTTGTTTCAAAGATTTGCACAGAGGGATTACACAGCTTCATATTTTAAGGGAATGGGAATTCCAGACATCTTCTGTTGATATCTTCTGTACATATGAATTTATATTAGTTATAAACTTGCGTTACTCTTTAGTCTACTGACAACATCCCCAGCTTGGTACAGGGACTGATCTCACAGTTTTCTAGCTTCAAAGAAAAGTAAATTCCAAGCTAAGCCATGTATGCTGCATTTCGGAACAGCTGTCAGGAAAACTGCTTCCTGTGGCAGAAGGAAATAAGAAAGAGAACTGTGCATATTATTCACATGGGTTATGCTGAATGAATAAGGCTCCCTGATGAAGATACACCTTCTTCATGGGTCTAGACATGCACAGCTATATCCTCAAGCAGAGGGTTTGGTTGCTCACAGTCATGCACAGGGCTTGCTTATTCACAATTATAAGGTTAAAATACCCTGGGATACATGGAGGATAAAACCTTGAAATGATCCCTGGTATTATGTCTTCCTGCTAAGGCCAGGCAGCTCAGGATAAATATGAAGGGGGAGCTGGCCCCTCCTCACTGACTGCCAACCCGAGCAAATCTACCCTGAACCGTGGAGCCCCCTCAGCTGGTGAGTCTTTGTTTCTGTTTCTCAGGATCCCATAAAACATACGTGGGCTTTACTAACTGTAATGCCTCAGCCTGTTCCATATTATACAGTTTCAATGCAGTCAGTATGTCCCAGCTTTAAAATCTTGAAGTTTAACTATGTTTTCCCTGAGACCAATGCTTACAGCCTCACACCTGCAGTCCTGTCTACCCTCTGACTGACTACAGCAGCATTCAGCACATCTGCCCAACCAGCCTTTGAGGAAAGCTCTGTTTTCTCTTCACAATCCCCCCCAGTGTCTTAGATGTTAGCTGCACGGGTGACCAATATCAAAGCTAGTCCAAGCCACGCAGACTAGCCTTAGTGACAGCTTGTGACTGAATCCTCTTGTATGTGTTTCTCTGTAAGCAAAGAGCTAGGTGACCTATTGCTCTCCCTTATCCACTGAGATCTAGCCAAAGGTAATTCATTTAGCCACAGCCCTGCAGGAGGTAAGGCAGTTTTCTCTAGGTATTATGGCTGGAAGACATGCATTGCCCAAGTATCAAAAATTCTCTTCCAATTTCTTTTAGGCCCTTTTCTGACCTTGGAAACATGATGATGAGTTTTGCTCCCACTCAAGGTAATGTTGTCCCTGAACTCCATATGAGAGTAGAAAGCATCTCAGAAGGGACCCTGTTGTGGGACCTTGAGCCTGCTCCCTTTCTGACAGCTCCCGCAGTGCAGAAGTAAACCAAATGTGCTGATGTAAACCAAAAACCACATCAGATATACACAAAATGAAAGGGCACTTCACAGGCTGCCTTTACTGCTAACAGGAAAGATAGCTTAAACCATCCAATCTTGCAAATACAGTACCTCTGCAAGATAACCATAGTAAAATAACACCAATTTACATACACGGATATCCAGCTTGAGATTTTTTGCCCAGTGCCGAGGTCTGGTGCCTTGATCTTCTCACTGGGAATATGCGGCTTTTCAAAAGACCTAGTTCACTGCATATTTAACTTCACGTTTAACATTTGTTGCATACTATACTCTTTCCCATGTCATGGGTGGATGCTTGTTCTTGCACCAAGAGTGCTCAACAGAATCCTCTGCAAATTTCAAACAATTTTTTAACAGTGAAAAAGAACAGTAGTTAAAGGAATCATCAAGGCCTCTGTCAACACAGTTCAGGCTGTTGTTCCTTTACATGCACTGGAGAATCACAGTCACAAATTAGCTGCTGAACTGCTACAAGTCTGATTCTTTACAAATCCACATTTGGTTCTAAAAACCTCCAGGCCCATCCAAAGCCTGTGTCTCTTTAAATTATCTTTGTATTGATTTAAAACTGATTAATTAGCCAATTATACCTCATGCCAGGGCACCTCATCAGCAGCTCCTGTTACTCCTATGAGCCAAGATCATATTAGGTGCACACAGCACTGAAATGTGATTAACTGAGCCCTGCTCCTTGCCTAACTCACCCACCAGACAATCAGCTGAGAACAAATTCAACCCGGATTCTCAGATGATGAAAACCAGTGTCACTCCATTCACATCAAGTCTACTTGCACCAGCTGGCTCAAATGTTTCCAATTATCAGCAAATATTAACTGTTAATTTGAAATATTTCCTATTGTGCTCATGCTTTCATACTCTCCCATACCTTGTGCCTCCTCGCACGTGAGAGTAATTCGCATTGACTGACTGAGCCAGATTGCAGCATCCATGAGAACAAAGGTGACCTCCTAGTGCTGCTGCAACCAAAGAGGCCACCAAGGGCCACATCATACATCCCACTTCAGGAACCAATCAACTGATTCCTGCTTCCCCTGAAAAGTGAAGGCAGGTCAGAGGTATATTGAAAATTCACTTTTCCACAGTCGGAAAAAACTGTTAACCCAACTGTCTGCACCAGGCTTTTAATGTAAGCCCAAGGCACGTGTGAGAGTGTGGAGCTGTCTGTAATCCACGTGCTCTGGAAAATAACACCCACCCTTTGAAACAAGGCACAGTACACTTGCCTGATGGTCGGCTAATGCACAGCAGTGTATCCATGTTAACACTGATAACAGGGGAACAGCACCATCAGTGTCAACAGATGTCATCACCTTGTATATAGGCGATTTTTAAAGACCTACGTAAGACCAGTAGCAGTTTGTCTAAATTATGTGTAATCTTGCTGATTGAAGAGTTTTGTTGCCTAAACACTGGTTATACAGCACATGTACAGCTACCACGCTGCGATACAGAATAAATTCCTCTATGTGACTTCACCTCCACAGTAACTCAGTGAACAACTGCTCACTCAAAAAAAAAATAGGATTTTGCTTACATTTTCTACTTTGATGGTATATTTCTACATGAAGAGAATTTTTCAAATCTAAGTCATCACTAGCACTACACCAAACAAATATGCATATACATACTAAGACTTCCTAACAAAAAGGTTGTTCTGATTTACTTAAGAAATTTTTTTTATATTTTCAGAAAATATTTCCCTAATTAATATCCATACATTTGCAAAGAAAATATCAAGTGAAAAACATTTGAAAAAATATGCTTCTGGACAGAAAATCTACACTGTTAGGAAGGAACTAGACCAAAACTTACTTTCTGAAGGCTAGATTCAATTGCCCGCACATAGGCATATGGTGCTACCAAGATGCCTGCCATATAGGACACTTCCAAACTCAAGTGGCAGGTGTGGAAGAGGATTTATGAGCTGTTTTATCTGTCCTAGTCCCGAATGGTAGCTGGAGTCCGGATAGGGTAACCTACAGTATCTCACATGACGGTAGACCTGTTAATTGAACTGTATCCTGAATTTAGATTCCTAAATTAGTGACCTAGATTTTGTGAGTCCTGATACAAATCATCTTCCAGTAACTTCAGGGAAAGCCACTGGAGACCAAACACTTGAGAAAATCAGGACGCTTTTTCATTATTAGGTACCTAACTTTAGGCTCTCTTTTCTTCAATAATTTGAACCTATTTTAAAAACATAGCCACGTTTTAAAAAATTTCTAGCAAGTAAAGTATCTCAGACAACTGCTGAGGAATTAGCAACAGCCTGTGATGTAAATTTCTCAGACACATATGCTGACCTGGCCTTTCATATTTGGGGTTGATTTGATGAAGCTAAATGGACAGGGTCCAGTCTAGTAGAAATCTGAACTCAATGTCTCATCCTCTCCATTCATGAAATAAGATGACTGATGATTACCTTAAATGCTGCTCTCTGAATTTTATCTTAAAATAAAGTCTCGTTATGCAATGTCTGAGCCTACTTCCACATGTAAAAGCAAGTGTAAAACGATATGTTAGTGTCTGATAACATACATGGTCCATTTTACAAAGCAGCAAAAGCAGCAAGGGAATACAAAAAGTTCAAGGTAGGGCACAATCTTGGACAGCATATCCAGCACCTGTGCATTTCTTTTCTAGACAATGTATTCTTTAACATCATTCATTTCCCCTCTGTATGACATTTCACATTTCAATAAAAACAAAAATACTGTTTGTTTTCACTCACTAACCTTTATCTTGCACCAGTACTTCCAGCTCTTCTCGAATTCCATCATACCAGCTAGTGATATCCACATGGAGAGAATAATCACAACAAGATTTGGTGTCAGCTGCCTCGTGCCACTTCTCAAAGGAGGTCAGTAAACTCGATCCAGGTTCGGGAAGCACATGGTCAACTGAAAGAGAGATTCAGTGTCTGTTACCCAGACTACACACTGCTCAGATTTCCTTAGTTCCTGTAATTAACCTTCAAGAATCTTGGCCAAAACAGCAGCGTTTGGGTCAGTTTGTGTGGAGACAGTAACTTTGGGATGTTAGCCAGATCCTGTTGTCTCAGGCATCACATACTTTGTGGACAGTCTACACTAAAAGTGAGGTTTTTTGGCAAGCTGCTTGGCGCAGCAATAGATGCACAGTGGCAGACCCAAACATCTCACCATTTAGGGCATATTTATCTTTCCATTTACAGTTTTCTGAGAGACTTAAGGTTCTGGACTTAGCTGTATTCATTGTCTGGTGTGTCCATTTCTATGTACTTCACAGTTAGCATTATTATTAACCAGTCCATCATAGTCATTGAATTGGCTCACTCTGCCTTACCAATGGATCACTGAAGATGCTGAATGCTTTCTCAGCAGTCAGAACCGGAAATACGGCCAAATATTTGAACAGAGAGGATGTAGAGCACAAATAGATCAGCCACACTACATGGCAGATTGAGTATGCTGTAACTACACATCTTCACTGTCTTAAGATTTCTGCATCTGATAACGTCACTAAGTCGAATGACATAAAATAAGGACATGACTACTTATGCATATATACTTATCCTTTTGAAGAGCTAGGTCAAAAGAATGCATGGAAACAAAAATGTGCTTACTGATGGCATATGTAAACCTAATGTATCACAGAAAGCTTGAACTGAAGAACATACACTGAAAAAATTGCTAACAAAAGTAATGAACAGCAGTGTATTTTGTGCTTATTGCCAGACATCCTTTCAGCTGATATTTGCTTCTGAACATAGGTAATAGATAACACCGCTCATCAAAAGTAGCTACATCTCAATTCAGAGGGAGCAAACCTCTACCCCAGAGGGGCAGCTCCTCTGCACAAAGAAGCTAAGACAATTTGTCACCTGAACAACTGCCTCTCAAAGTCTAGCGAAGGGTCAAACTGCTACTGGTAGGAGAGAGATAAATCTTTTCCTGCCATATAGTACACAGAGGAAGGGTATTTAACAATTAGAAACACTTCTCCCTTTCACCAAGGATTCCAGGACATTTCCATTGAGGACTTCTTCAACTCTTTGTTCCAAATCCAAGTTCAGAAATAAGCATCTTGTTATTTCCAAAGCCCCTGAAATGTCACTAGGTGGAAACAACAGATTTTTGCCAGATTTTCTATATCATATAGTTATAGCATTAACTACATGTTTTTTTTAAAAAAATGTATATTATCCCTTATGCTTGTTCTGTATTTCAGAGGGAAATCCAAGAGACAATTCCCTATGCTGCTGTTTCTTTCTGAGTGTAGGTTCATTTTCAGACCAGCCCCGGGTCACAGTGCTCAATGAATTCCCAACATAGTGCCCAGAAATGTGAAGATTCACTGGAAAAGATCTGAGTATCAGTATGGAGCCTCCTGTAGCTATCCCCACCGATGATACATGGTCTTCAACTTGGGGTGGGAAGAATTAGCGTTGCCAATACTCACTGATCATGGTGGTGCCCCCTGCTAGTGCTGCTTTTGTGCCTTGATAGAAGTCATCAACAGCAGTCATTCCTTGGTAGGGCTTTTGTAGGTAAGTGTTGACATCTATTCCGCCAGGAATAACCATACGCCCATTAGCCTCTATGGTCTTGACTCCTCCAGGTACAATCAGATTCTCTCCTATTTGCCTAGGAGGCAAAGAAAGGCAATATTATTTTACTTAAACAAAGAAGCAAAGGGGACAGAAGCTATTTCAGGCACATACTGGAGAGAAACCTAGGGGCCATACAAGAGACAGAAAGAACTGAGACCCCAAAGGAAAAGAGAAATTCAAACACCTGCTCTGGCTGCTGTGCACTGCCCTGGCAGAACAAAGCATCCCTGAACCTGTGTAGCTGGGCCACGTGCTCTTATTGCTTTTCCTATTGCTCCAGCAGCCAATAAAGAAGCTGTAATGCACCAGCACTGAAAAATGATTTTTTAAATTATTATTATTATTTATATATGATTCAGGGTGAGACTTGAGTGTCCTGTCTTTCAACAAGGACAGATGTCTGGGGTTAACTTTCTCTTGGAAGCTCCAATATTTTACATTAAGTTCTTAAATGAAAATGGAAAAACATAGATCAAATATGACAGTAAGCTGGAATTGTAAATATACGGCAGAATCAAAAGGTATATCAGAAAGGAATCATAATTACTTTGTAATCAAGCAATGCAAATTTACCCTTAAAACAAAATCTAAATGTGCTAAGATACAGAAATACACATTTGAGAGTCAAACAACTCTAGTCTACCAACTCACATATTCTTCATCCTCCCACAATTAAAGCTTAGTGAAACATTCTGCGCAACTGTGTGGAAACAATGTTAATTACCTGCTGCCATCTTTCCCCTTTTAGTTCTTCAAAACAGGATTGTTTTCACTATTAAAAATATTAATCTGTCCCCAGGTTGATATCAAGCAAATTCTAGATACTTAAAATACTTTCAGTGTTCATGGACATAACTGTGAGTAAATTAACCTTTAGCTTTTCAAGTCACGTTATATTTTCATAAGTCTATTTTGTATGATTCCAAACAGGAAAATGTGCTGTTCTGTGTGGGAGCCATGTCTCTGCACTGTTATCTGTAATCTATCTGGGCTTAGAGATAGCTATAACATAGTTTAAGTTCAGTTGTTTATCTCATATTGCTGACACACAGTCCCTGTCCTAATTTCCTTTTGTCTGGGATAAAATAACGTTTACCCACAGCTAAACAAATACCCCAGACATCTGAGCTGCTCAATCTGTTTCTCTCATATGAAAATGCAACTCCCACCTATGGAACAAAACACAGCACCTGATTAACAGCCAATCACAACAAGTTAGAACAGAAAACGAATATAACTGTTAATTAAAGCCAGTGGGGGGGGGGGACGGGGGGGGGGGGGGACAAAAAAAACAGGGTAATTATTCAAATTGGAATTTGACCAAACCACCAGAGTTGTTAAAAAAAAAATTATTGACCTCTTGGGGCTATTTATACCCTGTGCAAAAATGTCACCTCCAGCAGCTAGGTTCCCCAGTGCTGTGGGTTTTGGCTGGAAAGAAGCAAAGCCATTCCGTAAGCAAACTCCCCGGCAGCAGCCAGAGCTGTGGTCTCAATTGCTCAGTGCTAAACAAATCCAAAAGTGCTTAGCTTGTGATAGTTGGTAATATCACAGCTTGAATCCCGTTGAAGCAAGCCCACGTCTGACGTCTAATACTCATAAACACATATAGCACTGGGAGCATGCTGTAACCTGTTTACAGCTGGGAGGAGTGCTGATGATACCATGACAAACACGGAATCGATATGCAGAAGCAGCCCAGCACATCAAATTGCACAAACGTGTTGCAAGAAGCTTCTCTACTGTCAAAATTTGAATTGCAAAGGCATACCATAAGGCACTCCAACCCACGAGCAGATTGGGAGCTTGTATAAAGTTATGTAGACCCATGGATAATAATGGTGTGGCACCAATTTTTGTTAGTGGAATCTATTCCCAAAATTTTAATCAGAACAATCCTCAAGTATTGCACAGTGCTTGCGTGGCTACAAAACTTGGAAGTGGAAAAAAAATTACTCTGACCAATCTCAGTTAAAAATGTTTAAGCTGGAATTGCACTCCAAGGACTACCACACCTTCTAAAAATAACATTATTAAAGCAAACCTATGCAAAAATATAGAAGCAATTCACTTTTCTTTTCCACAACCAATATCTACCAGTTCCCTATTCAAGAGGACACACATCCTAACAAAGCAAAAGGGTGCTAAGTATGAAGTTTTTTGATGACTCATTGCTCTTTATTTTCTGTGCACCATCGAGTATCAGCTTATTTGGCAATAGCCGAAGTCACCTGAAGTGACATGGAACCAAATAGCCTTTGTGGATGATGCTGTGCTATCACCTGCCGGGATCCTGTCTCATCTCTTGCCCTGGCTTCAAGATTAAGGCTAGGAGAAGGCTGATCTTCACTGGCATCCAAGGTTATTTTTACTCTGACTGACTCAAACACAGAGTAGGATAATGTGACAGGATTCCTGAATTGCTCACTTGTTAATGCTAACTGTATGTTAATAAGAATGGGGTTCAGTTACTTGTGGGTGAAAAAATACAATAGCACAGATAACTCTATTCTAGGCACTGCATAAACGATTGAGCTGCTCTTCTGATGCACCAGCAACTTAGCAAACTAGAAACTCAGACTGATGGATTGATGCAGTCTATAATCTTCAACTGAGCAAGCTGGCACATTCTGTCGTACACAGGCTGATTTAAACACAAGGGAAACATCAGGCTTCCAACTCTTCATAAGCTTAACTTGAGAAAGCTGGAAAACTCCCCCAACTATGGAGTTATTTCAGTCATTATCAAGCCCAGGTCTCTTTTAGACACCTCAGGCTCCCTCTAGCTTGGCTTGTCGTCTGTCCAGCTCTGGTCCCCAGCCACCCATCCTGCACACTTGGTTGCCCCCACACTCCAGGAGTGACCCAAAACCTTCCTTTGGCAGGGATGAAGCAGAGGACAGCAAACAGCAGACAGTGTGACCTACTGCTTCACACCGAGACCAAGGCTCATTTCCGTATGTGGATGAGAAAGACAGGATACATGTAAGCAAAATATATTATTTATGTAATAACAGTAATTTAAATTACTAAATATCTAAACTACTATTTAGATAATGAAGAATAGTCTCTCAGCTGCTATTTGAGTGTGAATTTCACTCAAAAATTCATGGCTTAAATTACAGCTGGAAAAAATGCACATGTACCAGTGCTCCCTTGTAGGGAGGGAGCCAGTTTGAGCCTTGATAGGTTGGAAAAAGCATCTACCATCCTCCAAACTGTAGATAATCTTCAAATGCATTCAAGTTTAAGTGTACATGCCTCTCTGCAGAACAATTTGCAGGTACACAGGCCTAAAAAGACCCTACTCTATTTCATTAGACTGCAAGAGAAACCCAACCCTCTATCTTCTAATCAGTTTCCACTGCAGAACAGTAAAACAAACCCCGATCTTTTATATCCCAGCAAAGCCATCAAACTATTGCCTATTCGGGGCTCAGTGGTTTAGTGTCCATTCCATTTTGTGGAAAGAATTCTGTGCTAACAGTAGGATCTGCAGCCGGAGGGTTAGGACATCAACTGAAATGTGGCTGCCTGAGGTTCAAGATCCAGCTCCAAAGGATCTTGAGTAACACTGAACAACTATGTTAACCATTCAGACACAATGGGCAGTTTCAGCTGGAGAAACTGAAAAAGACCAATCCCAGAAAATATAGCACTTTCCTGGGCTGCAGAGTTTATCACCTGAACAGAGCTAGGAGCCAAGCCCCTCTCACATCAGGCTGTGCTCACAAATTAGCTGCTGAGTGTTTCAGAGCAGGACTTCTTGCAGCTTGCACAGAAAAATGTCAGGTCACCTAAACTCAGGACACCAGTCTTGACTCAGGATGTTGAACAGCAAATTTGCCCCCTCTGGGAAAGATAAAGGAGTTTTAAAAATTAAAGTATCATCCATACATTCATTATTAATCCTAGCTATTTTCAGCAGCTGGGATACATTGCGGAGGTACAGATTTCAGAGGGAGTCTATGTACTTAACGAAGGGCTGCTAAATGGCAGGGCAGCTGAAAACTTGGCATTGCTAACCTTCCTAAGGAGTATCCCTGCATTTCTGGAATCGAGGCCAAAAATTCACAGCAGTTTCAGACTCAGCATCTCATGCACTTAGTTGCTGAATCAGTTCTGATGCTCACAAGTATTAACAGAAAACGTGCATCTGAACAAACAAAAGCAGAAAAAAACATCAACTAAAATATCTATCATAGAGTACAACTTGATTAATTGTTGCTCTTAAAAAGAAAGGTATGTGTTCAAAATTTTGTGCCTTCTCTACTTACAACAACAGGTTCATTTTGTTTCTTCTGCAATGCATATTACACTATATCTGGAAAAGCAGAGTGAAATACTAAAAAGAAAACCGTACAGTCCGTGGATAAAAGTGTTCCAAATTTTTTCTGTTAAAAAAACCTGAATCATGAATAATGTAAGTAGGCACAAATATATAAAGAAGCAGATTTTTAATCTGATGACATCTTCTCAAGAAAAGGAGCTCTGGAAACAAGTATGTAATTAATTATTTACCATATAGCCATAATAATACTTCTGTGCAATAAATTTTAGCCTCTGGAGACCAAACTTGTTAGATCAAAAAGGAGAATGTTTAGCAGTCAAGAAAAAGGTTTTAATCCTTGTGTACATTATAGAGCTTATAAACATACATAATTCAGCAAAGTTATCCCTCATCCCCACTAAGTCGAGGTGTGACCAGTAGAGCTACATGATCTCTCTGTTACTGTTTACTGGGCTTTCAGTAATATCTATTTACATTTAGCTAAGAATACTTTCCCAGTTTCTATATTATATATCATAATAAGTCTGTAGGATTCTCTTTCTAACTGTGCGAAGATTTAAGATCAAACACTTTTTCTAAGCAAGAAAAGGGACATACGAGAAATATATAACACTGTTGTACAAACAGAACGTGCTATACTTCAGCATTAACCAACAGCAGGACTGAGAAGGAGTTAGTCCCTCTCAGCATTGCATAACACTGATATTTCTGTGCTGCACAATACCGTACAGCATGTCTGCATTTGCCCTGATTAGATTTGGGGGTAAAAATGCTGTAATAACCCTCCTGCTATACACGGACTCAAAAAATATTCAATGCATTGAGCATTACTTCTTGCTTTGAGAGATCCTATGTCTTTGCCTCAGTTTGACTGTTTTGGAAGAAGCTAGAACTGAACTGCTCGAAGAGCAAAGATCCTCCACTTACAATAAAGTTATTTTCTACTTATTGAATCCTAGCAAGGATAAAATGGCAGAATTTCATTATTTAGCACTCCTCTACAATGACCCCACATCTAGAGATAACCAAGATGCTGTTTGCAAGATATCTGGTCAACACGATCAAGAAATCACATTAGTCTATACTAATAGGCATGCAAAAAAAGTTCAATGTTTAAAAAACCAACTTTATAAGTCCATCTTCCAGGTATATGTCTGCATAGAACGAGTGGTCATCATTGATAATTCTTCCACCTTTAATGAGTAGTCGGTCACTCTGGGGAGAAAAAGAGGAAGAAATGTGGGTTTGTTCAAAACAGTAAACATAACAACAGATTGATGATACCAAATAGGCTTATACTATATGCAAAGCCATTAACATCAAAACACTCACCCTAAGTATAGATCTATACCATAGATTCAGGGGGGTACATAGGCAGTAGAAGAGAAAGACTTAGTTTCACTGAGTGCTTATGACTGACTTTTGGGACATCAGGCCTCATGATGGTCACACACTTTTACCCTCAAAGCAGAAAACATAGAAACACTCGAAATCCTGCTCCATCCCCTTTTTACCACTACCTTACATTAAGGAGGCCAAAAAGGAATGTGAACCCCGGAGACCAAACTGCCCAACACTGTACATTAGCTCAAATGGGACTCTTAGCACCCCGGGAAGAGTGACAGAGCTTCAAACGGGTAGAGACAAGATTGGAAGAGGCTGCACGGCCCACAGCTTGTGCTTCCCGTACTGTGTTACAGAGGCGCAGCAGAAAAAACAGTTTCTAGTTGGCTGTTTCTGCATGGAGACTGAGGGCATGACGAAGGAATTGCTGTCTGTTGGCTCATGATTCCTGCAGGTACGTGCCAAACGTTCTTACAAGTTAGGTGGCTGGGGGCAGTCTGCACTGGGGCTCCCCATGCTGTGTATCAGTCCCTGAGTGCAGTCTCCGAAGTTAGGTTTACCTAAAATAGCATGTCGTACATCGGGAACAGACCAACCTAAATGATTCTGTGATTCTACATCAAGTCTGCTGGGACACTGCTCACAACCATCACCTCTTTTCATTTTTCTCTATTCAAACGGTTACACTCTGTTCTCAGAAAAAAACACAGATTTTACAGAAAACAATTTTTACCACAGCATATTCCCCAGAATCAATATTTGAATTCCCCCACTGAAGAAGTCATACTGGAAACGCCAGCACCTTACCACCTACCCAGAGACAAGGAAAGGCTGCAACTTCAGTGCATGATGCTTTGGAAAGGCATTTGCCAAGTGACAGTGAATGCTGCAGTCAGAACCTTCTTTTCCCATTCATATATAATAGGCCATTTATTATAAATTAATTCCTTGGCTCACCAAACAGTAACCCACAATCTCCATTTTGTCCATGCTTTATTACTCCTCACTCCAGACTCAGTTCACGGTTTAATTACAGGATGACTCACACATATAAACCACGTGCGTCTCAAGTTCCCAGTTTAGAAAACAACTGAACAAGCTGATATGCCTTCTCGTCTATAAAACCAGGGCAACAACCGAGAGCTCCTAAAAAAAATTATTGATAAAAAATGCTAAGTCAGAATTAGGGTTGTTATAACAACCTTTCTTCAATGCAACTTCATAGTTACAGGCCTAATGTTGAATATTTACTATTGAGCTTGTACTTGAATGTTTTGTAGGTTTGAAGCCTATGTACCCCTCTGTATCATTCTAGAAAAGCAAGAAGGGGGAAAGTAGCCATCATTTATAAAGACATTTTAAATACAGTGCATGACAAAAGAGTACATATACAGAAAGTTTGAGGCTCCTCTCCATGTGCTGAAGCAGCCAAATGACCTTGGGGGGGGGAATCAAGGTCCAAAACTGCACCAAAATACATCCCCGGGATCTGTATCACATGTTGGCACCCTCCCACTGAAGCACAGAGACAAGTGCAAGTCCTCATTCTGCAAGTTGCCAGACCAGGCTCCATGTTTTCTCCCCAGCCTCTCTACTGTCACTTATAATTGTAGCATTTGTGAATCAGCAGCCTGAAAGGTAATAAATTTTTGCCATGTGCTGGCAGTAGCATCTCCTTACCATGATGATGAACTGCACTGCCCGCTGACCTGCAGAGACCACCATCTTGTGAGCTCTTTCTAAGCTCATTCAATTGCCTTCCTACCCATTAATACTGTCCTGCTACAAAGAGGCAAGAGCTCATTGACACCGGCAGGGAATGCTCCCGGAGCACCACATCTGCCACTGCCAATGAGTTAAAAAATCTGCATGCTCATCAAGATGTTCTACTCTTTTTTTTTTTTTTTTTTTTTTACACTTAGGAGAAGATGCATAATACATAGAAACAAATGTAGCAGGCTGAGAATATAAAACAGACTAAAATAAAACAAAGCACAACCCCAGAAGAATAACTGTATACATCAGGATTTTATATGCTTTTATATATATATGTATGTGGCAAAACAACATATTAGAAGAATCTGAAACCCAAAAGGATACAAATCTAGTTTTAAGAAAGCACTCAATTATGTGTCACCCATTACATTAAGTCTCACTTACAGTTTATAAAGGATTACTGAATGTTTAGCTATAAAGTCAGCATTTCAGAGGGTCTAAGAAATTCTGGTGAAGAAAGCAATCTGCACTTTACAGAGGCTTTCAATGTTTAAATTCTTGACATCTTCCTGCTCAAAAGAAAATACAAACCTCCCAGAACTGTTGCAAAAGGAAGCAGCATCTAAGCTGGCCTGTGGCTAAGACTGTGCCCAGCCAGGAATAGGAAGCCATGGGATGGAGATGAGGCTGCCAAATCCCCCACAAATTTTGATGCTCCCCACCGCTCCCCAAGTCTGCCAAGCTACCAGGGACACAAGCTACCAGGCAGGTGTCCATGGAGTCATGCCCAGCTTTCACCAGGACTGATCGATGCGAAAACATCCCTGACATACATTTTGATCCCAGTGAATCAGCAAATTCTGATGAAGAGGGTTTTGTTGGCACTTTTCCCAACCACTCAAAACCATAAGCGCGTCTGTAGGACGTGTTACAGATCGCAACAAGCCAGGAGCAAAGCTGGGTACATTTACACAGACGCTGCTCACGGGCACAAGCAAATCAGGTTGGGTTTGGGTGCTGCACAGACATCTCAGCAGCACGCTGTGCCCCCGTACTCCCTGCAGGAACCAGCAGTGGCTCATCTCCAGCCTGAACAGCGGTACCAAATGCCTGTGTGCACCTGTCCTTGCTGATGCACTTCCATGACCATGCTGGAAAAATGATACAAGCGTAACTGGCTAATAGGGAGGTGTGGGTTCATGCTGACAAGCAATTTGTGAAATTGTTTATGAAGTAAGCTTTGGTCAACGTGTGAATAATCGGAGCCCATCGCAGCCTAAGCTTTGGGTACAGGCATGACCCTGGCCAGAACACAAAGGGATGCTGCATCCCTACTCTGCTGTGATGCCCACTGGTGCCAGGATGCTTCCTGCACTGTTTCAGGTCACTGGTACTTGCTGCAGTGAGATCCTGGACAGAAATCTGGGCACACGGGGACTGAGAAGTAGGCTGTGTGTGGTCGGGGGCCATTTACTCTTTACCAGGGGCCTGATGTCAGGCAGGCTGCTCGCAATTTTCCTCATCAAGTGCCAAACATCCAGAAAAACTAGTGACCAAAGTCCTCTTCTTCCTGTTAACACTCCAGGCTGGAGGACAGCCACGGTCTGCTGTGTCCTTGGGAAAGCAGGGGGAGGGAGGAGTGACCCAAAACTCATGAATTAATCATGCAGCGCTGGCCCATATTTCCCCTTCCCAGCTGTAAATCCCTCAAGGCAGGCCATTTTCTTTGCCTAGCTCTCAGATGTACCCTCAGCCACTGGGGTGACCTTCGGGTGCTCTCACAATACAAACAGCAGCGCGCTCATTACTCAACCCAGGCGGTGACAGCAATATAAACCTTTATATAGGACAGACAGCAGGGACACAGCAAAACAGAGAGGAGGAATTACAACGAGCATAAAAACTGAGCAATTCACCGGGTGCCAAGACTCAAGGCAATAAAAACCCCGCGCTCATTGACATGGGAGGTGGGGATTCATGCAATTGCTCAGCATTTAGGGGGAGGATTGGAGCCGAGGTGGCTCTCCAGCCATCACTGCAGCATCGATGCGGCAGCACCAACGTGGAGCTGTTCGCTTCCGGGTTTTGGGGCTGGGTATGAGACAGCATCAGCTCAGCAAGCAAACGATGCGTGTCTTGTGCATCCCCACAGCTCCATTTTACAAGCGCTCCAGCACTACACAGCTCAGCTTGCTGCTCAGTATGATACAGCCGCTCCTATCGTTCACAGCTCTCCACCTCCCAACCCTGCATGCTGCATTCCCGCTGATTTTTTTGCTAATCTCAAGATAGCTTTTCCTGCTTAATCTGGCAGCAAAGCCACCGAGCTTAGCCGGTGACATGACAGCAATTTTCACGGCAGCAGAAGGAGATGCTACAACCTCAGCATCGTTTGCTGCAGGAGGAGGGGCTGTCTGCCCATACACAAGGCTTTTGCTCAGTTACAACTATTGTTTGCTTTACAGCAAGAGCAACATGAAACATCTGTAAACTGGTGACAATTTGTACAGATTGCCTGTTTTGATTTTTTTTACGTCAGTTTGTCTTAGCTCTTCGTGAAATATATCCATATTTTCACATTCTCAATGGTTAAGGGCCAGCAGAGACAAACAGGGTCTGAATCAACCTGCCAGATGATCCCGATGATGAACCCCACACTGTGGTCCTGAATTCTGCAGAGGGCCCTGCACAATTACAAGGGAAGTCAAATTCCTTCGGTCGGTAAATCACTCAACTCCGAAAAATCTGAAAATATGATCCAAATGTTAGATTACAATGCTGAAGGAAGATCAACTGCAAAGAAATTTAAAATTATCCTTTTTTTTTTCATTCACCTACCGCACTTAAGCCACATAAATTTAAAATTATTACACACAAAAATCTTAAAAAAAAAAAAACGTGCAATTCTCAATCTACTTCTAGAACTACTGAAAAACACAGCAACAGAAGAAATAAATCTGCCATTGTCTGATATAAGATTCATTAAACAAATGTAATTTCAACCTGGTGCATCATGCCACACTACAATGCAGCACAAGCTATAGTAAAACACACACTTCTCTGCAGCATCTATATCCATTGTACTGCACTTGCACACACCTTTCAGGGAAAAACCACACCTACACAGTACAAAATGGAGCTTGAAGGGGAAAAAAAAGGCAAGAAAAAGAATCTTAACATTATCTATTCTAGACATACGAAAACATTCAAAGAAATTTTGAAGTGATATTTTAACCAAATAGCAGCATCTGTCCAGACTGCAACTCTGATATATGCTATTATATTTTTGCTTCTCTTTCACAAACGGAATGTCTATCTATTAAACCTCCAGCTCTAAATCACGCAAGTAATGCCTTTTTAATTATTTACAGTTTGCTTTACAATTTAACTACAACGAAATTCACGTGACATACCCAGAAAATGGGTCTCAGCACCACTTCATGTTTAGATTTGGAGTTTTACAATTGCTGCATTGCAGCCGTTGCCAACTGAAGAGGTCTTTGCAACACTTTTAGCCCAAATTTTCCAGTCCTACAGGAGGAGGAAACACTCAGCAGTGATTTCACCCTTTGCATAATTCTAAGGACTTACTAGAATATACCATTGTCCTCAGATCTCCTACAGCAACAATGGGTGTATTCTCTAAAATCCAGATTAGTTCACGGCCCTGAAGATGAGTAAGGATTTTATGCTAAATAGCAGTTAGAGAACAGGTTAACTTCTAAATCCACCTCCATTTCCAGTTCTCTGCCTGCAAGTACGTGGTTTAAAAGACATCAAGTTAAACATAACAGACATAGGAAAGCATTAAGCTATGTTATCACACATGCAGCCAAGGCGTTCCTCTTTACTTTTTCAGCATTTGAGAGGTAGAATCCTTTGTTACCAAGACTTTAAAAGGACCACTGAGAGTTAAAAAGGCACATCCTCATTTTAGAGGTAAAGCTCAAAATCCCCAGGCCAATGTTTGTGTTCTCCTTGGCTATCAAAATCTCAACATGAATATTTGGGAGGGAGCAGTGCCTCAAAAGCAAAACTCCCACTGGCAGACAACGGAGGGAAATATTCAGAGCTCTTCTGTACTTCCATGCATCCGTTCTTGCAGTTATTTCCCATAATAAATGAGAGATTTAAAAGATATTTGGCTGTCTATTTTCAGAGCTGGTCAGACTCAGAACCGGTTGTGACACAATACAGTTCAGTTACCTCGGCTCTACCAAAGTACTTACAAATAAGGAACATTTTTTAATTTAATGGCAAAGGAAGAAAGACATCCTCCCCAGGAGGAATGCTTGTTTAAAATCCTTTCATAAGGATCAAAGAGCTGTAAATGGGATTTCATGAAGTACTGTCTGCTTATAGAAGATCTGCTTTTAATCAGCACTACTCTCCCTCTTGAATTTTATGTCTAGGTTACACTCCATAGGAAGTAATTTTTAGCTAGGGTGAGCCCTGAATCAACTGAGGGAATTCCTTGTAAATCTCTGTATCCTTGAGGCATCGTTT
This sequence comes from Anser brachyrhynchus, assembly GCF_964034855.1. Taxonomy (NCBI): domain Eukaryota; kingdom Metazoa; phylum Chordata; class Aves; order Anseriformes; family Anatidae; genus Anser; species Anser brachyrhynchus. Next base: position 66,374,527 of record NC_137698.1, read on the forward strand.
CTGCTAGGCTACTAATGGAGAATCCTGCTTTTAAGGTCCTTTTCTTAGTAAACACACTCTGGTATATGGCAATTCATTTAGGAAGGATTATGTTGATTGTAGTAATGCTGTATCTTGGTCGGTAGCCAATGTATTCATTCATCTTTATTCATTTAAAAGATATAATGTTCTTTTGTTTCTCCTTTGGAGACCTAGCTTTTTATTCATCTAGCAATTTCAGTCCTTAATCACACAGTCTAAAAGGACTACTCCTACGGCTCAAACTCCGTGGGGATTTCTTTGCTGTAAATGTCATCTTTGCTTTGCTTTTTGGACAGAAACACAACAAACATCTTATTGATGACAAAGTTCACTGGCATCAGCAGGAGTTTCACCTAAGTATGGGCTGGAGGGTTAAAGCTGTTTCATCATGCATCGTAAGACACATCTCTTGGGTTACACACCAGTTATGTCAATTAGAGCTGACAGCAAAATCTCAGCAAGCCATTCACATGAAAGGTTAAATCTGGGAAAAAAATAACAGCAATTCAGCACGGCTTCCTACTACGTGCCACTGAATTTAAATCAGTTTTATTTATGTTCTGGTCAGAAACCCGCACCAGGTTGCCCGGACACAACAGCCTTGGCACCAATCAGGGGCACTACACCTGGTCAAAATCTGGCTGAGACCATAAGGAGCCCCTTCTCTGGCAGAGGAGATGGAAACAAGAGAAACAGAAGAATATCCTTGAATATGGTGTTAGCAATGGTGGTTCGTGATCAACTAAATGCAGTGCATGCACACGCATATTGTTTGCATGTAGACATGTGCCAGCCACAGCAAGTCACAACACCTCCCTCAGTATGAGCACTGGTCCAGGAACAACGCTTCCACAGTCTTACAGCTCTAAGCACTGAGCCAGCCACAAATAGGGTGGGTGAGAGTCATCATCTTTATTTGTGTCCTCACTATTACACTCAGAAGATTATAGAGTGTAGATTTTACTGAAAACAATGGGGATATTTATTACTCGGTAGAAATATAATTAAGAGCTGTGGCTTTAAGCCTCATCAGGACACTTACTACAGGTTGAAACTTCATCTGGTTACAAGCACAGTAACAGAAGAGGAAAACTAATCCTGAAGTATCTCTGTCCCAAGGTACAATGCTGCCATCTTTACATGTATCAAGATTAGAAAACTACAAATTATTTTGCTGCTTCTCTCTGTTCCACCTCTCTCACACCTGCAAAAGAAGCAAGAAATGTATCCCAACTAGGCCACACATTGCCCGAGTGCCTGACAGGTCTGTGGGCTCTCCTAGCTCCCAACGCTGCAAAGGAAAATGAGGTTCCTCCCTTCACCCCATGTATAAACTTGCTTATGAAAGAAGCAGAAAGCAGACCCCTCATGTGTCAGGAAAGTGGTTCACTGCCAGTGGTGACTCTTGGCACTTGTTGTTGAGGAAGTCTAAGATTCCCTCTCACCACCTCACCGTATCAGCTGTTTTCCCAGACAGCAACTGTTCATCTTCCAAAGCCGTGTGGCTTCCAGCAAAAGGCAGCTCAGCTCCCCATGGTAGCACCAGCTCTGACACTGAAAACCCTCATGTGCACAGCTGAGGGCACTGACTGACAAACTTGCTGTGGCAGTTCGAGGAACCACTGCCCCAAACTGTTCTTCCTGTCCCTCTGCCAAAGGTTTCAGTCTCCACAGAAGGAGATGATTGAAAGACAGGTCACCAAAAAGACCTACTGTGAATAAGTCAGTAGATGGAAGTGTCTGAAGTGGTTTACCCTCCTGTAGAAAAAGGAAAGACGACGACTTATCACAGAATCATAGAAATGGTGGTTGGAAGTCCAATGACTTCTACCCAACCAGCTAAAGCTGGTTGCCAGGTTTGCCAGGGCTGCCAAATTCAAGATCAGTATAATAGACAATGTGAATTCACAAATGTGGACAGCAGACAGGCAAGCTGAGAGCATCCAAGCCTAACAGAAAGCTACTGATAGAAAAAAATATAACTTTGGGTATTAAGCAAATATACAAGAGTTAGAATGGACCTGGAAGTCCTAGGCGCAGGTGTTTTTAAAGCAGCATAAAAAGTGCTAAGTCAGTCTAAATCTTGCACCAACAACAGAATAATAATGTGAGAATTTTTTCCTATGCCAAGCTCTTTGCAGTGGCTTTTCAAACACTTTTGGCAAGACATACACCCATCTGCAGCTTCATACGTTTAAACAAAGGTGGCTGGGAAAACAGCATGGCCAGGGGAGACATGGAATAGATCCATACCCAGACCAGGACCGAAGATTCCTCATTCCAGGCACTCACCATGCCTTGCTCCTCTAGGAGGTGTCACCCCTGGTGTCAAAGATGAATTAGCTCCAGGCTGCTACTGTCTCACACCAGAACACCCTACATTACCCCAGCACTACGCCCAGGCTCAACACAAGTTACCCACCTTGACCCCCAGCAGCCAGCCTGAGACCAGTCTCACAACGGAAAAGTCCAGATGAATTTTTGTCTGGATTTGTCTCCCTCAGAGCATTCTGCCGCGTGCAGCTGAAGCCCACTTATTTCTCAGCTCTCTTCATGCCAATCAATTCAAAAGGCTACAACTAAAATTATTCTCTGTGCCCACTCCTCTGAATTTCTCCACCCTCTCTTCATTTTCCTGCATCTGCTGCTGCTTCTGATCTCATAGCAGTTCTCCTCTTTACTTGCTAAGCTCAATAGTGAGAGAGCCTTTCCCTCTAACACCTCATTTTTGAGCTCTCTCCCCATTTCTCAGTCTGTCAGCTCAGGACCAGCAGCTCCTTCCCCCATTGATGTGCCAACTCTTGGAGCACTCCCAGGAATACCATTCCCTTCCCTAAGCGATTCAGGCACCATTTGCCTCTTGCACATGCCCCCCTGCATTTGCTTTCGTGACTAGCTATTTTCCCTTTGCTCTGTGGAGTTGTCTTCACACCTCCTCTTCACTGAGCTCACGCTGGTTCTGTTATAATGGCTGCAACCACTACTGGAACAAACAAGCCCTGTAACAGACATTTTACATGCCATATGCTTTTTTACTTGTGCTCTGTATATACTGTAATTTCAAGTTCATCTGGGCTGAGGCCTTGCTTGAAATGTGCCGAGCACTACCAAAACAACCAAGCCAAAATAATGTGTGATGGATATTTCAGTGTCATAATCCCCATTGATTCCCTGTAGCATCCAGCACAAGAGGAGTGTAATAGTGATGTTAAAGCAAGGGGTGGGGGGAACGTACCCCGGAAAATCTGGTCCGTGTGAGAGCACGCATGCACAACCAAAGCACAAAAGATTGCCACCTCATGCAGAAAAACACCTCAGCACTAGATGTGGTGGGTAACTGTACTACACACATGGAAAAATACACCCCTGCAGATGCATTTGTGCCCACCCTTGCATTATACATACCCCGTCCCCTCCCCAGCTAACGTTCCTGAATCAGCAGAGAGAGACCCCCAAGGGCCTCAACAAAGTGGGGAGGACATCACCAAAATGCTCACACTTTGTGGCTCAGTGTTGTCTCTATTTTACATCACCCAGATACCCGCCTGGAGCTTCAAAGACAGAGCTCCTTCCCACAGCACCAACAGCAAAAGGCACCCAGTTTCTCCAGCCTGACTGCCAGCTGAATGCCACCGTACAATGGAGCAGTGCTCACACAGCAGCGTGGATGCTCTGCAGGATGCGCGAAGGGAAGCAGGGCAAATTGCAAGAAGCAAGGATGTTCAGGGGCCGAAATGAAAAGCGGGGGCAGATTCAGCATGTGAAAGCAGGGAGCTGCCCTGCTGCTTTGGGGGAAAGGGGTGAAGGGGGTATCGCTAAGGCACTGCTGATAGCCTGATAGGTGCACGTAATGTGGTGCAGCCAGACAAGGCATGAGGAGGCAGCTATGCCCACCTACCTCTGAAGGTAACCCAGCCGGGACACCACAGGGTGGTCTTTCCAAGCGCTGTACCTGCTCCCACACTGACCAGAGTTGAAACCACCCCCTGCTTCTTCCTTCAGGAAGTTCCTGATGCTGCAGACCTGACCCACAGAGTGCTCCCAGAGGGAAGTCTCAGAGAAGCCCTGACTGCAGGCACGTGGCTGGCCTGGTGCAGGATGCTGCGTGATGTTCCTGCGAGCTCAGGACAGCTCCTGGCCCCAGGCAAGGAACACAGGTTTGGCACAGGAAAATCCGCAGCAATGCATCAGCACACAGGGCACCATCAAAAATGAGCTTCCCATTATTTCACTGAACCTAGACGATGTAGCTCCAAAAGGCAGGAGTGTGGCAGGGGGGGAACGTTATGCCAGTAACAAATGACATTTTTGTAAGATTTTATCATTGCTGTTGTTGTTATATAACTTTAGAGAGCTATTGCATTTCCTCAGAGCCCAGAGGCTTGAAGCAGCAATGTATTTCCTCAGTGGCAGGATGAAATATCCAATTTGCCATACTGGAATGGGGCTTTCAGAAGATGCATGGAGCCAGAGGCAGTGGACTCTTCTGGGCCGGGAAGTCAGTATAAAGTGTAACACAGAGTGCCTGATTTGCTTTTGCTGGAGAGGAAGAAGTGTAAAACATTGAAATAAAAACGGCAGTCCAAGTCGGACGCCTGCCAACTTCACTAATGTTAATCTATGCCTTTGCTTTGGTCATAAAACTCAACACTAACGTTAATGAATATTAATTTATGGAAGCTTCCACACATCCCATTCCAAAGGGAACAGGCTGGGGTTTGGGCTTTCTTTTTCCCAGCAATCCCCTCACCAGCAGAAAAAGAAATCTGGGAGAAGTCAAGAAATTAAAACGAACTGTTGATTCCAAGGCAAAGACCTTGCAGTTCATCCCGTTTCTTCTTTTACTCTGAACTGGAGAGCAACCAAGCAGCTACGGGTGGGTGTGAACCTGCTACACCCCAGCTGCAAATGAAGGTCGAGCCCTGCACGGGGCACTTGATGCCCACCCAGCGATCAGCCAGGACCTCCCCTGGTCCTGGGGGAACAGGGGCTGGCCGGCAAGCACCAATACCCCGAGCTACAACAAGTCACACAACGTGTGTTGGACCAAAGCAGGACGAGCTCTCACCCAGCACAGCCCTGCTCACCCTGGCCACCAGGCACTGGTGCCTGTTGATAGAGGGAAGCCGTGTCTGTGGTATCACCCAGCCCTGCTTTCAGAAGGGTGCTGCTCCCCTTTTAGCCAAAGATTCCGGCTAAAGGATTTTTTTTTAAATAACGAGAAAGCCTTGAGGTGCTTACAAGCCTTGCAACACCGGCTCAGATAACGCCTTTAGGGTACATTTTCCCTTCTCCTGAGGCAAAGAGCCCTCCTGAAACCTGTCTCTCTGCTCACCACCATGGTGTTTGCTCAGGCAGCCACCACACCCACCTCTCAGCCTTGTCTCCAGCTACAGAAACTCGCCCAGCTTCCCAGCACCCCAACGGTGCCAGCTCAGCTTAACACACCCAAACCTCTTTCGAGCTCACCCCGATTCCCCATCATCCCCCCCATCCAGCCCCCCAAGAACAAAGCAGGCCCCAGCCGGGAGACCCACGCTGCAAAATCTCTGCGTGGCCAAAATCCGGGAGAAATTTCCCATGAAAGCCCCCTCCCTCCGCCTCGCCTTTATCCCCAGCCTGTCGGCGGGGGGGATGAAACAATATACAGACTCCAAGGACCCGGAGCTTTCCTTTCTGGCGTGGAAAGCCCGCTCCATTGTAGGGGGATAAAAGCATCTAGCGGGAGACAGGCACCGACAGCACGGGGATGGTTATGATTAACTCTTTGACTTCTGATCCCCACCCTGCCTGATGCAGGCACGGCGCGCGGAGGTGCTGGCATCATGGCGCTCTTCCCTTTTTCCACGCTTTCTCCCCACCTCCCCTCCTTCCCTCCCTCCCTCCCCCCGCGCCCCCAGCCCCCCCGGACCCCCTCCCCTGCCCGCCGGGGGCGCCTTGTGCCGCAGCTCCGTCCCCTCCCTCTTTTGTTCTGCCTCGCCCGGCGGCCGAGCCTCCCGGAGCCCAGCTCCGCCGACCCTACACCGGCCCCCCTCCTCGGTCCCCCGGTCCCCCAAACCCTCCAGCACTGGGGTACAGTCGCTACCGGCCCCCCCCCCCCGCCCCAAAGCCACCGCCACCGGGATGGGGGCTGGCGAGGGAGCGCGGTGCGCGGAGGGCGAGGGATGGGGAAAAATATAAAATACATCAAAATAACGATGATAAATAAATAAATAAATAAATAAATAAATAACGGAATCAAAGACAATGGAGACGATATCACAGCCCTACGATAAAAGGGAATCGAATAACGAAATGAAAGCACTCCCAGCCCGGAGCTGCAGGAGGAGGAGAAGGCACCGGAGCCGGTACCCAGGCGAGCCCCGGGGACCCCCGGAGGCAGCCCCGGGAGATGGGGCTCCCCGCCGCCCCCCCCGGCCCGCTAACAAAGGAGCGAGGGCACCGGCCCGGGCTGCGCTTACCGTTATGTGCGGGATGCTCTTCTTGCCCTGGTAAGACATGTCGGCTCTCGCTAGCGCCGGCACCCGCAACGCGCCCCGAGGACCGGCAGCAAAAAAAAAAAATTAAAAAAATAAAAATAAAAAAAAACCCGGTTGGAAATAACGGGAATAAAAAAAAAAAAAATCGGAGCCCGCTCGGGTGATGGGGTGGGGCGGGGGCGACCCAGCAGAGCTGTGTAATGGAGGCAAAGTTTCCTCGCCCAGAGGAAGGGGAGAGCCAGGCAAACCCGGCACCTTTTTTTTTTTTTTTTTTTTTTCCCCCGGCTGCAATAAAACAGGGACGCGGCTCCCGAAGGGGAGGGGGGGGAGAGGGGGGGGGGGGGTGTCGGCGAGCGCTGCCTCTCCCGGCGGCAGCAGCGCCCTCCCGGCTGCAGGTCGGAGCGGGATTCGCTCAGCTCAACCCAGGAAGCGTTTCCTTCCCTCCTGGCCCCCACCCCTAGCCCCCCCGGCCCCCCTTTCCCTGCCCATCAAGCCAGCCGGAGCCTCCCCCCCGCACCGGCGCTGGGAAACGCCGCCCCCCGGCCCCGCCGCCGCCCCGCTCGCACGTTTGGGGTCACCGCCAGGGTCCCACGGGGGGTGGCATTGGGGGGGGCATTTCTGCGGCTGCGGGGGCAGGCAGTGGCACTGCCGGCTCCGTCCCCAGCACCGCTGCCCTCCTTGTCGCTGTCCCTGCGGCGCTCTCGGCTCTGCTCTGTCCCCAAGGGTGGGGGGGGCATAAGGTCGGCACGGCCAGGCCAAGGGGATGCTTTGCCAGAAGGGAAACGTGGCTAAATGGAAGCTTCCCTTCTTTTCTGGCACCGGGGGTCCACCCATTGCTTGATTAAGGCTCCACGTACAGCTGTGGGGAGGGTAAAAGCTGCCCCCACGTTAGCCCCCTTCCCAGGCACGAGGAGCCAGGGGCACGCTGCACACACAGCCCTGCCACATGCACGGGGTGTCCCCCAGCCAGGTGTCCCTGACACACCCCCAAAAATCTCCATTCAGAGCTTACAAACAGCTCTGGTCCCCGCTGCTCAAGGGTCAGGCAGGTGGGTGGCTGCTCGCTGCACTCCTCCTGAAGCCAGGGAGCTTTGTCCCCAACCTCCTCCTCACCCCTGGATGCAATCCAGAGGAAGGTTGGAAGCACGGCGACACCCATGGAGGTGCGATGTGCTCGCCAGCCGGGGCTTCCAGGCTGAACTCGGAAGCAGCCCACATGGGAAACTGGGGGGAGGCACCACGGATGTCCCAAAAGATGGGGGATGCTGAGGGTGCCCTCCCACAGCTCGTGGCACGGGGGTTCATGGGGTGAGGTGGGAAAAAGGGAAGGCTGCACTGCAGCTGGCAGCCTGCGCAGGCGGTCCCAAGGTTACTGCGGGGTGGTTGCGGGTGCTGTGTCCCACCAGGGGCTGCTCGACACCCACCTGCACTGGGCACCCCCCGGGGGGACACCAGCACCCCTTCGTACTCAAACTGAAGAAGGGGAGAAAAGAGGGGAAAAGCTCAGTTTCACCCGCAGAAAGAGCAGATCGTGGGCAGGCCACAGAGCCTCCAGGCGGGGTGCTGAGGCAGAGGGGGGGATCCGCACCGAGTGGCTGTGCGGGGCAGGGACAGGGCTGCCAGGCTGCGTGTCTTCCGAAGGGGACATCGCTGACCCGGTTCCCAGCAGAGCCAGCCCCCGGCTGTGCCCCCAGCCCACATGCCGCGATTTGGGGTGAGATGGAGAAGCCCACCGGCCTCACTTCTCCTTCCCCTTCACTCTCCCGCAGCCCCAGGGCGGGGAAGCCGGGGCAGGCGTTTGGGGCGATGCTCCCGCCTTCCACCCGCTCCCTGCCCGGCAGACAATGAAAGCTGCCGGGGCTCCAGCAGGGGGTCGGGGCAGAGCCAGGGGCTCCCCCGGGACAGCCTCGGCGGAGTTTTCTCGACCAGCCCAAAAGTGCGGCGGGGCCGAGCCGTGCCGAGCCGAGCCGGGCCGTGCCGGGCCGCTTTGTTCCGCCGCTCGCCCCGTCCGGCCCGGGCTGCGGGGCCGGGGGGGACGTGGAAGGGGGGGGGATACAGGGGTAATAGGGGGGTGCGGAGGGGTCGTGCTGCCCTCCAGCCCCCCTCCTCCGCCCAGCCGGCGTGTGCGGCGTTTAGCCGGCGGGAAGGGAAACTCATCGCCATCACTTACAAAGGAAAAGGATTTCTGCTGCGTGCCCCCCCAGACACCCCCTGGAAGCTCAGGCAAGTGAGATAGTTCACGGGGCAGGACAGGGGGGGCACTGCCCCGACCTTCCGAGCCGAAAGACCCCCGGCAACGAGACCCCGTCCCCCCCGTGCCCCCCTTACCCCCTTGCCCGGGCTCTGCGGCACGCCCCCCCCCCCCCCCCCCCCGGCCCGGGGGTCTCCCCGCTCACCTGCCCGTTGTCGTGGCCCTGCAGCAGCTCCTTCCCCGCGGGGTAGCGGATCTCCACGCCGGGGGTCTTGTCCTCCCGCTCCCCCGGGGAGCTGATGACCGAGCCCGAGACCTCGCTGATGTCGCTGGCCGTCTCGCTGTAGTTGTCCCCCCCGTCCAGCATGTCGTGCCGGCTGCCGCTGCGAGGGGTCCGGGACCCCTTCTTCCCCACGCTGTAGGCGTCGAAGTCGATGGTTTTGTTCTCGTAAGCCCCCTCCACGGAGGCGAACATCCCCCCGTATTTCTGCCGCGGTGTCTGGGCTGTCGTGCCCGGCCTAGCCAGATAGACGGGCAGGTCATCTTCTTTATTCCAGTTCCTCTTTCTCTCGGCCATTCTCGCTGTCCGGAGCTCTCCCTCCCTCCCTCGCTCTCTTCTCTCTCTGCCTCCCACTTCTCGGCACCTTCTACTACCGGGATAGGCTGCTGGTGACCATAAAAATGAATGGATGGATGCAGCAGTGGCGGAGCTGGGTTGGCTGGTGGGATCTTTCCCTCAGGGAGATGCAAACGGTAACCTCCCTCCCCCCATCCACCCCCTCCAAAAGGATAAAAAAAAAATTAAAGAAAAAAAAAAACAGAAAGAAATAAATCCAAGCGGTATTTAAAAATAGCCGTGTTAGTAAAGAGCACGTGAAAATAAAGTACAAAGAGAGGAGAGGAGAGGGTGGCAAAGGCAGGTGATTGGAAAGCCCTTGACGAATAGGAAGCGCAGCAGCAATTCCCCGAGCAAGGACCGCAGTGCACACGCTCCCCCGGTATAAAGAGCGAGCCGGGGGGGCGGCGGGAGGAAAGGGAAGGGGAGGAGGGAGCCCGCTGCGCGCACCCCCCCGTGCGGTGCGAACGAGGAAAAAAAAAAAAATTAAAAAGAAAAAAAAAAATCTGAAATCTCTGCAGGCCGGCTGGGGGGGCAGTTTCTCCCACTTTGCACACTCCCCGCCTCCCTCCCTCCCTCCCTCCCTCCCTCCCTCCCTCCCTCTCCCCGCAGGAGGAGGCTGCGGCGGTGCCCGGGGAGGGGCTGGGGGGGCCCCGCTCCTCCCTGCGGCCCCCGGCCGCGCTGCGCGGTCCCGCGGCGCGGAGCCTCGCTGGCACCGCCGGGCGCGCCCCCGCGGAACATCCTCCCCCCCCCCCCCCCCCCCCAATGGAGCCCCGGGAGCGCGGGCGCGCCCCCGCGGAGCTGTCCCTTCAGCACCCGGCCGGCCCGCAGGCGGCAGATGCAAGCGGTGGAGGAGTTGGGGGGCTGGAGGTCCCCGGGGATTCATTGGGGTTCCATCGGAAGCGGACCCGGGCGGCCAGCCGGGTCATGAACAGCTGCCCACGGGCCCAAATAATGCACCAAGCAGCGATGTAACACACCTGGGCAAGTCAGAGGCAAGCATCCTCCTCTGCTGCGTTTCCCGACTTGGATGCCCTGGAACACCAGGTTGTTCGCATGAGGGTGTCAGGGAACCAGGCAAAAGTTATGGTTATTAGCGCTCCGAGTCTGAGTAGGTGCAGCATCACGGCTGGTGTTTCCGAGCATGGATGCCCAGGATTCCACGGTTCACTTAATAAACCTTGCTACTTCATTAATGCAGTCATATCATATGGAGATTTCATTGCCGTGTGAAAAAAAAATAAATAAATGTATAGCTTCTAGGGCATTGCTTTGATGCTTCCTTAAATAATTCCCTAGTATGTAGGCAAATCTTTTTTTTTCTTTTTTTTTTTTTCTGTAAATGGTAACATTGAGATTTATTGATCATGTTGGGCGGAAATAAAACAAACAAAAAGTCCACTTGCTCCTACACAGGACATCAAACCCTCATAGTTATTGAAATATGTGGGTAGTAGATATAGTGTGACGTGTGACCTTCATGTCTTCCTAAGTGATGGGAAAATTATTCATTTTATGAAATCTATCCTTCTAATCAAGTGATGAATTTTAAGCTCCAGAAATAAATGTTTCTGATGGTCCCACAGTAGGTCAGATATGTGATATGTGATGCATGCGTCTGCTCAATGACTCAGAGCTGAGGAGTACCTTTTGTTTAACATCCACAAAGCCAAGAAAGACGGACTCTATTTACACGTGGGTTCTAGTTAGTTAACATTGCTCAAGTTTCTAAAACTGCTCAGTTTTTTTGAAATAACAAGGAAAAATGCTATTTTTTAACATTAACACATTCATCTTAATGTTACTGCATTAAGAGACCACAAGACTCGGAGAACACATCAAATCAATGTTTTAGAAAACAGCATTAAACTTTCAAGTTATAAATAAGCATAAAATCATATCAGACTTTCTTTGCTTTTAAATTATTTGTTCTTTGAACTGTATCCCCTAGTTTACTGAAACCCGTGCTCTAAATGAACAGATGCGTACTGTTCTTCTGTTCACTATGAGATGAAATTGTAGTTTTATCTGCTCCAGAAGAAGACCCAGTTGCAGCCTGATACCCTGTCACCCTGTGAGTTTACCTAAAAATATGTATGCAGCTTTGGAGAAATATAGTGTTTTGTTATATTTTCCTGCAGACACTGCATCTCATCCTGTCTTGGCATAACTTGGTGAAAAGAGGACAGAACTTGACTGCAAGTGCATCCCCTTCCTATAGGACCTTTAATGTTTATATTGACATAGCATAGCATCAATGGAAAATGAATTATATTCCAAATAGGTTAGATGAGAGACAGCAGAAGACCTGGAGACATGCTTGCTTCACTCAACAAAAACCTTCAATTAAAGTCCAACAAGTTTACAGACTTAGCAGTTGTATCTAGAACTCTTCCTTCAGCATTGTGAATTTCAAGAGCTGGAACAGGACTTCCCTGATGCAGGGGCTCAGAGAACATTCAACGTACATTTTGTACCTGTTTTTGCTATTGTATATTTTAGAACATAATTATCAGAAAAAAGGAAGGGATGGAGGGAGGGAGGGAGGGAGGGAGAAGAAATGAGCTGCCCTGAAGGAGTGAGAGAGACCCAAGATTTCTTTCTCCCAGAAAAGGGAGCTGAGTCACTGAGACTCCCTCTCTCTGCTCCACATGACTGTTATATGTCTAGCTGCCATGTCTTCCTCCCCTACAAAATTCCATCCTATGCTTTGGTGATTTGGAAGGCCCCTTAACATGTAGGAACCATAGATCCAAAACTCCACAAGCTGGTGAAGGTTCAGGTTTCCCACTTCCTGAGCAAGTGATCCAGTCAATAGCATTCTGTTAAATCACATTAATTCTGCTAAGTCACCAAAAGCTGAATGGCAGCTCCCCTGCCAAGCAGAGTGAGAGCTTGGGCTTCCTTACCCTGTTAGCAGACCAAGTAGCTGATGGTTGGTGGCCTTTCCTCGAAATGGAGACTTTCTAGGTTTCTGTGCAGGGATACAGCTGCATTTACAACTATATTTGAGAAGCTCCATCACCATTTTAGAGTTAAAAATAATTAAAATTATAAAGTTTTTAATTTAAAATATGCATACATTTAATATACAAAATTATACAAATTATACATTTAACTAACATAGAAAAATACATCTTGTTAACAAGATAAAATGTCAACATATCTTACATAATTTAAGTGAGAGTTACAAATCTGTGATAATCATCAAGTAGACTTTGTGACTTCATTACAATTCTGTATCCTCCCTAGTTACACTGAAAATTAGTACATATGTACAGTTCATATCCATGACATGTCTTAGAGTGGAAATCTTTGCTGAAAAGTTATCTGTAAGGTTTTACTGGAACAGATCAAAGCAAGAGAGGCCTCTTTAATATTACTGAAACTTCTCAGTTAGCTTCTCCACTTTGACACCAAAAAGTTTAAACTTTTTGCATTTATTTACAACCCCACCCCCCTGAAAAAAACAAACCTAAGTTGGTACCTCTGTTTAACAAGTATCAAACCATAAACCCCAGCCTTTTTGTGCATCCTTTGGCACCTCTTCAAATGGAAGGAACCCAATCTGCGTCCCTAACAACTTCTCTTCATGACTTCTGGTTACCATCACACTGGTGGCTGTGCAGAAGAGTTAAATATCTGCACAGCAATAGAGCTCAAAAGGCAAGATCTCCATACATTATTCATCCCAGATTTCTCAAGAATACCTCAGGAGGTGGGGAAATATCTTTGTTTCAGTCCAATGTGAGTAGTGAGTCTTTACTCCTTATTTAATTTACATGGTTTCTTTTTCTAAGTTCCAAACAAAAGACAGAAGCCTAATTTATAAACAAGCTATTAAAATCTGTTCCATGCTGCATCTTGTCTGACGTACTGTGAGCCGTGTAATGATTTTCTTTGAACTATTTACATATTCTTTAAAACTTGTTTGTCATCACAGGGAGCAAAATAGAGAACCACCACTTAGAGCTCTCTGATTCTCAGGCCCACATTTTTTTCTCTCCTTTTCCTTTTTTTTCTATTTTCCTTCTTTTTTTTTTTCCTTCTTTTTCTTTTTTTGGTAGCTCTGTACCATCAAATTACTCCTAATTCCTAGAAGATAAAATTCCCCCCTGTGCTAAAGGCTTATTCATTTTTTCCTAAGATCCACTTAGGACCATCAGTGAGTATATGAATTGCCTCACACAGGCTTTTTGTGTATTTTTTTTTATGCAAAAAGTGCTTTTGTCCTGTTAACTACATTTTTCTTCATTTTATAGAGGACAAAACCACAATTCAGAGAGTGGAGAAATGCAGATATTCAGCATCGGTTGGTGCACACTGCACAGTAACCTCCCATACTGGAATTTACATTTGCATATTCATATTCCAATAGCAAGAGTCTGTTACATAAAGAAATAACAGTGAACAGAAATTTATACCACAGATCCCAACAACTCCAAATCAAGGTAGGTCTCCACAACTACTCTTTTCTCCTCCTATGTGTATAGAAAACATTAAGCAGAGTGTGATGCTTTAGTACCTATCAAATGTGAGCACTTATTTAGCCAAGTAGAAGACAGCATGAGATCTTGGTTCCAGGGAGAAATTTTCCCAGTGGAAATTTGCTGGACACTTCAGTGGTACAAGTGTTTCATCTAATACATTTAAACTTCCTCCTTTTTTTGGCTTTACCTTCAACTTGCAAGTCATTGTCAAATAATGGTTTGTGCATGGATGCCAATGTAGAACTTGTTAGCTGTATTTTTAATTCACATCTTACATAAGAAACAGTATACTTTCTTTCCTAACATTTGTACAGGGACAAAAATTCTTGTCCATAATCCCATAGCTACTGATTTATAATGCAAATATGTTTGGAGCCAAAGGCACAATATATTTTAAAGTAACTCTGCTGAAGCAGGAAAGAGGTTTGAGCAAATTTCTGTAATCCTCATGTCTGTTTCCCCTCTGCCTCCTTAAGGCACTAAAGGATTTCCGAAGGATTAGTGGCAAAACCCAGCATGCACATGTCCCTTCCTCCACCCCACAACCACGGAAAATTCAAATACTGAAATCCTTCATCTGCAAGTTAGAAATGCAGGTAGATTTGTGAAGCACAGATCAGGGCTTCCACTTTTTAAAAGCCCACAAGGACAAACATCAGCCATGCCTTAGCAGAAGGTTTAACTTGGGAACTGAAGTGTGTATGTGAAATATTTCCTGGCAATTGTATTATTGTGAATGTAACATGATTATCGTGCAGGAGTCAATCACTGTACTCCCAGCATATGCCATCCATATTGGTGTGAAGAACAGAATTCAGGCTCTCAAGGTTGCATAAGGAGCTGTGGAAATACTGTAAGCTGCATTTTCAATATCCTGTGATGCTCTATACAGTACAGTATATGGAAATAAATGAACTGCCAAAGAAATCCTCATGTCATACTGCCCATTTTGTCCACATAGAGTGACAGAAGAAGGCCGTATTTACTTAGGCAGAACTTAGCAGCGTCTCGATACTCTGACTGTAAGGAATTTGGTCAAAGCAATATTGTGCATATAAAGCAATCCGAACAAAGTGCCCCATTTTGCATTCTGAGAAAGTTTAACACAAAACAATGACACATGTAAAGCAGCGCCTGGCACATTTGCCATAGACAGCACATCTAAACAAGTTAGCTCCTGCTTAGTGAAAGGAAACTGAACAGACTCTATAGCAACTAGACAGCACTTTCCACCATAAGGCAAACAGAAAATAATAGCTAGGCTCTCAGTCTCAGCTGATAATCTCATATGAAAAACTTTACCACTTTATTACAGTGATTTCAGGTAAAGTTGGGATTTTAATTGCCAATCCTCAGCCACATGAAATGCACCCACCAGTCTGTCAATTTGAATAATAAACAGGGTTTTCCAATATTGGACGATTTTCATATTAGGAGGTGGCAGAATTTAAAGATCAATGTGGTACAAACCTCAAGGAATGATGCATGGTTTATATTCCTTACACTAATCATTTTAAAATGAAACCGAATGGCAGAAAGCCTAAGATGTCGCAAAATGCACAAGTTCATTATCAACATTTATAACTCATGGTGGGAGATTATGCATAACTACTAAGAAAGAGGCATGATGTTTTAGTTCAGCACTTAATTCAAAAGTAAGAAGTAGGGTTTAATTGCCTGAGAGTTGTGGAAATGATACGTGTTTTCAGGTGGAGGGGATGCACATGGAGAGAAACCTACACATATGTCATTGCTTTATTTTAAGAACTTGTAGTTAAGCTTCAAGTGTTACCATGCCAACGTGTCATCTTGTTACTAATCATAATCTAGAAATGCACATTACATTAATCTGACTTGGGATTCCACAGTTTATATCCTTCTGCCTCCTTTCAAAGAATATCTGCTATTACCGGGAGACAAAGCTTTGTAAAGACCAGCACATTCTAGCAACTAGCTCAACATTAAAAAAAAAAAAAAAAAAAGAGGACATACAAGTCATAAAACAGTTATCAACAGTGAAAGTGCATTACATTGTAAGGGAGTGTTTTGGAGAGCAGTACCCATAGCTACTCCCACTCAGGTCAACCTGAGTATTGCCTTCAACAGTGCTGTGTGCAAGCCTTTAGTTAAAAAAGCAATGTACATATCCATACAACCACCTATGCACAAGTGTTCACATCTCCTGCCTTCACAAATAGGTATTCAGATATGAATAGCAGGGGATATGGGTGCATAAACGTGCTTTATACATAGTGATGCAAAAACATTTTGCAACTACATGTAATATTACCAACCAGCGTGCACAAAAACACCTACTTCAGGAAAAGCATGTATGCATGTGAATAACTTATCCAAAAATTAAATTCAGTGTGGCCTACTCATGTGGTTGAAATAATCAATCTAGAGTATTACGACACAGTATTTTAATGTTCCAAGTGCCTCCTCAATTCCTACTTACCCTTTTAAAAATCTCATTTCATAGCCAGCACCTCAAGTAACATGTCCTCAGAATTACTCAGCATCCTAACTCAGATCAAAGCATTGTTTAGGAATTCTCAAGACCATACGAGGCTGAAGATATTACATGCCTACATAAGCAGACCCATAAAGACTGAGGTCTGTACTTAACATAGAATTTTCTTTAAAATGCAAATGCTGAGATCATAAGAAAAACAAACAAACAAAATCTCAAACCACACATCAGTTTGGCTCACAAGGCCAACTTTCACTACAGGTTGTGGCTAAAACATGGCAGATGGTAAATCAGTGCAGCTTCTCAGTTTTCCCATAACGGAGCAGCTGTGGTAACCTCCAGGTCAAAGAACTTTTCAGTGTTCCTTCAGAGCAGTATTGCTTCTTCTGTGTGAGTGAAACATTGTTCCCTGGATAAGAGGAAGGAGAAAATACAAAGAGAAAAATGTAAGAGAAGAATCTGGATTTCCACAATTTAAAGAAACATTATTCATTTAAGGCCAAAATAAAATATTTGGAAAGTAGTGTGCCTTGGTGCTTCCATACAAACACAATAATTCCAGCATTAAGAGAACACGTTGTGGAAACTGAATTGTTTTAAACACATCAAGATGTTCTCCCATGATTCACTGATTTTAAGATGAAAAGCATATCCTATACTTTTGCTACTCCTTCCTGTAGTCAAGTTCCTCTCATCCATTTATCAATACGAGAAAGAGCAATTCCTGCCATCTTCCCAACACTGTTTCATAATCCCCTTGGCAGGGATCCACAGAAGTAGACTTTTGGATAAAGTTCATTCCAGGGATGATAACCATCACAAATCCAGCTTTCCAAGTAAGCTCTATTTCTATGCCTCTTCCCAGAACAACTTCAAATTCATCATTTGAATCCTCCTTCAAATATCAAGTTTCAAAGTCTGGCTTTGCAATTTCCAATGGGGAATCATTATTACTGTTAAATAACATCAATTCATTGCCTGCATTTGTTGGCTAAAACTTGATATCTGTTACAGAAACATACATCTTAGTACATCAAGAGCATGGGAAATGATATCCACATACAAAATTCTAAAAAATTGATATATTGTAATCATTATTATAATAACCAGCTGGCAATAGTAATTAACTGTCATCAATAAAACACATCCCATTCTCCAACATGTGCTCCACAAGAATAAAATCAGAAACTGGGTGGGGGAAGAGACCTTATGGCTTGTACCTTAGGATAGGAAAACTTTTCCAAGCTGGAAGAGGAAGAACAGAACTAGAAAAAAATATCTTGCAGAATGAGGCAGAGTAATAATGGGGAGGCCATAATTTTTGGAGAAGAAGCTATATGGGATATTGTAGGAAACAAAAATAGTAAGGTATGCAAGAGACACTAATTGAGCCAGAAGTGTGCCAGCTGTGCAAGAGCACAGCTGTGAATCCTAGAGATGAGAGATTTGAAATCAGTCCTTCTGTACTCACTAGTTGGGACTTCCATCTTGGATCAGAAGGTGGCAAATGTTCAGACCTACTTCTGATTCGATAAAACACCAGAAGCTTTCTGCAGACTTCCTAAGATATTACACTTCATCTCTGCTGTAGGTGTATCCAAACCAGTTTTTGGAGTTTCCTCTCTTTTCATGGTCACATAGAGCCCTAAGCTGTACTGCCAACAAGCAGAGTCCATTGCAGGTCATTCTTGTCCTCAGGCGAAGAAAGGGAAGGCTACATGAGTGCTGGTGCTAGGCTAAAGAATCACAGAATCATTTAGGTTGGGAAAGACCCATGGGATCATCAAGCCCAACCATCACCTGACACTACCAGTCAGGAACACATTCCTGTTTCTCGCCTTCCACTAACAGAAAATCTCTTCTCTGTTATCCTGTCAGTGCATATAGGAACTATGCAGGATCAGAGAGATGAGTCCCTAGGACCTCCTAAAACTCATCTTATTTTAGAAGACAGGGAATTTGCACTTTCAGCCTTTCATTTGCTTGCACAGGAGCCACCCATCATTGCCAGTATCTACTGACTATTTCACAGGGAAAACAATCCTTAACATATCAGGTCTGAAAACTGGTATGGCCAGAATAATAGAGCCTGATTCAAACTTCATTAATTCAATGATCATACTTTTTTTGTTGTTTTGCTTTGTTTTGTTTTCACTTTAGTGACCACATTTTTGTCAGCCACCAATTTAAATTTAAATCAAATTCTTCAATTTTCTAAAGTCAACATTAAAGGATATTTGTGAAACAGGCACTGCAAAACTTGGGAGCATTTACAGTCTTAAAGTCATTATTTGCATAAAATTTCCTTCCATTTTTATAGCTTGTTTCTTGAAAGTTAGTCATCAATTAAGTTTCTTATTTTTGTCAGACTCTTCACCTTCTCTTTCACGTTCTTTCCATTGCTCCTTCCCATATGAACTTATTTATCCCTCATTTTATTCTCTACTCCAGGTCTTTTTCGACCTTTATGCTCCTTGCAGTCTTATTTTCCTGACATATTTATTATTCACCCACCTCCTATTCTTTTTCTTCATACCACTTATCTAACTCTAAGTAATATGGCAACGTAAATGACTACTGAACTGTTTTGTAATTACTCTTGTCAGCAAGGATGTCTCTTTTGTAAAATGCTTGAGGCAAATAAAGGTGGTCTTCATGATGTCACTTTACCAAAGAAAATTATCAACCAAGCATGTGCAGTGCATAAGCACAAAGGTGCAGTTTCCAGCAGGGCTTCATAATGATTAAAAACCAGCTGAGTCTTTATCAACAGTGAACCTATAAGTTTCAGCATGGGTATTTCTGGTGCTCAGAAATCTGCTGGCTTCCTGTTCTTTGTTATGGCTAAAGCACTTGCTTGAGCAGCGATGCAGAGGCCGGGTTCATGCTCCTCCACATCACAAAAGGAGCAAAATCAATTTCAGTCACCAACACAAAGAACTGCTAATGCAGAAGGTCATTAAACAAAACTGATTTCTTCATGACATTGAAGCCTTAAAGGTAACCTTACAAAATAAAAATGTGCTCCACTGCCTAAGCCAGGGTTGAATCATTCCCAACATAGCAAAGATCAGCGATCCATTTTCATGTGCCCACTTGATGTTCTTCAATATTTTATAACCTCTGTGTGGCGCCTGCATTTATTTGTTCTAGCTGCTCCTTACCATTCCCATCTATCTTTGTTCATCATGCACTAAGTCTCAGGAAATTGTAAGATCATAGGAAGGACACAATTTTCTTCTGATTCTCTGAAAGAGGGCATGAAAACTTGTGATACCTCTGTAAAAAGCATATCTAAATGATGTCTGTTAACTTTCCAAGTATTTGAGGTGAATTTAGGCAGTAGACCATCATGTAATTCCAACAGCATCACTCTGCTTTTTGACTAATCTCAGCCAATGCATATTGGGAATATTTGCTGATAATAACTAACACACAACATCAAAGATCTGATGTCACCAATACACAGTGAGTGCTTTATGCCTCAGCCCTGATATACAGGGTAGGTACACCATTGTTTTTGTTGTTCTTAGAGGTATTTAAAGGGAAGAAAGTGAAAAATTCAATGAATTAATAAAATTTCTTTATCTCCAACAAGGACATACATATAATCTGTGAACAAATGTTTGAAGAATATACAGTGAACACCTGAAAATAATGTATGCTGCAAAATATAAAATAATTACTCTGCTCTTTTTGGCCATTACCAAGCATCACATATTACCCCCTTTGGCATCATTGAAGCACCACTGGCTTTTACCATTGTTCTGGAGCTACGACAGCACAAATGAGAGAAAATGGCAGGCATGAAGGCTTGTGATGTTCTTCAGCATTTGATAATGAAGTTAAAGATACTTTACTTGGTCTGACTAATGTAATCACGAGCATCCAGTCATTTTTATAATTTCTATTAATTACAGAAAATTAAAAGTCTGTGGCATACGTCTTAATAAAAGTGATCTACCATAAATTGTTTCATGTATGTCTTACAGTACAACCTGATTTCATAATATAAACTTCTTTATTTAGACAAAGTTTGATTATCTGAATATAGAAAAACTGGTGAAGGAGATTGCAAGAAAGGAAATGTTGCAAAGCTGCTTTTTACCACAATACACATGGCATCCCTCAGCCATTTGGTAAATAAATGTTGTTTAACCAAAAGCATACTGATCTTCACAAAAACGTTTGATTTCTGTACTTGGAAAAAGAAAATCAAATAGTATTTGATGTGGTCTTCTCATTCACAACTTGCTGTTTATAAAGTTAATTTTAATTGATGGATTCATGTTGGAGCTCAAGAGGTGTGAATCTCATTAAATTCTGAATGAAGACATATTGATCCCAATTACAACTAAAGGCCAACAGAGCTTGGCTATATCTCAGAGGAAAGGAAAAGCTATGCCAATTGCATCCCAGGGGAAAAATAAAACAAAAAAACAAAAACCCACCACCAACAACAAAAAAACAAACCAACAACCAAACAGCCATGGCTGCTTGAAACCATAAATAAATTATCTTCTGTTAGAAAATGAAATCATGGTAATCTAATTTTTGTGCTTAATAAAGTTATTACATACTAAATTGTGTTACATTTATAGATCTGATTCAACTTTGTTGCTCTGGATTTATGGCAATTTCTTTCTTTTCAAACTAACAGAGTAGCCCTGGGAAAATGAATTCAAGCAGTGATGAATGAGGTTTGTTTTAATCAAATTCTATGCAAAATGCATTACTTTCATTAACAGTTGAATCTGGTCAATATAAAACATATGAGCAATGCTATTTAACGGTATGGAACTTTTCAGGAAAATGTAACACACACTTATATTCACACTGATTGGAGAAGAACAATTTAGGAGTCTTAACTGGGGTTGGGTAATCACAGTGACCAGGTGTTGCAAATGTAAATCTCACAAATGGTCATGGAGAGGAATTCACCACTGTGCTGAGCACCATCCTGGAAGTTTATTTCTTCTAATAATGACATAACTATATATATATATATATATATATATAAATAATATATTTGCTTTCAAAAATATCTTCTAAAATAACATCCTTGCAAATACTTCTTGTTCTGATGCAAGACACCCAGCTTTGACAGACTAATGCTTACAGAAGAATCCCAATTCCTAACCTCCTGCACATCAGACATTCCAGAACTTTGCAGGTGGGCAGCAGTAACACGTGAACTTACAAGATCAATCTCTAACCCATAGTCTTGAAAATGCAGCCAAGGCAAGCCAGCTTGCCAAGGAGCGTAGCGTGAAACATGCTGGTATGAAGCAGTCCAAAAATTGGAAATGACAAACTAAGAAACCTCAAAGTCTGATCACAGATTGTTGAGAAACAAACAGACAAAAGATAAAACCAGCTGGAATATTTATTTTTTTTAATGATAAAATGATAAATGATAAAAAGTTCACCCAGTGCTAGTCCTAGTTAAAGAATGGCCCTATTCCAATTTACAATAAGAAGCAAATAAACCACCTTTATATTCAAAGCATCTTCCACAGGAAGATGTTTACTGATTTGATTTTCCTGTACAGACATCACTCCATTTATACACTCCAGAGCTTTTACTAGCCTTGAAATTGGCACTTATTAAGTATGGGGTCTTTTCATCCTAAGGTAAACTGAAGACGTGAACTTATTTACATCTCTTTACATCTCTCATTAAGACAGTTATAATGGATTTAAAAGCTAATACAAATGAGTTAACCTCACACTATAGAGACAAGAAGAGCACAGCACCCCCAAATGTGACAGCAGTATGTCACTATGCGTGTGCAACTAGAACACACGGTGCTTATTTCAGCGATGAACATCTTACACCCAGGTTGACACACAACACTCGTGCAGCCCTAAAACCCATATGCAAATAGAAGCACGATCAGCTCAGCTAGTTCCAAACCTTAAGGGGCTGGTGGGCCACTCCTTTTCCCTGCAGGTTCTCAGAGAGGTATCCTTAACATCATAATTTTAAAGATAAGATTCTGCCGCTAATGTGCAATTCAAGTTTCTCAGAACTGGAACAGATTTACTTAGAGTAAGTAACAGATATGAAGCCTGTAAAAAAAACATGCTTCATTTGCTGGGCTTGATTCAACCTCCTTGCAGCAAGGCATTGCAAACTGAATTAACAGACAAGGAGGGGAAACCCTGTGCCTCAGAGCGGGTCTGTGGGCGATGCTGGGGAAGCCAAGGAGGTAAGTGCAACCATGAGCATTTGAAAGACCTGCTGGCAGAAAAGAGTACACGTGAGCAGGAAAACATAAGATCTTTGGAAGTAGAAGCCATCTGGGCCTTTCAGTCTCGGGAGAGCGCTGTCTCTTTACCAGATGATCTTCCCAGACAGACGTATTCATATTTGCATGGGTAAAATCTACCCAGAAGACCAAGGGTTGCATTCATCTATGCCACAGCAACCTTTGTGCCAGAGGGGCTTTGTCATGGGAAGAGCACTGGTGCCTGCAAATGTGGAGCTGCCATTGTCCTTCAGGATGTTTGGCGATCTGGAAAGTACCACAAACGTCCTTTAGAAAAAAACATTCATTTACATTATTTGAGTTAGGGGGAGTCACAGACATTTTCTTTAAAAGTCAAGGTCATTAAGAATGGCTCACTCAATGTAAGACAAGATTTTATGACTCACAGGAGACCAGGAAAAATCATCAGCAGCACTGCATATTTAGAGAGTAACGTTTAGTCACCAAAGACACTTACAGAGTTATTGTGACCTCCTTAAACACTTTTTTTTTAATTGCTGCAGCAGAGCTGTAGCAGTAACAAAGAAATATCTTCCCCTTAAATGCACAGTCATACAAGTAATTGATCAGCAGGTTTGCCTCGCTGCTGTCAGCATAAGAAAAATGGGCAAGTAAATTCACATTTCATCAAGGCATTTTAGATCTCACTACCCCTTCAGCCATGCAGGGGAAAATGATGTATGCTCATCCAGAACAGATTAGATAGCATCTGAGATAAGGATTTCTGGATGCTCTGCACATCAGAGCAAAAGCTTAGGAAGACAGGAACACAGAGATATTTGAGATTTTTATTTATTTTTATTTTGATTCATCTTTACAAAAAACTGCTGCAAGCCAGAATAGCTGCTAGAGTAGGTAGGATGTTTTTTTAAGTAGCAATCAAAAAAGTGTCACTAGAATAGAAAATCAATAGGAAATCGTAGGCTTTCTGTGGCTGCTTCCTCACCCTGCTGCCAAACCAACCTGCAGGAGATTTGTGGCAGCCTGCTCAGCCCTGTCTGTCAGAGGCAGTGGGTGCAGGGCCTTGGACACCCCACAGCTCAGCTGGACAGTCCCCTAGTCGTTTGGAAAGCATAAGGACCAACACCAAATTTTGCTCAGAGGCAACAATCTATAGCCTGCAGAGTTTAATAAATGATTTTATCACAAATCTAGCTGCTTTAAAATTATTGATGAAAAAACATTTGTTCCCATCGATATTTACAGAGGCAAAACAAGTTTCCCTGGTTAAGCTTTATCCCTGTGGTGGAGGATTCAGCATTCAGCATATGACCTCCATAGAAGGAAGTCAACATTTTGCAATCCTGTCCCCTTGAGCACTGAAAAATTTGGAAATCAGACAAAATGAACACAGTGGCCCAGATTCTCTCTGTCATTTGGGCAGGTTTGCATTGCATCATTAGTCCTAATTCACCCTACGGGGCCATCATGAGCCCCAAAGTCTGTTGTACTACCATCCTCCTGCTCTGTGGCTAGAAAAAGTGACAACATGCTCACCCTCCAGGGACCTCTGACTGCTGAAATGTCAGTCTGTAGCTGTGGATAAGTATAAATTACAGCAGGCTTTAGGCTGCTATAACTTATATTGGGGATGTCTACTGAATTTTAAGTACATGCTTGGGACACACGTGCCCAGACAATTCTCCTATCTGTGCTGGACCAATATCTCTGCTTAGACACAGACTTCAAGGTCAGCCATAAAGTAAGCAGGGGAAAAAGTGCAGGGTGCCAACACATATTTCATCTGCCTTTGCTGTACCGTCGTATCAGCTGCTAGGCTTCCTAGAATACCCATGTCCTCGAATACCATAAGGAAAACAGGGATTTGTAGGCCATCAGACTACAGGCAGCCTGGCACTACATGAAGAGCTGCTGCTGACCTGCATCCCAGCTACAGAGCTACGTAAAGGTGGGGGTGGCAAGGAGCTGATTTCCAGGCTGCTGCTTGACCCAGCATATGGTTGTATATGGGCATAACTAGTAAATCCCAGACCAGTACAGAGATGATCCCAAACTAGCGGAGCCACTAGGATGATGTACCTATCTCTTTATCCTCTTTTCCTCCTCACTGGGCTTTGCATGCACTATATCTAAAGCAAGGAGATGCAGGACCTCCAAGATCAGGTGCTGGCTTGTAAGGGTTTCCACACAGAGGTACTAAAAGCGGTCAGAAACACTTTTCACAGAACATTGGATTTTGATGAGGCTGCAGGAATCATGCCTGATTTCCTGCCAGGTCCTCTTCCCTGGTCTTCAACAGCACTGCTGGCAGATTGACAGAGAGTGGGAGTTTGAAAGAAGTTATTGCTCCAGGATCGCCTCAGAGATTGCAGAGCTCCTAAGCTGTTGGCTCCTCTACAGATCTCATTAGGCAGCTTGCCAAGAAACTCAGAGCGGAGTACCCCTGCTCGTAGACTCCAAGGCTGCCAGCTCCCTGTTAGCCCACCATGCAGAAGGACAAGAAGCAAGAGTCTGGAGGCTCTGGAAACGTGCAACTCCTTGGCATCCCCATCAGCCAGAGGATGCAGACAGAGTGCCTTGAGCTGGGGACCCCGAAGCTTCTGATGCTTCCAGGTCCAGGTCTTAACAATTAAGAACTGGGTAAAAACAAACAAACAAAACTAATTTTCATTTCAAATCCAAAAAAAGCCAAATTTATCAAAATCCTCTGCAAAATGGAATGATCTTTTTCCATGTACACCACTGAAATAATAGGCCACTATGGCTGGTCTACAACACATCTTGTGGTCCAGACCCCTAAACATATGGATTTACTCAGCAAACAGCACTTTCATTTCCTTCAGAGGCTTTTCACTCTTCCTCCTTACCTCAGGTATTCATCCCCTCCCCACTTTACTTTCAAAAGCAAGCCCTTCAAGGAATAACATGTTTTGTGGGGTTTTCCCCATTAAACATATCTATGTAACTGTGCAGCTCCAGAGAAAGCAACAAAGAAGCTCAAAAAGACACTAATTTCATATGTTCGCATTGGCTAAGTTGAAAAGGATTTATTTTTCTCAAATTCCTATTATCACAAAGCTCTCTACGCAGGTCAGCAGGCTTATGTAACAGTGATGCATCTGGCTCTCTGTCCCAAATAAGACAGAATATGCTGTGACTGCTACATAACCTTCTGTGCTGTTCATCAAACACTTGTATCCAGCATTTTCCTATTAAAGGAGACCCACTAAAATCTCATCCTTCACTTTTCCAAAGACCTGTAATTGTTGTATGTTCCCAGCCTGAAGCTTACAGTCAGACACAATGAATCATTTTCCTAAGGCGCTCTCTCTCTCTCTCTCTCTCTCTCCCTCTCACTTTTTAAAATTCCCTAGTGCCCATCAATTCAACAACAGTTTTGCTTCTGGAAAGAAAAGATTTTGAGTTAATTAACATTAGTTATATTTCAACATGTTCTTTTAAGTTCAGTTGTTAATTTGTGTATTCACTCCATCGTATTTTCTTACTGATGCTACTTGCTCAGCCCTTTCCTATAACCGTCTCCATTTTGTCATACATCCACCAGTAACCCCTCTGAAATGGCCATGGGCAATGCTCAGGGAATTTATACATCTGCACAGGACACAGCACCAAGGAGATGCTATCCAGACTTGGATGTTGTAAAAATCTTTTCTGCATTAAAACCAGGACAAGGTATTGGGAAGGGGAGAGGACACAAATCAACAGCAGGTGCCCAGCACTCATGCTGCCATGAAGTAAGTACATGCACATCCATGGCATGCATTCAGACTTGAGAACAACAAATTTGACCCTCTATTGTAGTCACTATGACATGTTTTATTCAGCTATTAAATAAATGTAGACATCTATGCAAATCCCAGTTCTAGACCAAGAAGGTAACTCTAATTTGCAATTCCAATCTCCAGCTAGCATGGAAATGAAGCCACTGGCTTTCTATTAATATTCTAATATGGTTAAATGCGGGATGATGCACTAGGAGCAACATGTGCAGCCCATGCCTGCAGAATAGAAGACCATGTCCAGAACAGCACCAAAAATGATGCAGAGACTTTTCTAGACAACAAGAAGTCAGCACGACCATAAAGCACAAACCAGAATGGGTTAGGATTATAGGATAAGGGATGTAAACTAGCAGCCTGGTTGACAGACAAGCATTTGACATCTCCTGGGGGCACCTGCACTAAGTGGCATGTGTGAACTGGGGATTCCCTAGCGTTTCTGAGTATGAGGCTTTTCAGAATATACATGCTATAGGTATAACTTCCACATTTCTTTTTACATTTGTTTCCATTTTTACTACAAATAAAAATATTGACACTAGAACAGGAAAACAATTTGATACCAATTTCACAAAAACCAGTGGCTTTATCTGCATGAGTATAACTAAAACTTCAAAAATTCACATGTGCAATAACATCCAGAGCATGGCCTGTTAAGTTTATCCAAATAGTAGGCATTTTCCAAGTAGTAGGAACAATTTTATGCTCAGTTAACATATGCAGTGCTATACTAAGCCCAGTTAATCAACAGTATCTATTCTGCAAACAGGAAAAAAATTCTGTATGTCTATCACACTCCATCAGCTTTCTCCACCCACTTTAAGCAAGTAGTTTCAGACTTTCTGACTACATTTCTATAAAATACACCCTTCTCTCCTACAGCTTGTTAATGCATTAGACTGTAATTTTATAAGGAGCTCTTGGAGATAACCTTGATTACCTCATCACCTTCAACAGACTTGCATGCCTGTGGAGCAAGAATCCTATTTACCACCAGAGATCCTCTGGGTGTGCCTGCGGAGAGAAGGCCATGGATGCAGATAACCTCTGCCCTTTTAGGCTCTGCTGTGAATAGGTGGATGAGAAAAGAATGGCTCTCATCAAGCTACAGATAAAAGGTAGGACAGACTCACTGGAAAACCCCTGGAAGTGGGAAGTTCAGTCAGTCACTTGCAAAGGAAGACGCAGATAGTGCAATATGTCTGGGTGGGACTTGAGGGGAGGGCTTCTTATGGTCAAAATGTTTGGTTACTAAGTGCTTTCAACCAGGACTTCAGCTGGCATAGCTTCATGGGTGAGCTCACTTCTAGACTGATGGCTTAAGCAGCTGGTTATGTACTTGTGGCTTTCAGTTAATGGGCTTGGTCTTGCAAACCCTCCTCACACAGATCTGTTCAAGAGGGTTGGAATGAGAACAGTGCAGTCAGGAGACAGAAAATTAAGCCCAAAGTACTAGGACGCAACAGTTCTGCTGGCACCAAGTTACTGCAAACAGTTGCATAAGCTGAAGAAAAGCAAGAGCAATAGTTACAAGTGTCTGCTTTTAGCATTATATTTACAGCTTTTTCCTGACTGTGCATATATTAAGCAGATTGCAAACTTGTAGTGAGTGGAGGGAACAATCTGGATATTTACAAAGCAGTTAACCTTTAGGAATGACCTTTGTATTAACATTAAACCAGTCTGCTTCATGTTCAGAGGACCAGTATTTTCATTATTTGGAAAATGAGAAAACATTCTATAATTATCTGTGAAGATGGCCAGAAAGAAGATTTCAGCCTCATACTCTGAAAGATCTTGGCTGGTACAGACTGTACAAGAGATGGAATCAATGCAGCCCTGAGACAGTAATGAAGCACAAGCGGACAGTGCCACAATGAAGCTACTGCATAAAACAGCCCAGGACTGGGGTGAAAAACAAAATCTTTTTTGTGTTTTTCCAGACATGGTGACCCTTCACTGCAGTGTTCCCGCTGACTTTCTCCTAATCCAAACAAACATACCACACCTGTCTTTGTTGAGAACTTACTGCCAGTATCAGCTAACAGCTGGACTCCTCAGCGATATCGTTTATCCGGTCCTAAGCTGGGACCAAAAAACTAGGAACAATGCTTGGCATGCCACCATTTTTCTGACCTTACCTCAGTGTTTTCGTGTTTCCCTGGCAACTCACAAAACTCACTGAAAAAAAAATCCCTATTATAATGGAAAAAGTAGATTTTTATATTTAGATTTGGCTAACCCATCCATTAAGAAAAGGAAACAAAATCAAATGACATTGATAGCGGCAGTAACACTGATGTAAGATAAACACGTTATTGTCAATGACTACATCTGCAGAAACAATTAACTGAAAGTACAAGACACGGTTGTTTGTGGACGTCCTGGTCTGATTTGCTCAATTTACTTTGTACTTTAGCAAGGTATTTCATGAAAACATTTCACACATGTTGTGAATGCTCTAACTTCATTGCAATTTCTTTCACTTGCTTAGCTGATTCAAAATTAGCTCCCTGATAAAAGACCATGTGACCCAAACCCTACTTTCCATTCACATTCAAAGATACAAAAACAGTGAATCAACCTTTGGTTTTCTCCAGAGAGAATATATGATGGTCCCAAACTGCATATTAATACAATGAATTATTCAAAATCACAGCAGGTAACAACAAACATTTTGTTAGGTGTAATGATACAGCTTAAACATGAAAAAAAAAAAAAAACAAAACATAAAAGGAGTACAATTAGCAGCTACAAAAGCAGAGTTCAATTAAACAGGAATACTGCTGTTGCCTATGCACTTGATCAGTGGATGGTTTCTGCTGTTTCAGCAGTACAGAACCATTCCAGCCCCAGGAGACACCAAGGTCTCAAATGTCCTCTCTTGCTTTGTGGGAACAGAAACCCAGAGGCCCATAAGAAGGACAGGTACATATCCCCCTCACAAGTCCTCCTTCACTTCAGCAAACAGGAGGCAAGTCTACATCTACTTCCAATTTGCTCATTCTCACTGGTAATATTTGGAGAGGAATTCGATAGATCATACACTTCTCCCTTCTCCAGCACATTTGCCCAGTACAATCCTGTCCCAAATAATTCAGTTTCACTACATCATAAACTATTATTGCAAATAATTCCAGCCCCATTTTTGTAAATGAGGAATATGAGGTCTGGAGTTTAAGAAATATGCCCCCTATCATTCAACAAAGCACAAAGAATACTTCTTGGGGGCTAATTAGTAATTCTTATACACTGCTGTCTGACTCAGCATGATGTAAGGCATACTTTAATAATGTTTCTGGAAAAAAAAAAGTTTCAATTCCATTACAGGAACATGGATTATGGGAAATGAGGCTTAATGTGTGCATGGTCTGAGTTGTTGCACACCAGTGAAGAGCAGTCATTCAGCACACTACAGATCCTTACTCTATCTCCTGAAACACAAAATCTATCACAGAATAATATAATTTAGGAAGCCTAACAAGAAGACATAGAACATGTCTCCTCAGAAAAGCACCGCACTGTTTATGTGAAGAAAATTCAACTCAAAAAAGAAGAAATATGAAACATAAATACCTGGTGCTGTGTTCTTTAACATTAACAGACGACCTTCTCTTTTGACTGAAGGCCTCAGGTTGGAGATAATACTTCTAATATATCACCAGCTCTTCCTCATTCATTTATAATTTACATGTTGTGTCTCCCCAGGTAAACATTATTTAGCAATACAGAAAAGACAATTTAAATCTTCCTTACACCCAGAAGTAATTTTTATTCTAAGTGATATGTGTTAAGGGATTTTGGCAAGCTCACAGGGAGCTTCTAAATAAGGTAGTTCATTCACCCTCATTTCCTTCCACCCTTCCTCACTCCTGTATAAATAGATATTCATGTGATGCCTTGATGAGATTCATTGACAGTGCTGGGATGCAGCCAGTTCAACGGGTGTTCTCCTCTGATGGAGGGCAGCTCTCCCATGGCTCATGTCTCTGCACAGGCAGCAGCAAGGAAGAGGATGACCTTTCTTTCTCCCCATTCAAAGCCCAAGACAACATTTTAACTTGCAGTACCAAACACCAGAGTCTGTTCTCTAAATCATTATAGCCAAAAGAACTGCAAAGAGACTGTGAAAGCTAGCTTAGATGTCCTTCATCCTGTACTTTCGCTTGAGCGTATGAAGCTGCTGAGGATTATGTGCCTGATTATCCTGCAAACTGCATGGCCTTGAGCCTGAGAAAGGGCACACAGCTCTTAAAGAATGACACCAGACCACTTCCCATGTATGTTCAGGTCATTTACTTTTCTCATGGAGACAATAGGTTTTCTTTCTTTGCTTCAAAATATGTAAATCCCTGCCATTTGCAGCAGCAAAAGGTGATAAATGCACGCATCTCTCCTAACCCTAACTTCCTCCACTATTGTCCAAGGGACTCCAGCACAGAGCAAGGCACTCAGTTACCCAGATGGTTTTGTGCCTTACTGCCCTGGGTACATGGGCCTTCTTCCTGCTGTAAGCTAAACCTTGAAATGTGCTCAGTAGTTCTCTGCTTGCAAGACCTCTTTCTGTAAGACTAATAGACACAAGAGACTCCCACATATTCAGTATATCTGCTTCATTGCTGACAGGAAGAAGAATAACGTGGATAATTCTCTGAATTTGCAAATCCTTGCTTACATAAAAAAAAGTGATTAGATTAACTCCTAGGTGAATAAGACCTTTGCAGAATCAGAACCTATTTTATCATCAGAAATTACACATGAGAGGGAACTACTGGGAGAACTTCTATTTTTATTTCAATAACTCTAACGTTATTCAGCCTGCTCAAGTAAGGACCGTCTTGATATGCCTGGGTGGGTGTTGGCTGCAAGGATTAACTGCTCTGCATCTCCCACGTTTCTGACAGCACCAAAGGTTTTGAACAAAAACAAATGCCAATGTGAGCAAAACAAATACTCAGCCATTCCGAGCCCCACTAATGTGGTGAAAGAACCTTTTTCTTTCAAGTTCTCACCTGACTACCACACTAAATTACTTCTGTCAAGGATGCAAACCCAGCAACTGCTGCCTCATTAGCTGCTGCACAGCTGTGTGAAACAAGACAACAACTTGCTAACACAAAAACCATCTTCACCGGGTGACCTGGAGGAGGGGGCATGCAGAAGTTTGTGTTCTGCAGCCACCAGCCACATCGTCTACCCCTTCCCTCTTCTCCAGAGGAAAGCTCATTGCACAGCCAAACTTTTTTGTTGGCTCTTGAGCATGAACAAAACCACCTTTGTGCTGGGAAGGAGGGGGGGAAAGCAATGTAAATTGAATTGCTGATGCAAGAATCTTTCTTCCCTTATTTCTCCTACAGAAAGCTGTCAGGACGGCGCTAGCCCCGCTCAGGGAGCAGGCTGACAGTCTCAACAAAGCAAGTCACAAAACTGATCTGGCTTTTCAGGGCCAGACAAAAAGGAAAATTGCTGGGACCCTTCTCAAGCAATGAGAGGTTTTCTTTGTAGTACTGCAGGCCAAATGAAGGCTCACGAGAGACTACCGCTTTAACTCTTTTTTTATTTCACTGGCTAAGACTCTAGTGCTGTTTCACAGGCTTAGCCAGAAGCTTCAAGTAGTAGCACAGTTGAGCTGTGGCTACATGAATATTTTTAGATTGGTTTCCAATGGAAACAGAGCATTCACCACTACTGTGCCTCTCCATACCTGCATCCCTCCATCACTTTTGAACCCAGAGGCCATATTTAACTAAAACCAACATAGGAGAAAAGCCTCAAAGTTCCCCCAAGTTCCTGAGAACTAGGAGACCCAATTCAAGAAAGCAACTCCTACGAAAGTAAGCTTTCTCACTACAGGAAAAGCTACACAAGTTAGGTTTTTTCCCCCTAGGGAAAGCACGTGGGTCCTCTGTGTACCCAAATACTGCAAAGTTTCAGCTGGGGCATAACTCAGAAATCTTCAACACACAGGCAAATCTGATTCAGAAATCTGCTGCTTCTTCCCAAGTACCACTTCTCATCGCTTTGTCATCAGTACAGGCCCCCACAATAGACCAGCATGAAACCACGCCTGTTATCTAACTACAGAGGGATCTAGCCTTTTCTCCTGAAAGATGAAGTTGCCTTGTCCCTACTCTAGCACACAGTCACGTGCTTCAACAATTTCATTCAGCACCAGAAACTTAGCTTCACAGAAACCACCCTTTCTCCATGCTGGAAATATCCAAACAACATCTGCTTCCGAGGGGCACGTTCACACGTGGGATCAGTACCAGGACTGTCTTTTGATGGTGTGGTTGCAGACTGCAGCAATGAAGCTCACATGGCATCACGTAAGGGCTTTCCCAGTGAATGACACCTCTGTGATTACACCTGTTCCACAAAAATTTGGCTTCAAGTGCCAGTTTTTCTCATACTCCACAAGTAAAGGGCCTAATTCACGTGGGACTGAGTACTCACTCAAAGGGCCTATGTATTACATTGATGAGGGTGCTGGTTGCTAAAAAACCCTCAATTACTTTATTTATATAGATAGCCAGATCCTTCAGTGTCTTTACATTGGTAATGCAAGGTTACTATAGCAACCTCTGCATGACCCGCATAGTCAGGATAGCAGGGAAGAGCTGATAGCTGAATTAATGCATTTTCAGCCTTGAATAGGAAATGTTAAAGATTAATGGTCTATGAAATTCATATATGCTCTACTCATTACGTTATATTTATCCTTTTCCATCTCCTTTTTGAAATGCATTTATCTTTAAATGTTAAACTAGTGCACATGATACAAACATTAAGAAAACATCATTTAAGCTTATTTCTTTTCTATTTTCAGTTTAGCAAGGAGTTAAACTACTTTAAAAAGTCCAAAGACTAAAGTACTTTTCACAGTATGGCTGACCAAATTAATAGCATCTTGTTAGAAACCAGAGTTCACAACTACATTTGCAGATTATGCATGTTTCCACAGTATTTAAAATAAACAAATTCAGAACTAGCTAGCTAGTTTAGGAAGCATCAAGCACAGAGATCATATTTTCCTTCAATTTGCTTTTTATTTTCCTATATTTAACTGTTTCTTAGGAGGTCACTAACTTTCATTCAACTAGACGCTTGCC
Organism: Anser brachyrhynchus; assembly: GCF_964034855.1. Taxonomy (NCBI): domain Eukaryota; kingdom Metazoa; phylum Chordata; class Aves; order Anseriformes; family Anatidae; genus Anser; species Anser brachyrhynchus. The sequence continues at coordinate 66,407,942 of NC_137698.1, forward strand.
AGCAGTCTACTATAAGTTCATAGTGCATCAAAACAAAAATTAAAAATTTGCTTGATGGTACCTCAGCAGACAAAAGGAGACATTGCTCCTGGATGCAGGACCAGATGAATGTTATTCACACAACCAGGATCACCATGATATGAAGGAAATGTACTGTGTAGGGAGATAGTGGGGAACAGCAGCAATTTTTTTCTTTCCTTTTGCTGGAGTGTCATTACCATGTTCACCTACTACAAGAATGACAGGCAGCATGCATAGTTTTAGTCTGCATTTCCTTCATTACTACTGCACAAATTGCTTGTGTGTGCACACATCATCGTAGACCGAAAAGACGTGGGTGGCTTTATCTGCCTTTTAACTGCTTCAGGTTCAGGACAGGCAAGAAATTCTCATTCAGATCAGGGCTTCAAGTGAGATTTAAATAGCATATAAGTCATATGGCAACCTTCCATATAGACATGAAATTCTTTCTTCACAAGACAGTAAATAAATGTTCATTGTTCTCTCTCAGGCAAGTTCCTTTTTTATTATTTTTTTTATATATGTCATGGTAATATAATTCTTCTCTGAGCCAACTCCTTCTCCCAAAGGCAACAGGATTATTTTTCTATTTTCAGGAAGGAGAGAAATTGAGCTTCAAAATGCTGTGCCTGAAAGCCATACACTATAAGGGAAAAAAAAAGACCAAAGAAACCCCACACCAATATCAGTGGAGGAACTGATGGGGATGAACTAAATCCAGCAAAAGAATCTTCCATCACTACAGTCTTGACACAAAATGCCGAAGTACTTTTGTCCTTGGAGTCTCATAAAGAAGACAGCAGCTTAAGGGATTCTTGGACTGAATAACTCTGTCATCCAAAGGACAGTTGGGATTTTGGGGGCGCTTTTGCTTAGTTGGTTGGTTTTTAGCTTTGTTTGATTTCTCACTGTGGGAGATTTAGCTAACAAAGAACTTGGGTATCTCTTGTATTTTTATTTTTATTTTTAATTACTTCTATTGCCACTTGTAGACAGTATGGGAAGGATAGGCCCTCACAAGTGCAGTGAAAAATTCACCCTTGTTAGTCCACAGTCATTTACCAATAAACCCACAATTTTTTATGTAACTCAGGGGCAGCAGGGAGGGGAGAGAAACAGTTAAACTGGCTCCATCCAATCACTTCCCCAATATTAAGAGAGTTTTACTTAATTCTAATCAACTTGCATAATTGACAGCAACCCAAAAACCATCACGCCATATGTCTAACTTCACACTTGTAACATTCAGACTTATTTCTCTTTGATATTTTAAGGCTTTTAGCTAAGATTTTTAAAACTTGCCTTCCTTAGCCTACCAGCTATATTTAAATGGCCTGCTTTTTAAAAGTGCTGAGTATGTCGCACTGTCACGGGGGTCTGAATGCTGCTTAGCTTTTCTTGGTTGTGGTCTCACATGTCATGAGTTAATGTTCATAAAGTCTTAGACCATGCTTTTTGCAGCAGATATCAGACATTAGTTTTGTAGTTGTTTTAGTTTACTAGTCCTAGTGTAAAAGAGAATGAGAATAGATTTTGGGGGCCAATCACCATTGCATTCCCTCCTGTTTTTGAAAGTGAATATTACATCTCTCCAGCTGATATGACTGTACATCTGTTCTCCTCACCCCTTTGCCCCCTCCTGTGTTCTAAGCCTTTTATTTTAATTGGCTTCAGAAAAGGTTTCATTAAATAAGACAGCACTCTGGCTAGCAATTAAAGTGTATCAACATCATTTCTGCAACCCTCCTTTGAATACCAGCCCATCTTTCATCTTCTGTAGAAAAAAGTCAGTCTTTAAAAACAACATACAGACAAGCAAAAATATCCACAGATGTAACAAAGTATTGCCTGAACCCTTTATAAATTATTCTTGTGTTAAAGGTTTCAGTGAAGTTCTTTAATAAAATTTAATATTAAAATATCTATCTAAAAACATCTAGTAAAAATCTCTGTTAGTACAATGACTCCATCTTTTCCCATTACACCAAATTTTGTGTCGACAAGTAGCAATGCTAAGACACTGCCTGCAGTGGTGCAGAAACTTTTAAGGGTGACTTTGTAGGTCACTCTCGTGCTTCAGACGCTCAGACCCAAGAAAATTGCACAGGCTTCTTTCTCCTCCACAGTCTTCTTGGGAAATGCTGGGGAAATCACTTGGCCACTCTGTGTCTTAATTGTCCCCTTGTAAAAACAACGATATAAAAACTACTCCTATTTTTAAACACCTGCTTAAACCCTCAGATTATCTATAACGTTTAATTATGTACCTTTTTCTGTTGAAGTTCCCAAAATGTCTTCATATCCTTAAACACACATTTAAGCAGTTTTGCTGATATGGTGCTAGGGTGTACATAGAGTATTCCCATCTCTATGGTGATATTTTAAGCTATATAAGAATGCATTTTAAGATTATGACCCAAGTCAATATTTTCTTTCCAAAGTCCCAAGCAATCATGTCCGTTCTGCTTTTGCTACAGAATCAATGTGGTACTTGGCTGCATGTGTCCAAATTGAAGCCATTAATCTTTCCTGTTTGTCACCTCCAGATTAAAGTGCTTTTGCAACCACTGATAATGCAGCATACTCCTGATGTTGAAACAAAATTGCATGTCTCTAAGGAGGCTCTACTTAGATGTAAAGGATAAGAATTGAATGCTTTGTGAATAGCACCATGAGCAAGAAGGAAATTGTGTATTCATTCAAGCTTTGGTCCTGGCTAATTGTAGTGAACTATAATTTACTTTTGACTTTAATAGGAGCTATTTTATTGCTACTAAGAGCATGCAAGTAAGTATTTAATATACTGTTAACAGCAAATATCTTTTCAGTTCCAAAGTACCATCTTTTTTGAGACTGTATGATTATAAGAATAAAGACCATATGTTAGCAGCTGGTTGAAAAGTGCGTGGTTACACAATATTTTTTTTTTGGTTGTGTTTTTGTAGTTGTTGGTTTGGTGCTTTGTTATCGTTGCTTCTTTGTTTTTAGCACATACTTGTTTTTAAAGGCATTTCCTATTTTGTGAAACATATTTAGGAGCAAGTAGAAATATTTTTATTTAGTTAAATTTTTAACATTTTGGTACAGAGCACTGAAAATGAGTTTGCTGTCACAGAGCATGTCTACTGATATATTCGCAGTGTCTCTGGTGATTTACAAAAACATCTAAAACCCAGCAAAATTCTCACATATCTAAGTCATGTCTAAGTCTACTAGTAATGAAGTGCAATAGAAGCAGACAGAGCAGAAAGCTGGTGTTAAGGCCCTAATATCCATAACATACAAGTTTGGACAGGCTTAATTTTGGAGTAGCTTCAGTCTGATCTCAGGGACTGAAAGCCATTAGCAGCTGGAGAACATTTCGCAGTTTAGACTGATCTAGAAAAATTAATTTTGCCTACTCCACTCTAATCTAAAGAACAGCAGAGAAGGGATGACCAGAAGATTCACTTCAGCAGATTAAACATTCAGGCCAACAGATCTAACCTGAATACAAATTAGGTATTTACAGCATGTAGAGACTTACGTACACCAACTAGCCATCCATCTATTTTTCTTTGTAAATTTGGCACTGCAAACATTAATGTTCACAACCTGGTTCTAAAAATCAGTGACTTCCAAATATGTGAAGAGGGGAATCACTCCTATTATTGTACACTGAATAAATGGTGTCATACAAATTCATATACATCTTAAAGAGACACCTTCACAAAAGAAATTCAGATTTCCATCTGAAAAATATTCCATCTACTTTAGTTAAAAGCAAAACCTACAGTGTTACTATTAATATCAGCATATATCTCTTAACTAAGCTTTAAAAATTTCCATCTCTTGCTTGAGCATCAAGCTCAAGAAGAGATGGTCTGTTCCACACAGCCCAGATGTGCTTCAGTTCTCGCATTTTTCTCTCATTGCTCACTCTGCATCTGCCCCCATACAAGCTCTCTAAACAACGACAAAAGAGGCTGGGGCAAAGATGATCAAAAGCATGGCTTTGAGTGTCCAGGCAGGAACACAGCAGGCAGAACATTAGTTCTTCACCTCTCAGAAACCCATCTACAACCCTACGCAATATGAATGTGTTAGATCAACTTGTCCATGTGATGATCTCAGTCAATCATTTCTTATAAAAACTATGAAAGAAGTATTGCAGATCAGTACTCATGGAACTTTTGCTTTTATTGAGGAAAACCTTTATAATTAGCTTTCTATTCCCTTTCTACAGTTTGGTGTGGTATGTGCCAGGACAGTTGTCAGTTTGATCTGACATATGCCAGACAAGATCTATGCTTTTTTAAAAAAGAGGGTCTTAAAATATTTTTTAATCTTATATCTGCTTCTGTTGAATAAGCTATTCAATTAATCAGAAACATTAAAAGTCTTGTGTGAAGAGCTTTGACTAAAGCTTTACAAGCATTATTAAAAATAAGCTTAAACCTAATAAATTAACCTAGGGTATAACACAAGAATGACTGGATTCTCATCTAGGTGGGTAAAACTATCTTGCCTCGACTGGAATATGTTATGAAAAAGGAAGGAATTCCTCTCTTATTTGTCTGTATTGACGTTGTCTCATTTTATTTTGTCAGATTTGCCACCAAGACCAATTCTGTTGTATGAAATTGATGGTTTTCAAATTTTGATTTCAAAGGTAAAAAAATAAAAATAAAAAAAAATCTAGAAGTTAACAAGGTTGGGTTTCAAATGGGTAAATTTGTGTTGCATTTATAATCCGACAGGCTGACCAATGTCATTTCTGTGGTGACACACAGCACAGCCTGGACACACACAGCACAGAGACACTCAACAGGGGAGGCACGTCCATAAGTAAGAAATGGGAGGGTTGCCTCTCTGAAGGCAACAGCAAGAAGGGAACAGTACAAAGGATGCTTGTGCCTGAACACTCAGCCCCTCTGACCTGGATAAAAACCACCTTTAGACCTAAATATCTATTCATATATAAAAGTTACAATATCATAAATATTCTTTTAAGCTAAAGGGACCTGCCACAGCTCCCCGCTGAAGGGCTGTCTGGAGGTGGCTTTTCAAACACACTTCAGAGGGTTTCAAAAACCAAACAAATAAAAACATTTAAATAAGCAAATATCATTGCTTAACTTATGTCAGCCTGTTCATGCAGGGCATGCAACAGCAGTATTCATTATTTCCATTTGTATTCCGGGACGCGTATTACGCAGAATTGTTCAGGTCTCTGAGTAGCCAGAACTGTGTAACAATTTTGCAGCAAAACCCAAAGTCAAACTCAGATGTCACGTTTTACAGACTAGGGATTCTTGTCAAGGAAATCTGATCTGACTCTTTTGCTTCGTGTGCTGCAGAAACCTAACTTTCCAAGACATTTGGGTTACTGTGGATGGACCTGACTAAAACCTGTTTACCAGAGACGCTCTGCCTAGCCAGTATTTTTCTCCACCCTTCACCAATATACAACTTTCTGCCTCTTACTTTCTTCAGTAAGAGAAGGCACAGATTTCTTAACAAAATTACAGAATATCCTCCAAACTTTGAGCACGCTGTACTTCTAACCCACAAGTCTTTACATATTAATTTTAAATTCTCAAGGCAAACTTTTCCATAGACGAGTCCTCTTTATCATGACATTACTAACAACCAGTCCGTGTTACAGGGAATAAAAACAGGTCTTAATCTGGTCACCTGAGGTTGTTTTTTATCTTCCTGTTCTGGTAATCTCCTTATCGATCTGTATCAGATCCAGATATTTTCATGTTAACCATGGCAGGAGGTTGGATTCTTAAAACTGAAACCAAAAGCCATCAACTTTTCTTATAATTAGTCCCAGCTCCAACTCCATCCATCTGCTGTCACTTGGATCTCTCCTTTAACGAGACACTGAAACATTGTTCATCAGATACATGATATCTAGTCAGGAATCACAAACAGATGCTCTAGTTAAAAAAAAAAAAAAAAAGTGGCTCTAAAACACTTAGCATTTCTGCTGAATTACCATAATGAACTACTGATTTTTACAGGTTCTGTAGTAAAAAAAAAAAATCAAAAAAAAAATCTCCTTATTAGAACATGCATATGTTTGAGTTAGACACTTTTGCAAGAATGACAATAGCATGGATGCACACAGAGATGCTCAAAGGATAAATATCAGCATTAACATTCATATGGAAATACAACCCTATTTGCTGCTACCTTACAGGAGCTGGCTACAGGCTTTTGTTTTGCAGAGCAAGACTGAGCTTCAGACCATGGGACTTTTCTCCTACAACTGCACTGAGCACTCGATTTCTCAGACACCAAGCCAGAGATACCAGCAGTTTGAACGCTGATTTAAAATGTTACAAAGAGATTGTGATTATTTTTAAAGACAATCTGCAAAGGGAAAAAATATTAATTGCAAAATGAGTTAGTTTCCTGCAGCCCTTTTAGCAATACTACTCACTAGGCAGCATTTTCTGCTAAAATACTAAAAGTATTTTTTGTTGGAGTAAATAAGTACTTCTTTGATTTGAAAGGATTTTACCTTGCTGCAGCAGCAGAGCTTGCAATACTTTTTGTGGTATGTAATATAGATATGTAATATGGTGTACATTAAATGAAATACAGAGGAGAAATACCACAGAATTTTATTTTATTCTTGCAGAGTTAGCTTACACAGAAGCATCAGACTGCTTGTGAGTAATGCAGGCCTTCTTAACTTCTTACCAACTGAAAAGTAATTCTTTAACTCTTCAAGAGTAAATTCTTACTAACTGAAAAGTTCACAAAGGTCATAAAATTGTTTAAAAATTAAATTAATTCCTTCATGCTAAAAATTTGTATGGCTTCAAGACTACGATTCCAATTTTTTAGGGAACTGGAAGCGTTAAATCACACTGAAAAAAATATTCTCCCTTTCCTATGGGAGAGAATGCAATAATATTCTGGACTTTAACAATTATCCTTGACACAAAAATGCTTATGTTTAATGGCTCCTGAGAGAATCTTACCCCCTTCATAGGGCCCACAATAGAGTGATTTGAATCTGTGAGAATTTCACAAGAAATAGAAAAAAAAATATCTTGCCTGATGTATTTTTAATGGCAGCTGTTAGCTCAGTGGCACAGTGTGCTGAAGAGTTCCCAGGAGCAGAGACCAGGTGGAGGGGCCAAACGGGCAAATTAAACTAATTTATCATGTGGCCATATTGTTTATGGCATTTCCATTGTCTTTATCATATTCTTATCACCTGAACAAACAGTTGACGCATAGGTAGGAAGACAGAGAAAGGAACCGGTATCAGCAGTGAGAGAAGCTATGATACTGAATTTCTATGAACAGATGCAAGGTATTGACATGAGAAACAAGAGGTCAAATAGGCTATGCAATTTAGGCCACAGACAGAATCAAATAACAAGAGACAATTAAGCCATCTGGGGAAAAGGACGTATAGGCAAAGCAGCATGGGTGGTGGTTTCACAGGATTTGTTTGGAATAGCATTCAGGGTGAACGTTTCTAAGCTCAGAGAAATAAACCTAACCTCAGCGCGCTTTAGCTTTAACTGCAAATAATGACATTAAAGAGCTGCCATAACAGACTCAGAGGATGTGTCAGCATTTGGATCTAACAACAGGCATGGAAAAAGCTAACCAGCAGTAACTCTGCCAAGAGCAATCTGACCCCACCGCTTACAGAGACTGACTGGGTGTCTGCTCAGTGCTCACTGCAGGGAGAACCACAGATCCCAGGAGAAGCTAAATGCATCTAAGAAGCGCCATCCCATGTCATGTGTTGCGTCCTGGGAACCAACCTCAGAGTGCCAGGAAGCCCCTGAGCAACCAACAGGCTAAGGGGCCCCGCTGAGCTCCCAAGAGACTTCCAGAAAAACTGCCAGGAACATGTGTGTGCAATACAAAGCACTATTATCTTGCTTCATGCCTTTTTTTTTTTTTTTATCAGAACACAGCATTTGGTGTTTATTCTCTTACATCATTTCTAAAATGTGAAGAAAGAATGACAGCTTTAGAGGTGTTCAAGAAGCAGTACACCCATCTATATCAAATTATGCGGTTCAACGGTTCCTCACATTAAATATTGATAGAATAGACGATGTGGTTCAACAAAGACTTGGGTTACTTTGGTACTTGCTGAATTCATAGCAGACTTACACAATTCCTCATCTGTGTATAAACATGCACAAAATAAAAATAGGTATGCAAAACACAACTTGTTTAAGTGATTTAATATAGGATAGATATTGTCTTTGGTGGTCATGAAGTCTTAGGTGGATATTAAAGGGTTTCATAGCATCTACTTTATCATGATTTGATTAAATGGGCTCAAATGGCAAATAGACTTTCTGTCAGACTTAGAAACAAACAATATAAAAACCTCTCTGACCATAGCATAGCTACAGTATTCACATGTGTGACTAGAAATAGTCCTAGTAAAGATTTCTCATGTCTGGTTCCAGACCCATCATCTGTTTCACACTCACCAATGAATTCAAAAAGGCAACCCGAGAGAGTAATATATATTTAACAACTTAGAGCCCAGGCTAACTATATTAGGCTAAATCCAATAGTCACTACCCTCCATCCCCTCCTCCACATATGCATATTTAGGTAACAGACCTGCTTAGACATCTTTAAATAATTAAACACCTTTGACATTCAGGAAACTCTCATTCTATTTTCAAGCACAAGATACATTTCCAGTCTTTCAGGAAATTGCCAGCTTGGTTTGCCTGTGCCCTGCATTACAGAAAACCATAGGAATGCCTCTGACCTGACCCAACACATCCTGCATAGGTGAGGTGGCACAGGTTCCTGCCAGCCACCCTCTGCTTGGAGCTGCACTGATGTATTCAAATTCTCTTTTAAGTTGGTGTCCATATGTGGTGTCAATTCAACTCAGCTTGGGTTATTTGGATTCAATTTCAGCTTTGCACGGCAAGGTGCAACTTAATCCTCAGGAAGCAATGGATTTAGAGGGGACTGCTCAAAGAATCAGCTCTTAGGGTAATGCTGAGCAAGGGCTTCAGCCATGAAACTATAATTTCTGCTTGCAAAAAAAATCTCCTGAGTACCACACTATAAATGCTGACCAAAAAAAACACAGCTACAGACATATGGTAACCATGAGCAATAATAATTCTTCAGCTACTGTCTTAATATGATGAAACACAAAGAACAATTTAAACAGCCTAAAGAGTTGTTCCTAAATGCATATATATAAAAATATATATATACAGATCTGTCTTAAACCATGAGTTATGGATGATGTTGTGTTATTATGCAAATTGCTCTTAGTAAATAAAACAGTCCTACTATGTTTTTAATATGGCAGGATCAAGCCCTTGATTAGAAGATGGAAACAACATCCCTTCTTTAAAAGTTCCTAAGCCATTTCAGATAATATGTGCATAAATCCAAATGACAGAATGACAACAAGTAGCGATGTTACACTCATTGGGACTACGTATAGAGAAATGGAAAAGCAGCAAAGACATATATTTAAATTAATTATGCATAGGAAGATGTGGAAGAATGGAAAAGAGTACATCATTTCAAACTACAGATGAGAGTGGCAGATGATTGTGTATCTTTACTATTGCATCTATACCAAAGTAGTATAAAGAAGACAATGTACTAAATTTATATATTGTAGATTATAGAACATGCTTTCAGCAGTTAATTGGAAAGGAGTCTCTTTTTTTCATAAGAAAAAAAAAAAGACAACACAAGTGATCCTGAATCAGTCAGCACATATATGCTGGTTAACATGAGATACAAGTGAGCTTCAGCAAGTACCTAGCCAGTTGTCAGGAGATATGAGAAACGGCTAAGAGTGTTGTAGGATCTCCAGAGAAAGTGAAACGGGGAAGCTGCATAGTGGGACAGGCCTGAGGAAACACTGAACTTAACAGTGAAAGCTAGGAAAGTCACTGAACTAGGATAGGGGAAGATGGAGCAGTTGGTTGGAAAGAAATATTCTCTCATAATGAATTGAAGAGCGTATGTCCCCCATTAATAGCAATGCAACCAAACGATCAAAGTATGGACTACAAACCCTCGTTCTGTAGAAAAGTATCTCTTTCAAGCCTACACAGGTTTTCAACAGCTATATAAAAGTAAATTATTGTATCTATTAATGAACATAGATTTTTCCTTTTCTTCCAGGTAAACTGTCTAGCACTTTTCACAAGAATTAAATCTATTTAATACAAATAAAACAACTTCCTATTAACATTATGTCAGCTTTTAATACTTTTATACATGTTGGGTAAAACTTCATTTCTCAACTCTTCTTTCCTGACATAGGATGACCCAGTGGTTACTGCACTGCCTTTGGATTTAGACCAGACTTTGATACCCTGGTTTGCTACAGACTATGCAGGACCTTGGACTTACACTTAATCCTTTTGTACCTCAGTAAAAGATAAAAATGCTCTATTTTAAAGGCATGGTGAAAGGTGGCAAAGGTCTAAGAGTGCAAGCATCTTGAACTTGATCAAAGCAAGCGTTACATAGTTCATGAAAGGTAGGTAAATAGTTGATTCAATTTGAGTGACTGAACAGTGTGCAACCTATTAAAGTCAGGTCTAAGTCCAAGTGTTGGACCAGAACCAATGAGGAGCTGGAAATCCTCTTCTGTGAATAGGAAATATAATTAAATTTGGTATTTCATCTAAAAATACTGTCATAATGTGATGAGAATTTTTAAATAGTTTATTTCAGAACCATCTTAATTACATATACTTCTACTTAGTTTGCTGGCTTTTTTTTTTCATTTTTGGAAGACAACATGATAGATTATGTGTCATTGACCATTGTGCAAAAAGTGTCAAATCTGTGTTTGTCATCAGAAATGGTTATATTGATTTTATTGAGTGTTTCAAGATCGATGTGCTCTATGTGAAAATTAACACTTCTAAAATTAACATACAGGGTTTTCTGTATCTAAATTAAAATATACCAAAAAAAAAAAAAAGCAGTATCGCAATTAACTAAAAATTATTAAAAGTCTTTGGAGATGAGACATTAAATGTTTGTTTATGTTAAGCCTGTATTATCCTGTATCCTGCAATGAAAGTCATATTGCAACATCCTAATGCATCACTTACAGGTCTCTCTGAGCCAGCTATCAGGCTGCCTTTCCCCACTGTTTTAATAAAGCAGACCAAACCAACTGGCAAAGTGATCCCTGGAGAAAAAACAAAAACCATACAGCAAGAATACAATTCTCATTGGCTTTTCACATCCCTGACATAACACAAATGCATGCACTGCAGTTTTCTCCATTTTAGTGAGGAAAGTCAAATTAACAGTGTCCCCAGTTCAGTACATTTCACCTGAGTCCTTACAATTAATTCAATTGTCAACCTGGTGGCCAGTTCAGCATCGAGGTTTCAATATAATTTCAGCATTTGATTCAATAGGGGCATACCTTTCTAGTATCAATACTTCCTCATCAATACTGTAATTTTCTCCATTATCTCTATACTTTGGAGGTTATCAGAACTTAAACAGTTTTTCATCTCAGTCACTATCTTCTGCTTTAGCTACAGTCTAATAGTTTTCGTCAAAAGTTGAAACACACATGGTAGTAGGATTACATTAAGGAACGGGGACTTCAACAGACAAAAGAGTGAATGAAAAGAAGCAGGTGTAATAGCATAGCAGAGAAAAAAAAAAGCAAAAAAAAAAAAGCAATATCTGAAAAAAAGTTGCTAAATTCCCAGGGCAGGCATCTGAGAAAAACACTTAAACCAGAAAAGGCCAACTGCTTTCCTCAATATTCAACAGCAGGATGAATATTTGGCCTAGAAATAGATCTTAAAGTCATAAAGACTTTGGCTTTAAAAGTTCACATCGGAACTGACAGCAACTAAAAAAAGAGAAAGAGGAATCATGGAGATGTTAGTTGTGCATACACAGCGTTAAAGAGATGAAAAGAAGATATTCTCATACTGTTGTTACATAACCCCAAAATCCACTTCATGCCTTGCCTGTATTAACCTGAGACAAGAATTTGTGAGGCCGAGGATTTCCAGTGCACAAAAATTCTCTGCAGTTGTACAGAGGAGAGAGAGTATGATAAATATCAAATGTTTCCAAAGGAAGTACTTACATGGAATAGAAAAGAAATGGTACCCCCTTGTTTCCTAATTTAGTCCACCTCCCCCACTACCTATCATTGTCTGATTTACCTTACAAGGTCTGATAAGGAACTCAGCTTGCAATGTCAGTCATAGCTCCAAAAGTTCTGTCTGTGCTCTGGAACTGGCCCAGTGAGTACTTTTTCTTACCTAAATAAAGAAACAAAAAACAGCAAGTGGCCATTTACATTAAAGCCTGCTAGATTGGAGAAGAAAGGTTTTAGGGCTTTTCAAAATTGATTGTATTATATATGGCCTGAGATGGCTTTGGAAATCTGAGTCCGAAAACAATATAAACAATGCTGCTGTTTGCTAGAAAGATTCCTCTGTAAACTTTATGCTCTACGACGAAGAAAGATTCTTGGGTAAATGTGCATCTAAGTGGAGAGGGAAACCAGGAACAACAAGTGCACTAATGAAGCTGTTGGTAACAGGTTGCCAACAAAGTAGTTCTTAACATGCAATGCAGTGGTGAGCATCCTGCCAGGGTACAGAGCAACATGCAGAAAGCTTACAGGGGTTCAGAGAGACCTGACAACCTAAGGGAAGAGAAATCCACCAAGGTTCATTAAATGAATAGAAACCACTGCTGCTTCAAGAAGTCCTTGAACTGCAAATGATCAAATGATTAAAGCCTTGGAAAGCATCAGTCTCTCCTGGTATTTTCCCCTAGGTATCTGCATTCATCTGCTGTCAGGTGTTTTTTCATTTGTTTGTTTGTTTTGCTTAATGGATCTTCCTTTTCTGTCCACAAGCAGATTTTCATTCTCTAAGCATGAGAAAAAACATAAAATTTTGACTATTTTGACTATTCCTGAGGTATGACCTAGTATATTCCTGCAGCATACAAGAGGATGTGACCTCTCAAGCAAGCATAAATTTTAAGAAATTATTCCTAAAACAACTGCACCAATAATTTGAGTGCTGTAGCTTGGTTGTTCACTGGATGTCTGGAGCACGATGTTGGCACACGTGGGGGTACCACAGAGGCACAGCTCACACATCCCTGCGCTGCCACGACCTGCAGCAGCAGCAGCAAGCACGAAGCCCCTTTTGGCAGCAGTAGCAGATGTCATCTTGTAACAAAATGGTCTGAAAAAGACTTCAAGGCATAAAATAAACTCTCAGTGATGCTGCCTTCCTTAATAGTTTATGAAGGATGTAGATATTAGCCAGATCAAGCTGTCACACAGCACCAGCAAGGAAACGGCCATGATCTATCTGGATAAAATCTTAGAATACAAAGAGAGCTGTAACAGCTTTGGCAAAGGAAGCAAAACTCATTTGGCTATTTAATTTGTGCTAGCAAACCAGATATTACTTCTGTCTCATTTAAAGCTACTTCCGAAGAAGGAGAAAATCCCCGGCTGTAACTGAAGTGACACGACAGTAACAAACATCAGCTCTCTGCACGGAAAACAAAGTACTGTATTTGTCATAGCTAGTCTTATAAAAAGGCCATCAGCTGAATACATATGTTCTTTGTCACAGAGCTTCCTCAATAGCCAGGTGAGTAAACAAAATGAATGCGAATTCCTGCGTAGACAGCATCTGTTTCACTTTAACCCATTTCCCCTGCCCTCCCCAAGAAGCCGTTCAGCACCAGGCTCCGCACAGCTGCACACACATGCTTCCCCTGCCCTGAACACACGTGTTTTGCTGTCTCACTTTATTTACCAAGTCTGAGCCAGCCCACCTGAAGATCTCTAATCCCGGCTGAATGCTGTGGAGGAACAAAGGCCTCCAGCATGATGGGACTGAATTTCACATGAAAGATGTGTGCATTGACTGGCTCAGCCAGGAGTTCATGAAACTCTGGGGAACAGAAGGGAGACTCCACACATCTTCCTTTCATTTCACCCCTTTTTAAAAAATAGCCTAATATGACATTGACATCTTAAAATGCACCCAAAAAAAATCTAATAAAAATATTTTTGCCTCCTTCATAATCAGTGCATGAACAACAGAGACGCAAGGCAATCCAGGATATTTCTGGTGCTATGGTGCTTTGCTCCTTCAACAACCTGACTGCATTCCCTGGAAATACCAACACAGGGAAACACAGGCGATGACATAACTCAGATTATTTGTTTTCACTCTGTCAGTTAGAAGCATAAAAGTCCCTCCACCACTAGAGGAAGCTGTTTGTATCCCACCACAAATCACAATGCCTCTGGCTTTCACTGTGCTTTACTGAGGAATTAAATGCATTCTGACAAATTGAGAATGTATACACATCTATAAAATATAATCATAAGAACTGAGAATGAGGGATTCAAGCCCCAAATGTTGTCCTGCCTGACACAAATTTGCCTGTTTTGCTTTTACCCTTCCCCCCAGCATAACTTCATTGCTTCTTCTACCGGCCTTTTTCTTCTGCTTCCAGATGGATTTTTTTTCCTCTGTCCCTTCCTTGCAACTTTCTCCAGTTCTTCCTTGCCTCCTTTAAAGTGAGGTATGAAAGAAACATCATTAGCCAACTTGGCCAAAATCCTTAATATTTTTTACTGTAGTTTGTGGACTTCTTGAATAATGAGGCTCCATGTCACCAGAAACTTGGCCACCATCTCCTAAATGAGAGTTTAGGAGCAGTCCTGAAGGAGATAGCCACCCAAGCGAGCCTGGAATTAAAGCTAACTCATGTATTTCCAGCCACAGGGCTATTCAAGACTTCTCACTGTAGTGAGAAAACTCCTGTTGTGGGAGCAGGAAGGTGAGGCCTGGTGACCCCTTCCAGAGCAGGAGGTGCAAAGGGTGAGAGCCTTTCTCCTGGCTGTTCTGTTCATTGGTGCAGATTGTTAAAGGTCAGGACAGGAAAAAAAGAAAAGCTTTTCTGGAAGTTAGGAATTTTCCATGTTTTTTGGATTACATATGCTAACCACAAGTTATGGCCTGGATTCACTTTAAACCTACAAGTAAGCATTCAGGGCTTGCCCCCTCTCAGGTTACTTGTGTCCAGTCTGAACCTAGCCAACAGCTAGCAAGTACAACAGAAAAAGAAATAGGCATTCAGATCCCAAACGGATGACTCACAAATGAGATGTATAATTGCCAATGCACTGAAATCACCCAAGAACCAGGCCTGAACTGAATTTCACCTGAATCAGTATAAACCTCCATTGAGTCTGGAGTTATACTACCCTTCACAGACTTCTATAGAGCACACAAGTATTTGCAAGCCAGAGGTATTAATTGACATTGTTTGATAAATATTAACATTAATAACCATTCCAGTTGCAAAATGTTAAGGAGCAATTGCTGCAAAAACTACAGCTCTGATACTGAATTCTTCCATTTTGAAGCCATCCATGCTCTCATGGATCTGATGCTGTGGTGGCAACTTTTGCTGATTGTGCAAATGGCTGTAGGTAGCACCAAAGAAAAGGCTGTTTTAATTTCAAATATTTCTGTGGACGATCTTCCAGCTGAGCTGCCCAGGCACACCTAGAACAGCAGTGTTCACAGGATATAGTAAACCAAAACTCAAAACTCACTGCTGAAAGAGCCCAGCAAGCCAAACCAAACCAAGAAAGAGAGAATAACCATTATCCAGGGACCACTAGCAAGAGGAGGATGAAGGAGGCATGGTCCTAAAATACCAGCTTTTTATTTGTAATATTTTCTTTATTTTCTTAATTTTTTACCTTTTTTGTTTGGTTGGTTGGTTCCACATGGGTTAGCCAATACAATGATCATAGAGATTCTCTTAACATTTAGAGTACTTTACTGTTATAAAGTAGGGGAAACCCTGAGATAGAGCTTGCTTAATTTATGACAGAGATTACAAGACTTGGATCCCACGATAACGAGGAGCTAGAATTGCAGACCTCCAGCATCATCAGGCCAAGAGGGACAATGATTATTCGGTTATCTTTACAGGTATCTTGCTTTCCTGTCCCTCAAGTAGAATTTCTTTTTAGTAAACTAAGTAACACATGTCCATACAGAGTAATGTGTATCTTTCCCCTCCCTTATTCATTTTTGGACAGGAAAAAAAGAAAAAGAAAAAAAAAAAGAAAATTAAGGAAAAAAAAAGAAAAAAAGGAAATTCAATCCCCATCTCAACCCACCCAGGGATTAAGAGTGCTTAGAGGGTCTGGATAAAATGAGAGATGAACAACATATTTGTTAGATGTAATAATGTATGCTCATATGGAAGGAATAGCTAAACTGTCCTTTCCTGTAAAAGAAACTGAACAGATTGCCTAGAAATAGGCAGCTCCTGTTCCCTTTAAAGAGAGAAGCAAATGCCATCCAGATGGAAATTATCAAATGGATCAAACAGATACAGTTTATTCCCAAATGATCTTTGTTCTATTTATCACTCATTATACCAGGAAAACTCTTTTCCCTATATCTCATGTGCAGGCAAGAGAACATTAATTATTGTATGCTCATTCAAAATATTCCATATTGAAGGGTTTCTTGATGAGATATTGATCTTTTCAGACAAAAAGAGGGAGAAAAAGAGTGACCTTCGTGATGAGAACATTCGTATAAGATCTCTGGGTTCCACGTAAACCCAACATGTGAATGAGGACTACATTGTTCCTGTGGCAGACCAGTCAACTCTGCAGCTGCTTCTTGACGCCCAGTGTGACTAAATGCCTTTTCAACACTCCTATTGCTTGCTTAGCTTTATAAAAGTGAATGCTACAAAGTCCCAGTGAAACGATCATGAGGTTTTTCATCTACTCTTATTTATACACCCCCATGTGTAAATATTTCATATGGAAGTTTGCACTGAATAAAAGCACAGCATAAACATCACCAAGAATCCTCATCTTTGGTCCTACATAAATATATACAAGGATGTATAAGCAAATTCAATAAATTAGGGGATATTTTCAAAGGTTTTAGAGGAATTAGTTACCAACTACAGTAGAAAGGCAATGAAATCTGTATACCTAATTCCTTCTAATAACTCTGAAAAAAATCCATTACATTTTATGTGGCAAAAAAATGTATTTATTTCAGCATATCCTCCCATAAATTTCTGATTATACTTACAGATGTTTATCTCTTATCCTATTGAGTTATAGATGCTCTGCTTATATATTTGATTATAACATGATTTTTTTTCTTTAACCTGAAAAAACACAGCAGCACAGGTACCTTCTTTTATGAGGACGTAAAACTTATCAGTTGTGGCTAAATGACTGATACAGAGCATCTAATCTATCTGGGCCATGTAACACTATACCTTTTATTTCACATTAATTATTGAGCATGAGTTCAACTTGTGTCACAGGTCTATCAGGTGGGCCTATAAATTAGAAGTTGCTTTTTTTTTAATGGCATGGTCATCAACAGATAACACAGTTTAGCTGCAGCAGTTGAAAAAAAAATAAAATACCAAGGATCTCAGAGCTTCAGAAATCACAAGAACAGCACCAAGAGGGTGGAAGTGATCAGGGTACCAGTGCGCCTTCCAGGGCCTGAGGTTTGTGTGCTGTTTTAATCTCTTTCAGAGTGTCAATGGATAGAGGGATGTGAGTTTTGCACTGGCTGGGGGTACGATGGCAGCTCTGCCAAGGGAAAACATGTCAGGGACTCTTACTGGGGGAGTAATACGAACTCTGCCAGGGGACAAAGGGAGATCCTGATGCATTGGGGTCCCAATGTGAAGTATACTGATGGAAATACAGTTCCTTCCACTGATAATCCAAGGAACAGATTGACTAGCAGATTCAGACATTTTGTACAACACTATGACTTGGTAATCAGTCCCAAAACAATTGTTTTGGAGCAGGAAGCAGCCCCTGATGTTAAGCTGCCACAGTGCCTAGGTGAGATGCACAAAGCAATATATTGCTACATCTGTTTAACTGGGAGCTCAAAGGTAGTAATTCATAATAGGACATACAACATGACATTACAATTAAGTCTTACAGACAAGACAACCTCTTCTGAGGGAAAATCTAGTTTAGGAAATAAAATACGCATGTTTATAAATTCAAAAAGGATCACATTTATCCACAACAGAGGTCATTACTCCTAATAATGCTAATAATATTTTCCTTATTCATAAATCATTATAACAGGTTTAACCTACTGCAGAAGAAATAAAAGGGTGTTTATTTTAAAAGAAAGGAGTGTTTACTTTCATGCTAGAGTTTAGAATTTTTTTTCCAAGGAGTGCTATTAAACTGAGGCAGAGCCTTCTTCTCAAAAATGGTTTATTAAACTGAAGGATGTGTCTTGACAATCACATTATTCTTTCTCCAGCATCCAGTTTGCCAGTGCACGGAGCTGCAGTTGTTCTTAGCAGATATGTCATCTTCCAGAGACTTTCAGGAGTTTGAGCAATTGCTTTTAATTTAGAAGCAGCAGAAAACACTTCCCTCCTTTACACTCTTTAAAGCTCCCAAGGAAGCATACAATCAAGGATTTCTTTTAATATTACCTTACTTAGGACACAGAAATTAAAGAGAAGAACACAAAAGAGGTCAGAAGCCTTCTGAAGGAAACACACGTGGCTGTGTCATTTCCCAGAAGAATGGCAGTGACTGCAGTTATTATTCCACTGAAGAAAACTCACCACAGACCAGCCTGAATCCACCCATCTGAATACACCATTTTATACGTTGTTGCCCTCTCTTCTATATTGTTCTATTTTATGCTGTTCAAGGGGAAGTACACAGAAGTAAAGAGCAGTTCACAGATAGAGAACAGTGAATTCAGCTTATTATTATGCAAAAGCTCCTGAGTATTAGCACAAGACTTGGCATATGCTCAATGCCTCACTTGATGAATGTTGTCTCTGATCTCCTGTGGCCTCAAGAGAAATTATGTCAGGTCAATAAGGCCTCAGATCTACATACACATTTTATTTTCCTATTTAATATACGTATCATCTGTTACCTAAATGTCTCACATTGAATCCAAAAGAGCTGAAGACTATAAATAAAGACAAAACTACATAGTTAATCCAAGGAATGAGTACAAAGGAAAAGTCCTCAGGCTGAACATTAAAAAAAGATAGAGAACATCACAAAAGCGAAGGTTCCCAAGTGTTAATGGCAATTATCTCTTACAAGAAGGCTAGTCCAGTGTTCGGAGCAGTTGCGTAGGATGCAGGAGGAGGATTTCAGCTCCTTGTCCTGCTAGGCGCTGCCAGCTCACCACAGCAAGTCACATATAACCTTGGTTGTATTTACTGCTGAAGTACTTCGGGTGGGAATCACCTTCCCATTCTTCCGCAGTGTAGATCTCACATCTGAGGTAGTCCTCCTCAGTTCATTTTTATATTCAGTGAGTTGAAAAGACAGCTCTAGAGTATGGATCATAATCCCTGTTTTAGATCTACATTATGGTGAGATGAATCCTGTCCTGCAGACCAAGTGCTGATTTTTGTTCAGGACTATTAGGGGCCCCAGGAGACTAAGTCAGACTTACACTTGGTCCAAGGAATCCTATTCCTTGGACTGGGAATCCCTAGATCACGAATCATGCAGAATTCAAGCTTAGTTCCTAAACAGATGATAACAAATTTCCTGCTTCGGAGACAGCTATCTAACATTCGCTGCTATGAAGGTCCTCAGTGTTGG
The DNA here is from genome assembly GCF_964034855.1 of Anser brachyrhynchus. Taxonomy (NCBI): domain Eukaryota; kingdom Metazoa; phylum Chordata; class Aves; order Anseriformes; family Anatidae; genus Anser; species Anser brachyrhynchus. The sequence continues at coordinate 66,427,644 of NC_137698.1, forward strand.
CTGAGCTGTCCTAAACTTGTTTGGGGTTCATAGTGAGGCATCTCTGTGATAAAGTCTTCACAAAAAAGCAAATGAGTGCTGTTCAGCCTAGGAACCATTTCACTCAAAATGCAAAACCTGTGCAAGAGACTTTACCTTTAGACAAAAATCTGATTTAAGTTATACAGTGGATTACATGAAATTCACCTGTGTTCATCAGCCTCATTAAGGCTAAAGGGATTCAAACCCACATAACTCTTAAACCTCAAGAGAAGTAACCTAAGCAGCAGTAAAGTGTTTCCAGCCAGCTGGAAACAAAGATGTGGCTGCTGAGAGACAGAGTCCCAGGCCCACAGATGGGGAAGCAGAGAGGCAGCTCCCAGCAGATGGTGGGGGCAAGGGAAGGCGACAGCAGACGGCCACATTCTCCCTTCCTAGCTGCGGCTTTCGCTAAGAGTGAGAAAGAATTGCTCACGACTTTCAGACCTGGAACCATTTCCGAAAAATGACAATGCATTCAAGGAGCTCCCCGTTTCAAGAAGGCTTTGCCAGACAGCCATATGCTGAGAGGCCACAGCGTTCAAAGCTTCTCTTGCCCAAATACAACTAGTACAAGTCCAACCCAAAGGAGCTTCAAGGAATCCTGTGCTGAAATTCCCCTTTACTCTGCTCCATGTTCTGCACCATGACCAAGCTGCAGTGGCTAGGCAGAAAACAAAACATCTTCATTTCTGATTAACTGTCGACTGAATGTTCCCCGTAGCCCACCAAAAAAAAAAAAAAAAAAAAAAACAAAGCAGAGAGGGAAAATTTTTCATTCTTTCCATGGATGTTTGACCGCAGTGCCTGAGAAGCCAGGCTTACAGCTGGTCTCTATCACCAGACAGAAACAGAGCTGCTGCAGCACAGTGGTGAACCTGACCCATCATCTGTAACAAGATCCTCTAGCTCCTTTACCAGAGTTCAAAAGATCTTTAACAAGGGTGCAAGTCAGTCTAGTTTCCAGTACAGGAGCGAAGGTTCAATAGTTTATGCATATTAAAAAAGACAGAGTTTTGGGAGTATTTTATACAGACACTGATCTTTTTTCATTCCCCTCTTTCAGCAGCATCGAGACCAAAGGAGATGAGGGACATCTAAACTGCTACAGGACAAGTGTCTCCCACTGGCCTGGTCCCACTGTCATCTACACTTGGGCTTGCAGTGGAGCACACATACGAGTTTCCTTCCCATGGAAACTAAAGTATTTGGGAAACCAATGGTAGATTGAGATGCGCCTGGATTTTAACTTGCAGTAGAGTCAAGGTACAACCAGAACTCCCACTGCATAGTCTTAATGTTGTCTTAAGTTTTAAATTCAGTCTTTAAAATAAAAATTTCAGTCTATTTCCCCACTTCTATTATTGACTCCCAAAGGGGAGAGAAAAAAAAAAAAAGAAAAAGAAATAAAGAAATATCTGCAGAAAGTGATTTCTCCCTATTATTGTATCTCACCTTCATTTATGCCTATCCCCTGCATTTATACATACATAAGTATAAAAATATACATAAATATTTCATACAGATGTAAATTAACACATTATCTTATGGCTCCCCATTATCCTGACTGATAAGATTGAGGCCACGGACAATACTCCTAAGTGTTCTGGCCAAGGTTTCTGAAATATTTAGCTTTCTTCCATAGCCCCTCCTGCTCTCTTTATTCTAAAGAAAAAACTGCTGAGAGAATGACGGACTTAAGTCAGAGCTACCAGCTGGCTGACCTGCTAAGAATATAGCTGCACAATTAGATCTGTGAGTTTCTTGGTTTAATCAGGCCTTAAGAGAAAGGTCTGCACTGCAGAAGCCTTCCATGCATTATCTGGTTTTAATAAGCAGCTTTAATATTCATCAGCTTAAGGGATAGATGAAAAGACTAAGAAGATATTAGTGCTCTTGCACATCAGAATTGCCACCCAAAAAAATATAAACATGATTTATTAAGGACTACAGAAAATTTAATCATCGGCAACTCATTTTTGTCCCGACCCACACCAATGTCAGTCCTGAGCATGGGACTGTCATCGTGGGCTGAGCCTCAGATCTGATCCCCAAACCTCCTCTGCACATAAAGTTTTTCATAGTAGATGGAGAGTGGTAGGCTTCCAAAGCAATCCCTCTCCATTTTCTACAAATATTTAATCTCCAAGGAAACCTTGTGGTTTGAACAGTGAACAGTGGCATCATTTACATTGAACACACCAAGCTTTGTGGTCTTCCTGAGTTTCCAGTGCCTCCCAGGCCTTTCTCCAGTGCACTCACTCACATTCTCAAAGGGGGGACACAGACCATGTTCCTTCCACATCCTGCTGCTATTGATTCTGACCAAACTATGTCTGGTTTAGATATTCCTAATATGTAACTGTCAACCGACTTTAACTATCAAGAATTCATGATGCAAGTTCAGGCAAGACTGGATAAGATAGGTGAATGAAGACAAAACATAAGACAGGTTATTATTTTTCTTTTTCAATATTATGCACACTACTTTCCTGAAAAATAATAAGAATAGAAGAAACAGTCTAATACAGGAACTGCATTGACTAAAGACAACTTCCTTAATATACACATGATCTGTCGTTGTAGGTGTTCTGTTTCTTTTCATCTGAACATAAAACTAGCTTTATGTTCCTGTTTATGACCGTTCCTACCAGATGAAAGCAAAAACAGATAATGCAAGAATGCAGGAGAATTTGTAGCTTCCTTTGACTACATAAAACTGCTTGTTCAGTACTGGAAGATTTTTATTATTATTATTTTTATATTTTACAGCTTTCACAGGAAAACAGCTATTCCTTCTGGTGGTTTTCGATTTTCACATCCCACTCCCTCCCCCAGTGAATGTGCAAACTACTCTGCAGTGCATTCGTTGCCTCAGGTACACCATGGTTTTCTTTTTTAAAGTTTATCTTTCACACAGACTTTAAAAAGCACTAAATATGCACAATTGCCATGTATTCCATTTGTATGCTATTTCTAAATGATATTTCTGTTAGCACTAGAGAGAAAAGAAAGGACCTTGCTGCTAAAATACAACATTTTTACTTTAGTACTGGGGAGTTCAAGCACAGAAAAAACAACAGCATGAATATTGCCTGAACATGCTTAACAGGCATTCATTTGATGCAAACTATTGATCCTAGCAAATAGTTTTGTGATGTTTCTAACCAGTTCTTTGTAAGTGGAAGAGTCTGAATGGGAAACAGCCTCTGTGAGTGAGGAAACACTGATGTCCTGCTTCCTTCCAAGTGTCCTGATCATCCCATCAAGATCTTTTGAATTGGATGTTCCTTGGACACCAGACAGCAGATAATTCAACACAAGTCAACTGTTCAGGTACATTCTTTAAGCACACTGCTACCATTCACCCTCAATTTAAAAAAAAAAAATCATTTACAGAATAAGGGGCAATATTAATTATTCTGTCTGAGTCCCTCAGCATACTCAGACTCCCAAAGGACCTCAGCTTGGCAGGACACCAATATACAAACCATCTGGTCTGCCACTGTAGGTCTTGGAGCTGGTTTCTATAAATGACAATGTTTAAAGAATTTGAAGGACCTTGTTTGCTGGTGTAAAGCATCATCTAATCGTGTACATCAATTAGCACATAATTATTTGGCATAATCTGACCATCATTTCTCATTTGCCCATTCAGTGGTGGGATGAAATGGAGTAGGACAGAAGTTTAAAACAGAAAGCCTTTAGGTGACCCATATTTTCTAGTGCTATTGCAGGCAGCACTGCAAACTGATCACTGTTAAATTATTAGCACTCCTCCACTGCAGTATCTAAAATTTTCCATTTTTACTTAAGAGAAATAAAAAGCAACTGAAATAATTAGACAGATGATAACTGTGATATCTGCACATATTTACACAACTTTTTGTAGTAGGAAGAATTAATTTCTTAAAGAATTAAAAATGCAGAGGGCTACAGGATTTTAGTTAAAATCTATGACTTTCAAAAAAAAGATACAAAGTGCCAGCAGAGAATTTGTTTGCCTGCAGAATTGATTAAGTCAAAGTGGACTTAGGCAGTACATGGTTTGCAAGTGTCTGTTCCCCACCTAATACTGTGTGTGTCTGCAGCCCTTGTTCAGGAAATCATTAATTCCCAAGGGAGGAAAAATGGGGCCAAATAACCTAATTAGCTGTAAAATGAAGCATGATAGTTAAACCACAGTTGCCTTTCATAGAAAGGGACTGGACCAAGAAAGGCTTAATTTTGTGGTACGATACTATGGTATCAATGATAACAGGCTACTATCTTACTGTCATATGGTATTATTATTAATACCCTTATTACTAACACACTTCACATATGATGTGACTTCCCACCTGAACTACCAGGCCCTGTAATTTACTGTCAGCATGAAAAAGTTCCAAAATAGTTTTCATTAAGTGCTGATTCTTAAAGCATCATTTTATCAATATGAATGTTACTGTGTCAAATATTTATAAGTGTTTTTCCCCATCAAAATCTCTTAGTGTTAAACAAAACAGCTGTTGGTAGGGTGTCAGCTATGTTTTCAGAACTGCTGGCCAGCATCAGGAAGAACAGGAAGACACATGAGAGCAGACTTCCAGATTTTGGATCCTCACAGGTGTCTCCTCTGCTTACACAGTGCTTCAAAACATCAATTCCAGAGGCTATTTCCTGTGGCATCTGGTGTGTATTTTCTAAAGAGGTGTTGGATGAAGACCAATTCAGTTACTGCTGCAAGCAATTGCACTGCTATGTTACTGAGCAAACGAAGATGGGTTTCGCACCATAAAGCGTGAACATATGCATTAGTATTTCTTCAAAACCACTCATTTCGTTTCTGCCTTCTAAAGAGCAGCATCAAGTAAAGCAGCAACGTACTATGAACCAACTTGGGGGTAATCAATGAAGGCAGAGAAAGAGTGCAGAACAATGCCACATATTAAAAATTAAGTGTGTTAAAAATGCCCTTTTCTTGTAACAGTGCTTAAACATAAAGATAGCTCTGAGACTTGAATAATGGAGGGTTTCCAAAAGTATTAATGCTGGTAGGATCCCAACGTGAATGACACTTCAGTGTCCTGGAGAATTTACAATCACGCTCGGTTAAACTTCCCCAACTCGAGCACTGTCGGTCACACATGCAGCTGCACACACCTCCTTCCTCCTCCCTCCCACTACCCCAGGATCCATCAGAGGGTCACACAGAGCAGACCACATCTGTTTGTGATTCAGGGTGGCGAGGAATCAGTGTTACAGCTGCGCTAGCACAGCTGGCTTGGCACTTCTGCTTACTGCAGGGACAGGGGTTTGGCGGCACCGCATCCACCCCTGGAACGCTGAAGTTACTGTACTCACGATACCCAAGCAGTCACCTAAAGAAGTGCTCTGAAACAAGTGCAGAAAAGCTACTCAAGTTAAACTGCAGCTTGAATAAGGAGCTTAAAGGTAACAATTGAAGGAGGATAATTTACAGATACTACCAACTACAGGAACACATTACATATCTGACTGTAGGTCAGTTTATAAAGGTAAGAAAGAAGAAAAATCCTGAGACATTAAGGAAACACCACCGGCAACATTACCCTCAAATTTCTGTAAAATGTGATTTTAGGAAGCCCATGGCACAACATCTCAGAAGGCAGACATTTTTTCAGAACTTGCCACTGCAAGCTGAAGAAATGGATTATCCATAAAAGCAAAAGTGATTTAATAGATTGTTTCACAGTCTCAGCTAAAGAAAAAGTAAATCATAAACAGGTGGTATGCAGTTATGCAATTTTGCAGTCATCTCAAACAAGTTGCTAGGCCATGCTAACTAGTAAAATATTTTTGTTTTATAAAATTGTCTTTTTATACATACATAGAAAATGTATGTACAAAAAATAAAAAAATAAAATCACATTGCTAAGATGCTTTACCTGGTTTTATTTCTGAGGTTTATATTCTTTCCCGTGCAGCTGATTTCTCCCCACAGGATTTCAACCTTTATTACTTGCCGACAACACGTCTGACAAATAGCTTTTTGCTGCGGTAGCTGAGGTTGAGCCATCTGTTTTATCTCTAGAGAGCCATGCATTATTCGTAATGACATTTTTCTGTTTCATTCCCTGGGGAATAGCACCTGCATGCTGATTTCCTATTTGACCCCAAAATACATCATCCCGTTTGGACAAGCGGTCCCTCCCTTTCGTGGCCCAGGAAGCACCATGCTCTGAAGGCTCCAGTGTCTCCTTCATCTTTGAGAGTGGAGGCCAAGGGGTTTCCTCCTGGATCACGGGCAGGTTGCGGTCACCTGTCAGGTTCACATTGCAGGGATCAGCTGAAGGTATCTGAGGAGGATCGAAGAGAAGAAAACCTTGGATGTCCCAGTGTGTTTCTGCACCCTATATGGAAACAGGTCACTCTGGGCATTGTGGCTGATTTCAGCCATTGCTTCCCATTTAATTGTACAATAGGTCTGTGTCATGCTCTCCCTGGGATTTAATCAAAGCACACATGGTGTATATAGATATATATAAATAATCCATGAATTAACAAAGATCAGGGCCATCAAAGAGCCGTTTGCAGTTTGCTCTCTCTACTAATTCTCCTCTATTACAATATTTTTACCACTCATTTTTACATATGACTGTGATAAAGAAGATGACCGGGAAAGCAGCTTGAATTATCACATAAACCCCCAAATAAATTATTTAAGGATTCCATATGTTATCAGAATTCTGAGTCAACATTTTGTTCTAGTTTCTTAACTACAAAGAGACATCAGTATCTTGCATGATTTTTTTTTCAATTATTCTTGTCAAAAGCAAAAACGTTTTTGTTTGTTTTATTCCTTTTATTTTAACCTGAGATTATAAAGAAAATTCATTAGATCAATATTTGTAACTACACTAGCTAAGTGGCTCTGGAAATTGCATATTTGAATTTTGTTTCCATAAAATTATGGAGAGGTTAGGTTGTCTTAGAAAGGGTGAAATCTCCTGCAAGTTTAGGTTAGCAGCAGACTGTCACAAATGCAATTGCAATTGATCAACTCTGGTCTTAACAGGATTCCTGCAGTTAATGGAAATTACTATAAAGAGCTTCAGGGCATAGGAATAATTGGATCACTAAAAAAAAAAACAAAATGGAGGGGGAAAAAAAAAAAGGTAGGACAGGATCAACATGATAACTACTTCAAAAAAAATAATAATAATCCAACAATTTTCAGAGACAATCTCGCCAAGAGTATATCATGATTAAAACAACAACTTTTAATTGTTTTACATGCCCCAAGCCATTCTTAAACAATGGGGAAGAAAAAGCATAATGAAAAACATTAAGTACATGTTATCTTCAGATTGTTTAAACTAACAATAAAATGTGCATCTCTGGAAATGATCATTGGCAAATGATCATGGCGTACGCTTCGCTCGGTTAGAAACTGGCTGGATGGCCGGGCCCAGAGAGTTGTGGTGAATGGAGTCAAATCTGGTTGGAGGCTGGTCACTAGTGGTGTCCCCCAGGGCTCGGTACTGGGGCCGGTCCTCTTTAATATCTTTATCGATGATCTGGATGAGGGCGTCCAGTGCACCCTCAGTAAGTTTGCAGATGACACCAAGCTAAGTGCGTGTGTCGATCTGCTCGAGGGCAGGAAGGCTCTGCAGGAGGATCCGGATAGGCTGGAGCGATGGGCTGAGGTCAACTGCATGAAGTTCAACAAGGCCAAGTGCCGGGTCCTGCACCTGGGGCACAACAACCCCAAGCAGAGCTACAGGCTGGGAGATGAGTGGCTGGAAAGCTGCCTGGCCAAGAAGGACCTGGGAGTATTGGTGGATAGTCAGCTGAATATGAGCCAGCAGTGTGCTCAGGTGGCCAAGAAGGCCAACAGCATCCTGGCCTGTATAAGAAGCAGTGTGGCCAGCAGGTCTAGGGAAGTGATTGTGCCCCTGTACTCGGCTCTGGTGAGGCTGCACCTTGAGTACTGTGTTCAGTTTTGGGCCCCTCGCTACAGGAAGGACATGGACGTGCTCGAGCGAGTCCAGAGAAGGGCGACCAAGCTGGTGAGGGGTCTGGAGAACAAGTCTTACGAGGAGCGGCTGAGGGAGCTGGGCTTGTTCAGCCTGGAGAAGAGGAGGCTCAGGGGCAACCTTATCGCTCTCTACAGTTACCTTAAAGGAGGCTGTAGAGAGGTGGGGGTTGGTCTGTTCTCCCACGTGCCTGGTGACAGGACGAGGGGGAATGGGCGAAAGTTGCGACAGGGGAGTTTTAGGTTGGATGTTAGGAAGTACTTCTTTACCGAAAGGGTTATTAAGCATTGGAACGGGCTGCCCAGGGAGGTGGTGGAGTCACCATCCCTGGAGGTCTTTAAAAGACGTTTAGATGTAGAGCTTAGCGATATGGTTTAGTGGAGTACTTAGTGTTAGGTCGGAGGTTGGACTCGATGATCTTGAGGTCTCTTCCAACCTAGAAATCTGTGTGATACTGTGATTCAAATATTTATGTGATCTGAAAAAGGACTGCCAAGAAAAGTAGATTTCAATAAACTAAAAATGATGAAAAAAATTTTACTGACCTGGCAATTTTTGCAATGGTTTTGTCTTAGTTCCCGATGCAAGGCTATGATCTTCTCTGGACTTCTTAATTTTATAGGAGAACTGGCATACACGTTTGGAGTGATGTGAGAACTGCGGATGCCATCCACCTCTCGTAGAGAGTTTGCAGGTTTTGACCCTGTCATCCCGTTCACTCTGACATACGTCTCGTGATCCTCTGACTGTCCACTAGCCTCTGAAATGTCCGTGGAAGAAGGCAGCAGCTGCAAGAAAAAGTACCATTTTTGGAAATTCATAGTAGATGAAGTTTCCCAACACTGTGTATTTTGAATTAGTAGAATCTGCTTAGATTAATTCGTCACAGTAAACATTCATAGAAATTAAATGTAAAGAAGTTATATTTACTGAAATAAAAAAAAAAAGTCAGTTTACCAATTATTTTAACTACGAAACATTCTTGTGTCCTTTTAAAATGGAATCCTACATTTCTCAATTTTTCTCCAGGAACTAAAAATTCCAAATTTGCATATAGATATTAAGAGAAACTATTAAAAATAAATAAACGAATAAGCTAGTTTTTTGATTGCATGATTGCATGTTTCCTCTTGAAGAATCTCAAAATTTGCATTTCTTTTGCATATTCTCTCATTCCACAACAAATTCAGGTTTGTCTACCTAAGAATGCTCAAGACAGTTAAGCATAATGGATTTTTAGAGTATATTAGTTCAACTGCAAAAACTCTTCCACAGACTCCCATATTCTGAATTAAAATTTTCCTAATTGAATTGATTTCATTGCATGACCAGATTGACTAACACCACAACAAAGCTTTCAGATTATCCCTCCTGAATATCCTTTTCACTGAACTGAAGCTACATTTAGAGAGAAATGCAGCTTGTTTAATTATGCACATTCTTATAATAGTTGGAAACAGGAAGATCTCACTGAAAATAAATGACTAACACAGGGCAGTAGCATTTCATCATCCAAATACAAATTTATTAAAGCAACAGGATTAATGCTACATTTTTTTCTTGCAGTTGCACAATGAATTTAAGATCGTTAGCAAATTTTTCAGCCTTTTGTTGTTGTTTTAATTAATTCCAAAATTAAAACATCTGCTTACACAATGAAGTGATCACCTCATTGTAATTAGTCCTCTTGCAAAAGCTTCAGAAATGAAAATACTATAAATATGCCAGATCAGAAATTGTTATTTAAGATAAAACACATTTTACTTAAAACAATGCTTTGTTTTTCCTCTGTATATCTTTAATGATAATTAGCTACATCACTTGTGTCCATGGAAAAAAACAAAAACAAAGGGTTCTGAAATGTTGTAGTGTTGTAAGATTACTCTGATGTGAGTACCCCCCAAAAAAAGATGAGCATTTATTGAGAAGCTGATCCACCAAACTAAAATGCTATGACAGCTTAAAGGACTATGTATGGTGTGTGAACTGTTGCCATTGCTGAGGAAAGAAGTTTCACCATCTTGCAGTAGTGATCACCATGGAGCTTTCTGAGAAACGTGCAAGCACTTCAAGAGCAGCTCCAAGGCTAAGGAGAGAGCACACAGACATCAATTGTGCTGTACTGTCCGTAGCCTTAGAGCCTGAATCCCTGCAGGGTACAACCTAGCCTCACCTGAGAAAGGTCATCGCTCTTATCTCCTGCTTGCAAAGAAACCCTCAAAGCTGTTGGTCTTGGAGTATGAATCTCATAATTCTTAAATACACCAACATGCTGAGAGTCAGCCCATAGGGTCAGGAGGGTGGGACATGCCTGTCTGTCTCCACCACTGTTGCAGGAAAGACCTTTCCCCAGGATAATACACCAGGATAATAATAATATCCCCAGGATATCACATCCCCAAGATGTGATAGAATGTGAATGATAAACACGAGTGATGGACACTGACTTTGATCCCATTCCTCCTTCTGTTCTTGGCTCCCCATCATGAGAGGTGGGAGACAATACTGCTGAATTCTGGCCATTGGTCCCATTAAAATACCCAACTCAAACATGTTCGGCCAGCTGAGACACTGACTGCTCCTTGGTGGTGGCTACCACCTGGCTCATTTACTTCAGGCCGAGCAGGGAACAAGACAGTGACATCCGGGAGCTGAAGGAGCACTCATATGGAACAACTTTGGGCACATAATTTAGATGGGTGCTCCTCCCTAGGGGACTTGCTTTCTCCATGCTGATAACAGAGGGCGTCTGTGATCTGGATAGTGTTTATTTAGATAAGGTGGTATGAATACCCAATCATATCCTAGCACCACAGCCATAGATAAGTTGGAAAGCAAAAGCTGTACATTTGGATGGTTGCCTATAAACACTGAAGCCAAAGGCAGCTTCCGAAGTCCTTGGTTTCTAACCAAGGTTATGAAAAGAGTGACTGTCTCCAGCACTCACAAAAAAATGCTGCCTGGCTGAAAGCGATGGAGGGGTTACAAAGGGCAGCCCTGAAATGTTCTGAGGCATGAAGAGATTGGATCTAAAATTATTTGATGAGAATTTCCTCACTGCAGGAAGCACAGTTAGAGACATCCCTAGTGATAGATGAGAATCAGCAGGAGCAGCACAAGTTCTGGAGTTCAATGACCCGTGCAAAGGCAAATCACTGTCCTCCTCGGTAGGCAGGATTGCTGGCAAAGCTACCAGGAAAAAAACAGCACCAAATCAAAGCTGGGATACTGGTAGATATTGCTGGGGGAAAAAAAAAAAAAAAAATAGTCATCAAAGGGTCTTTTCTTTTATTTCCTTCAACTATTCAACCCACCAACTTTTTTGAGTTCCAGGATTACTCAATTCTGCTGCCGCCGATACAGCAAAGCTCAGCAGAGATGTGAGTTAATGCAAACACTGGTGAGTGGTTTGGGCTATATATGAAAGCTGGTATGATTCTTCCCAAAACACACTTCTTCAGCATTTCATAAGACTTTGTGAAACACTAAAAGTCAGATTTTCTATAGCACTATAGATGCGGCCCAGCATTTTCAATAGAATCATTAAGGTTGGAAAAGACCTTCAAGATCATCTGGTTCAACCATCATCCTACCACCAGTATCTCCCACTAAACCATGTCCCTAAGCACCACGTCCAACCTTTCCTTAAACACCCCCAGGGATGGTGACTCTACCACCTCCCTGGGCAATCTGTTCCAATGCCTGATTGCTCATTCTGAGAAGAAATGTCTCCTAATTTCCAACCTGAACGTCTCCTGTTGCAGCTTGAGGCCATTCCCTCTAGTCGTATCACTAGTTATCTGCGAGAAGAGGCCAACCCCCAGCTCCCCACACCTTCCTTTCAGGCAGTTGTAGAGAGCAGTAAGGTCTCCCCTGAGCCTCCTTTTCTGCAGACTAAACAACCCCCGTTCCCTCAGCTGTTCCTCATAGGACTTGTGTTCCAAGCCCTTCACCAGTTTTGTAGCCCTTCTCCAGACACGTTCCAAGGCCTCAATGTCCTTCTTGTAGTGAGGGGCCCAAAGCTGCACATGGTACTCGAGGTGCGGCCTCATCAGAGCTGAGTACATTTTTATTCATGAACACAAAAATTCCTGCATTTTGTCTCAATGTGCATTTCATCCATTACCTAATTATCACACTTTACCTTTTTACAGTATTAGTTCTATTTTCCTTTGATGTTTGTTTTTACATTCCTGTAAAGTTTCCACAAATTCCCCCACCTAGGTAGAAATGACAGTATTGTGATATTCCACCAAACTTGGCAGCGTGCAAGTTTACCCTTCAAGTTCTTGAAAGGATGAATATTAAAACCAAAAAATACTACCCTTCCCCCTATTACCAAAATGAAAAGATAATGCTTTCATAGATAAGAATAAAAAGTTTTAATTCCTCTGGATAATTTTAATTGAATATTTTAACTTAATATAAATTCTGGTATTTATGAGGAAGGTTCATTTTCAAAGTTATTTTATTTCTTTTTAATCACGGCTATTAGTCTCCTCGCATTTACTGTTCTAGACAAACTCCCATCGTTTCCTATGTATTACAGCAAAACCCATTGCTAGAATATCTCTTTTATGTATGCAGTCAGAAAACAGGTCTAAATCTTTGTCAGACAAATCCAATTTTACTTTTAAATGGCACTAGACTTGAGTATGTACTAACTCCTCAGCTACTAAAAATTCTTGAGAGTCCCTCTCTAAGAACATTAATTTACATAATAGTTGAACTGCTTTATCGGTTATTTCTCTGGAAAGGACAGGCTGCCCTTAAGTGTTTTTAGTCCATATTTTATACTCTTCAGTATTTTTAATAATTTTTTTCCTGAAGGTCAAAACCAACATATCTCACAATGAATTTTACTGTTCTTTTGAAAAAATGACTAAATAACAACCACCAGCTTTGTTCTTCCATCTCCTTGGAATTCAAATTGATTCAGGTCACATTCTCTGTCACGTTAGAAAAATAAGCCTCTTCCTGTGAAAAACTTTGTCTGGAAGGGTCCCTTGGTCTTGATCAGCACTGTCCCCAAAAGACTGAAACCCCAGAGTTAAACTGTTTTTCTACTCTAAGAGTGGGACTCACCTGACTAAAGTACATCTCTTGCTGACCCCTGTTAAAATGGAGAGAAAGCCACTTCTTAGACTCAAGTTATCTAAAGCAGATACCTAAAATGAGCAGGGTAACTCCTTGTCAGTACCTCTTTACTAACCATGAAAGAAGAAAAGAAACCACCACAGATGTAACTGTCTGAAGTACAGATATCAGACATGAAATGTATCTCATCCTCAGTGTCAGAAAAGCTTCTGATCTTAACAGCAACACACAAATCGTTTTACGATGACAGAATGTTATTTCAGGCCTGTTTCCCTCAAATATGATTCACAGGAAAGCAGTAAGTGCTTTCTTGCAAAGAAATGTCCAGAGAGAAAAAAAAAAGAAAGAAAGAAAAAAAGCATTGTTCTACTTTGATGCAAAGACAATAAAGCTACACTGTTCTGCACATTTATTCCTTATTCTGTAAAACAAATACTTCACTCCACTGGACACATTCTCTACTTGGAGCTTTCCATACATGAGGTTTAAGATGACTCCATGAAAAGCAATAAAAAGCACTACCATTTATCCTTACATTCCTTGCACAAATTCCCTCTCAGATCTGAGAAACAGCCACAATGGTTTCATATCCACTATTGGAAGAATATAAAAAATACATCATCAAGTCAAAGGCTTCCAGTGCAAGAGAAATGGAAGTGAATGAGTACAGCAACATTATCCATTACAGCCATCAGTCATCTGGACAGAGACTGTTGACATAAAACCAGGACTGACTGGCTCAGACATCTGCAGGAAAAAATTGAACATACTCCTGTTTCTCCATGTGCACCCTGAAAAGACAGAAAAAGCCTAAAAATACTGCACAGCTGCACAGGCTGGGATGAGCTCATGTGAAGGGTGAGTCAAGCTCTCTTGCTCCTCTTTGTGGTTCTGCAATATATCAAAAGCAGCATGGACACAGCCTCATATTCAAGCTAGTCAGAGTGGGTAAAGCCTATTTCATAAACCACAAGTAGACACCTAATTTCAGAAAAAAATGGAAGCTCCTCTTTTTGGAATGGAAGTTCCACATTTCCTATTAGTTATCTGAAGCATCTTCTCTTCCTTCCCACTGTTACCAATCTAAGTAAACCAGCTGTTGCAAAGCCCATTCCCAGTCCTTTTTGTCAGCTGTCCAGTGAGCATGCATATTTATCATAAGCTGATGAAAAGCCCTGTGTAGTTTTCATTGGAAACTGCAGAGAAACAATAACTGTTAATAATGTCCATAAATTAATCCTATAACAACAAGAAAACAAAGATGAGAACAGGTCTCTTCCAACTGAAAAAAAAAAAATAATAATCAGCATTTAAAAGATTACAAAAGTGTTTCTTACATTCTATCCACAAATTGCCTCTCAGATGTGAGAAATGGGAGCTAACCAAAGGACTGAAACAGAGATTGGCCACATGTTTTGTGTCTGACGTTGGGCCCATGAACACCAGCCATGGCACCGTGCTGAGTGCCATGTACACCTGTTGGAGGCTGCCCTTGTTCCTGGGGTGCATCCACTCTTTAAACACATGTTTTTTTATTTTCCAAACACAAAATAAGACTAAATTTTAATTATTTCGGTTGTCAAAATTTATTACCAGTCCACTACAAAGTGTTCAAATGGTTTCTCAATTTGGGTCTTTTAAAAGGAGAGTATATCTCAAAGTCTAGAAATCTAGTTAACTTCTTCATGACTCCTAAAGTTTCAAGTCCATATTAGACATAGATTGTAATTCCTATGGCTTCCCAAGAGCTTATTTTTTTCAAAACCAAGTGACAGGAACGATGAACCTTTTCTTCATCATCCTGCACAAAATCATCACTTTCACTAGACTTATGTAGGTGTTCATCTGCATGAAAAAGAACTGAAATGAAACCTTCAGTGTAATCTTGTATGTTTATTATGATGAACTAAAATAAAATTAACTGATTACACTAAATTACTAAATTAAACTAAATGACAAATGAAGGGATTTCATGGTTTACAGTTTTATAGTGAGAAAAAGTCATTCAAAATCTACTCTTTACAGGGACTTGAAAAGTATATTAAGAGAAGGAAAATTGTATTTCCTTCCTAAACAGATTACTCCAATGTATATCTGGTGTCAGCAAAAAGTATACTTCTGGACCAATATAAGGAACACTACATGATTCAAGAACATTTTAATTCTCGCTCAAAAACATTTGAATGCAACATTGAGCAGTGACAATAACCAAGAACAACAAAACTCAACATGAGTGCTGCTCTGCTGAACCAAACTGATTTGAAATATTCAGTTAGTGTAAATCAGCAAGATTGAGCCATTGGGACAACAGTGATTTACAGGGTCTGAGAATACAGTTTCCAACACTGACAGTGAAGCACAGCTCCGATGATGATTGGTTTTGCATCACACTGCCTTAGTGTTTTACTATTTTAATTGGGATGGGTATTAGGAAGAAAATATTTCTGGAAAACAGTAGGGAATACCCGATCATCTGTTGTGCCCCGAATAAGAAAAGAACTAGGTTAGTGTTTTTTTTTTAAAACGTGAGTAACTTGTGGATGCCCATAAGCCTTCCACTGAAGTTAGAGCTTTCTAGCACAGTTAGGGCAAATCTGTTCCACCTACATGTAATTCCAACACAGCGGGGAGGGGGCGAAGAGTTCTGAAAATAATTTTAAAATACATTTTTTCTGAGAACCCAGCACAGAATTTTTTACTGCCCTACACAAGACCAGGCACTGAATTGAATGCAGAGTCCCCTTCTGTTCAAAGGGCTCTGGATCAGCCCTCCATGCATCACTGCATACATTCAGATGAAATTCTTCAGCAAGCTAAAAAAGGCAAGTCTGCTGCCAATGTGCAACAGACTTCTGTTTGTCACTGGATGTAGAAATGAATAAAGCCAATTGGAAATTTTTATTTTAAGAAGGAAAAAAATGCATCTGTCCACCAAGTTTTCTCTAGAAGCATTCAAATGTTAGGAATGATTTAAAAGTAAAAATCTCAGGGGAAGGAAGGGAATGAGCTTTCAAAGGAGTTTTACGACAGTAAAAGCTGGGAATCTTAGATGTGAATTTCAGCAAGAATACCAGTTGAAATGCAAAAAGTAATTCTCAAAGATGAAAGGTCAATTCAGTTTACAATATGTTGGCAGAATTCAGTGCAAGATTTTGAAAACCAAAGGAATGTATCACATGAATATGAAACATTCTCTCTTCTTTGTGATTACAACCACTACTTATTAAACTAGCAGCAGTGCCACTTGGAAATTTTCTTACTAAAATGTTTTCCATTGGACAACTGAATTCACAGAAATCTAAATTTTTCATGAGAACATGCAGATCTGCCTTGGCAGGAAGGGTTTCTCCTATTACACATGGAATTACTTACCACAGCCAGCTGAAGCAGCTGGACCCAGGATAGTCTGAAGTGCAGC
This sequence comes from Anser brachyrhynchus, assembly GCF_964034855.1. Lineage (NCBI taxonomy): Eukaryota > Metazoa > Chordata > Aves > Anseriformes > Anatidae > Anser > Anser brachyrhynchus. Next base: position 66,444,174 of record NC_137698.1, read on the forward strand.
ATCACGGTGCCAGCAAGAGCCAGCCTGTTGTGTGCATGCTCCAGAAACCAGGCATGAATCCCCACCTCCCTGAGCCCAGGTGGGACCTCTGGCCACTAGAGTGCTGCGCACTACGGAGAGGGATTTCTGATCCACCCAGTGAACAGGTAAATGTCTTTTGGAGCAGTGAATCGTATCTGGTGCTCCTACATCCCAGATGAACTCATTGGCCATCAGGATTTAGATTTAGTCTAATTCTGTCTCGGTAAAGTTGTTATATTTTGTGATAATTGGACATTCAGGAAGACAGTGTGAAGGCACACAGTATTTTGATATTTTGTTTATTGGGAAGATTTACACTATGCTCATTCATCACAGCAATGTCTGAGAAAACGTCTGAAGGCAGTGAAGTATTATCTCCCTTTCTGACAGATGAGTTATTAATTCCTGACACACAGAACATTCATTCTCAGTGTGAGCTTGGGCAAGACAGGAGGGGGACCAGACTTGACATACTCAAAGGAGACATAGCCAGATACAAATTCCAGTCCCATCCCACAACCACACTGCTATTTCTTTTTATTTTGATTCCTTCAGAAATCTGGGATGAAGCATTGTGCAGGAAGAAAATGCAGAAAATTTATTTAAAGTCAAATTGTATCATATATGCTGCATTATCCACTAGGCTCCGTATTTTGTCTAAGTATTAGATAAGTGTTTTTGCAATGTGCACAGACATACTTAGTGATAAGCTCCAGAATAATTAAACCCCAACCAAAACTGCAGTAAAACAGCCAACTCCACTGACTTGCCTGAAGCAATATTTATATTAGGTGCCCAGATATATTTTATAACTATACACTGAGTCTCACTGAACACTATAAAAAAATCGCTGACTTAATACAGAAGCTGAAACCAGAGGATCCTACAAGGACATACAAACACTAACCTCTTGATTACACATTGGTGCAAAAGTGGCTGCGTACTCTGCCAGGGCCATGTCGTTCACCAGGCGTTTCACCTCTTCATCAAATGTGGAGTTCTTAAATCCTCGCTGGTGAAATTCACTGTGCATCCTGGTAATGAAGCTGTTCCTTTCCTGGCATTTTCGTGTGAGGCAAGCCAACTTAGCCTATGCAGTATGAACACATACACATTGATCTCACTCCCTGCTGAGACCTCAGTATTGCATTTTGTGTTTGATGGAATTCCACACATTGTGACCCAAAGCTGTACGTGGCAGCCCTATGCTTCTAGGCCATCTAAGTGCTTCTGCACCCTGCAGCAGAGGGGCACACACACATAAACTGGACAGAAGTGTTCACTTTTCCATCTGTGAAGACCCCCTTTCCCAAACTGAACAGTACCCTTAGCAATAATGTCAAGCAACCCTTGCCTAAAAGCTCAAGAGCAAGCAGCTAAGCCGGAAGCATCTGCAAAGGCAGGCACACACACAGAGAATGGCTACGATACACTGAAAAATAAAACAAGCCTGTAAACACAGGGATATCCCTTTGCAGAGGCCCTGCTTCAGTCTCAAGGAACACACACTACCTTCAGAGGAGCTAGCGTCAGCTTCACATCAGACTTTCTCTTCTGAAGTTCTTTTGTCTGAAAAGTTGAAAAACATGATTTATTAACTTATTCAAAGGTAACTTTAAAATATTGCAGAAATTTGTTGATGTTTGTTTTAGACCTGACTTTCAAGGCATACACTTCACGTAGCTATGTGACTCTGCATCACAAACACCATGGAGCAGAGTAAGGAGTTGTTTGTACATCGATAAGCCCTGGCACTGAAACATTGCCCTAGCACTGATGTTGGGCTTACGTATTACCAAGTGCTTTTGGATGCTTTTTAGATGTAGCCCCATATCACTGGGGTTATTTCATCACAGCAGAATCACATTAAAGGCTTGGTATCATTCATTATGCATTAATACTCCCGTTTGGACTGTGAATCCTCCAAAATACTCTTTTGGGGAAAAGTTTTCCCTTTTCTTGTTTAAATTATCTCGTAGAATGCAAGAAACACAGGAGGATTTTCTGTATGTGCATTCCATGGCAGGTTTTGAAATGTGAACATCAACAACTTTCTACTCTGACACGATTGATACATTTCCACTACGATGAGATGAGCCAGATGACCTGGTCTGTATCTTATAAGTAAAATGTTTATTATTCATGGGAAACCTGATTTCTGATTATGCAGAAATGTAGTGTTCTGCCAGGTCAAATCTATTTCTATTATAAATCAATACAGTATTATTTGGCAATAAAGTACAGATTCTTTTGCATTCATTTTGCTTGAGAATTTGTATTTCTATAAAGCCTGCAGTAAATATATCACACGCATCCAAAAAAAAAAAAAAAAAGAAGACAGAAGACTCCCTTTATAAGAACTCAGTTATGCTGAAAGAGGTCACATGGTCCTCTGCCAAAAAAACGCAGGCTTGGGAAGGAACATAGTATGCAGGACAGAAGAGACATGTCTTTACATTGCACTAGCTCTGAGGGAACAAAGAAAAAGCTGGCAGTAGGTCCCTTCACTGGTAACATTAAATTTTTGATGAGGCACAGAACAAAACGCTTTGTTGATCCTATAGGACAGTTAAGAGCTGCCCATTTATGTGGAGAGCACGTCTCACCCTTTGCTCACCTACCATCTCATATGCAACATCCATCAATGCAGGCAGCAGACACTATAAAGCAAATTCATTTTACCAGCACTACTCTGTTAAGAGGCAGCCTAATCAACTCCTGAGAGAAGCCACTAGGCCTCCACAGAGGGTTGGTTAAAGTAAATCACAGCACATGACAAGGCAGTGGATTTATTGTGGAGGAAGGACGATGAAGCTGGCACTCTGCAGGAAGAATAAAATTCTCTGTCTCCTATATTTCAGAGAAAAGAGAGGGGAGAAGAATGTTCTGTTCATTGTGTAGTGTGCTATTGAGAAAATGCCATTTGCTAGCTGTTTCAGAGCACAATGGGCAATTCCAATTTGGCTCATATCGTAGCAATCATCTCTTTTAAAAAAATTAGTTCCAAAGAAATGGAAAATAAAAACTAAGGAAACAAAGCCTTAATAGGAATTCATTTCCACCTATGAGCTCAGCTGTTGCAGTCACACTGAGAGCAGTTTGACTTTAAGGCGGCAGCTCTACAAATGTTAATGGGAGTACCTGCCCTGGTTTGCCAGGTGAAATACAATGCACATGTGTAAAAACTGCTTGTGTAAGCATATTTGCATGTATATGGAGGCTCTCATGAAAATAACCATGCCAGTAAAATAAACAAATAAACACTACAACACACAACAAAACTGAAAACGACTTAATGAAATTTATAGTGTGTAACCCTAAGAGCTTGGTCTTAAAAAAAAGCTACAAAAACTATTAAAATTCTACCCCTAGCTCACTTTATCTCCTGGTCTGATACGGTGCAACAAGAGAGCTGGGAATGTTAAAAATCCTGACAATTTAAGCCAAGAAGGTGGCTCTGTAAAAAAAAATCAGCACTACTTTGCTTGCATTATGCTATGGGGATTATAGCAGAGACTGGTGGCAACTTTTATTATGTACTATCATCTTCCCATAATGTTGACCACCCAGACAGTTTATATCTTTTCCCTATTTCTGTGAAGTAAGGGTTACTTTTACATGTCTGTAAACCATTTAATTATCCACAGACCCATTCCCAGGAAAGATTGCTATTTTGGTTTTCTCTTTTGAGACGAGGCAAAATCTGAAGTCTAAGCTCACATCAGTCCGCCCTTTCAAGCACACAGACAACAGCTTTCCTGTACCTTTTCACATAGCCGAGTCTGAAGGAGTTCCACTTCATTTTGCAAGCCGTGAAACTGATTTTGTAACGCAGCCTGGTCCCTGAGCTGGGCTTTCAAGGTCAGCACTTGCTGCTGTAATCTCTTATTGGCTATTTTATTCTCCTCTATTTCCTGGGCATCTTTCACATTGTACACAGGCTAGAGAACAAGTACATAGATTTTCAAATTAGATGTAGAAAATAATAAAAATGTTCTCAATCAAGTTTTAAAGCAACATACCTACCTTGTAACTCATTTTAAACCTAATATGAAATGTCTGACTTCAAACCTTCATAAACACTGTAGCATATCTTGCACTAATCTTAAAACTGTTTATGAGCAAGGAGTTCTTGATCCCCTCTGAGAGTAGGTGTCGGACCGGGATTCCACAAAGTTCCTTCAAGGTAAGTACTGAATTATAATCATTTCATACTTGGGGAAACTGGGGCACAGGCAGATTAAGGGACTAACCTAAGGTCACAGAGTGAGTAAGAATAGAATTCAAAAGTCCCCCGCCTCCTGCTCTAACTTCTATATAATATGCCCCTTGGTTTTCCATGTGTTTATCTCAGAAAGCAAATTGCATGCTTGCAGTTATATTTTTGTTATGGAAGATTATTAATTAAACTAATCTAATTTTAAGTACAAATATTAAAAATACTAAAAAAATATTAATTACATTGAAGTGCAATAATAGTGGTACAGAATAAGTGTACCACTGGGGAAGGAGCAATTAAATTCAGAAGCTCCTCCTCCCCCCCCACCTTTTTTTTTTGTTTGTTTGTTTCATGCTCTTACATTGAAAGGATTAGTGAGAGTTTTAGATTTATGGCCAGCATCATGTCAGCTCCTAGAAGTGATACTATCAGGCTAAATATTCACATGTACAGTCTAAGAATGAGAAAAAGGGAAGGAAGAGTGAAGAAAGTCTTGTGAAAAAATGTTAATGCTGTTGTGAATTTACATTTTATAAATACTGAGTTGATACACACAGCTGTTCAAGCTTTCCTGTAACGTTATACATACAATTCTAAAGAGATCAAGCATTTTGTTGATTAAGCTAAATATCCTAGTCAGACCTACCATAAAACCACGTAATCTTCTGAGAAAATGTGCAAGAAGATGGTTTGATTTTCATGGGTATTAACACTGAAACAGCTGAGAGAAGAGCTAGTATTCAGCCATAGCAGCACAGTGTAATTCTCCATGGCTTTCTGACCATCTTTTGAACTTGAACACCTTGGTGACTAGAATATATTAAAAGTAACCTTTCACAGAAAACAGCAAACTGTATTGATAGATCATGTCATTCTGGCTGCAACACATCAAAGCAACACAGATAAAAACATGAGTATGACATTTTCATAGTCTTCCAAATGAAGCACGTTCTCTATGTGTAGCATTCTAATAATTCGTGCATGCTTTGTATCAAAATTGTTGGCTCCCTCTTGTGTTAAGAGAAAAGAACAAAAGCAAGTGTTGGACACATCAAGATTGATTAAACCAGGGTTGCACTGACAAAAGCCTAAGAATGAGTCTGAGTCTAAGACATGGTATTTTCCTCATCTGCTCTCCTACACACACACACAAAACAAAAGCACTTTAAATGAGAAATGGAAGCACTCCCTGACTGAAGATGCTTAATAGAAAAGAGGTGGAAAAAATAATTTTCTTGAAGGTTAAAGACAGGCAAGGGTTGCCTCTTTCCTTTTGCACTTTGCTGGCCTGCTAGAAGATTTCTGTAGTTTCAAAGCACAAATGAGGCATACAAAATTTATTTCTGATCACTGTCAGGTGTCCCAGTTAACAGTAACCATTGAACCATTGGTCAAGCTCCAAAAGGGTGAAGGACTCAGCAACTGGGAAATAACTGAAGGATAACTAAACCCAAAACTTAGCATTTAACACACTGCATTCTACAAAATCTGACAAGATCTCTAGCATTTAAAGTTGATGCCTAAACATAAAAAAAAAAAAAATATTCCTTCTCTATGTGCTGCGCTTGTTTCAAAACTGAAAATTAGAGGAAATATGACCTTTTGGCTACAGGCCATGATAAGAGTTGGGAGATCACTGGGGAAACACGGCACCTTATTTACTGTGTACATTTCATCCAAAATGCATTTTCAAAGCTGCAAATAGTACACTGCTCTCTTGCTGCTCACCCACAGATTTCTCTGAACTCCTACTACAATGCTAGAGTTCAGAAAGCCACCTCAACAACCTAGAAAATTTACCCAAATATTCTTATGTTAAATGGTACTTTCCCTGTTAGCAACACCACTGAAACAAGAAGCCTTAGAAGTAATTTTGAGGTATATTATCTCAGCTTTCATTTGTGATGTATAATATCACAACAGTCTTTTGAAGTCTTAGCTGAGAACTAGAATCCCTGGCAACAGAGGCTGTAGAACATAAGGCACAAGGTACGGCCTTGGGTTCTAGATTGAGAGTGCTCACATCCTCACTTTTTTCAAGCATCACAGACAGATGTCTTCCGTAAAAGGAAGTTCAGAAGAGGAAAAAAACAAAGATTATTGTGATTTACCATATTTTTTTAACTGATCTTTGAGGAATGGAAAGCACTTTAGGATAGTATGACAACCAACTGAAAATAGGAACAGGATCACCAGTCTTAAGTGTTAACTTAAACAAAACGCCATGATACACTTCTGTTTGTTGTCCAGCAATTCGGGGGGTTATTCTTCTTGCTTGAAATAAATTGTATTAAGTTATAAGATGTTACATGACAATACTGAGATAAAAAGTCTGTGTTTCATTTTCAATTAGCAATCAGAATTCAGTTGCCTAAACATCATGCCATGTGAGGCGTAAAAGCTGAAATAAAGTACACAGGGCTTGCAGATGGCCAACTATGCTCTCGGCCAGGATGTCTTAAGGCATTTCAGTGAGATAAACAGGGACATTTAGGCAACTGAACTGAGCCCAGAATCCTTACATGTTCCAGAATGTGTTTTTATTTTCTTCTGAAGCCATATCTATCTAACAGGTTCAAACTAAATTTGCAAATATTGCAGGTTATTACAAGATTTCTTTTCAACTGATGTATGTTTCAAATTTCATCTTTGCAGTTCTCCTGTCAAGAAGGAGAGAAATATTTTGGAGGCTATCTAAAAAGTCTTTCTGAAAGCTGCTTCCAGGAGATTATGCAATAATTAAAAATATTTCATTAAAACAGTTTATTTGGGGGGGGAGGGGGGAATAAAGACTTTATCAAGACACAGAACCCCCTGAAAATTCCAAAAGTTTTCATTAACTGCAAAACCACAGAATTTCTGTGTTATAGATACATTCCAATTAATTTTTTTCTCCCCCATGTGATAGATTTCCTGGATTGTGGGGATACACAGTTGAGCTGCTTATATCAGTTAGATTTTGACTCCCCATCAATCCACACCTCCTGCTCACTTGCAAATGAAGTTGCGCCACAAAATGTCCAGCATCACAGCTTCTTTTTGCCTGTCCAAAACTAGTTCTCTGCACTGTAAGGCAAAATGATGCAGTGGCCCAATACCAGAAACATGGGAGTATTCTCAAACTGCAGAGCGGGAAAAGCAAAGAGCACTCAAAGGAAACACCTTCAACTTGGGGTGGCTTCATTAAGGTCACCTGAAAATCCACTTTGCATAACACCTCCTCATTTTAAAGTTTACATCTGCATTGGCTCTAAGTGCTCTATACTTGCTTCAGATTTCTTGCCAATAACATTAACAGGTGTCTCATCATCCAAAACATCCTGTCCAAAAGAATGTGCTTTTCTTGATTCCATTTACATACGTACCATTAATTTGCAGTGCTGCTTTTGAAGCATTTTGTCCCCAGCTTCTTGTTTAAGATGGTCTAATTCGGACAGAACCTGTATCAAACGAGTTTTGATTTCTTCATATCTTGTTTCAGCAAAGCCAAGTTCCCTGTACCACTTCTGAGCCTAACAGGAAAAAATAAAAAGCAAAATTACTGAGTGCAGTTAGTCTACCAGTGATACCTTTTCACAATACTGGCTTACAACCATGGACTTGAGTCTGATCTTCATGTTACAAGTTTTATATTGTTGTTAATTGGTTTAAATAAATGGAATTATACCATAATATACCATCTTATAACAATAAATTAGTAAGAAATCTTAAATCTAGTTCTATAGAAATATATCTAACTGGAGTTATGCAGTATAGTAGATTAAAATTGAAGTTGGTTTCTAAATTTGAAGCTACCTGGATGACTCTGAATGATGCTTAAAAAAAAATGTGGTGAATGTACTTACAGTTTCAGAGATTATATCTTTGGAAGCCATCAGAGCAAAATGAAAATAAGATTTTATCAGAAAGGGGTAAAAAAAAAAATCCCGAAAAATGTCATAAATGAAAAATACTGTGGTGGAAGAAAGAAGCCTATAGACCTGTGAGCCTATACCTTTGTATTACTTCTAAGATGCGTTTTCCCTGCTTATACACATTAACTGTTATTTCAGAAAACAACAACAAAAAACACTCAATAGATAATCTGGCTGCCTAACAGCAAGCTCCCTTCCTCATATGAGGCATCATTTCTGCTCCCTTCTGAATCAAAGGCTTTACATTCTTTTAAATAAACTGAGGAAGTTGCAGTAATACACAAAATGATTAGAAGGACTCAAGTTAATCAGATTTTAAAAATTAAAAAAAAAAAAAAAAGAAAAAGAAATGATCTATTTGCAGCAAACTATAAGGTCAGGAGTCAGCCATCAACTCACCACTTCATTTCATTTGCCTCATCTGAAATCAGGGAAGTCACACAGTGGTTGTCGAAGGACATCCATTTTGTACACCCACCATGTGTAATCCTACTGCTCTTTTACATATTCAGTGTAACACTTGTAATTGCCAGTGTTATTCCACAGGCAGTCTAAGCAATGCCTGTTACCATGTGAAACAGCTCCATAAATACAAGCTTGACATAAAGCAATACATTCTGCTTAGATAAGCAAGCACTGGAGATTGTTCAATAAAAGCAGGAATGTTAAAGCTAACGTGTCAGGAAAGGCACAACACAGAAAGCTTCCTCAGTTGGTATTAAAACCTCAGATTTGCTGTACACAGGCACAGAATTAGCTGACCATCCAAATAAGAATTTCCACGTAGGTGGTGTTGGACTTTGCGCTTCCTACATAGATGTCAAGACAAGAGGCAGTGTGCATGCTTTGCACTCTCACTAGGTATAAAAACCACTTGACTGTATCAGTTTTTGTCATTTTGCCTATTAATCAAAAATTAATCTGAATTCAGGTTTGCTGTAATCCTCAGTGTTTCTGCTGCTTTCTGTTCTTCATTTCTAGTGAGGGGGAGGAAGCACTCTGCCCAGAAGTGGCTACAGCAGATATTTTTGTTTGGTGTGTCTTTATTAAGCGCTCAGCTTTTCTCAAAGTCCGCTGAAGGAATGCACCTTCACTTGAAATTCCAGCCAACAATGAATAACTGCGCAATTCATCACTCACCTGAAAGATCACAGAGATAGAGTTTGGTTCTGCAGATCAGAGACTTCCCCATTTTGTAAAAGCATTAAACACTTGTAGAAAGAACAGCCATGTAAGAAAACAAAATATAAAACAAATTTGTTCCTCAGAATTACATCATAGTGGGAGCTTACCTCTTTTTTTGATTTTTCCAATTCCTTTTGCTGTATTTTTAGTTCCTCTTTTGCCTTTTCCACTTGCTCTTTCATCACACTGTAGCTTTCAAATGTGCTGCCCTGAATACACAACAGAAAGACATGACTCCTCTCACCTATACACAACGGTGTACACGTTTTTACTAAAAACATACACTTTCATTTTATCTGAATTAGTACAAATATTTGCATACAATCAAAATATTAGAGATAAATGTTCCCCTGTTGATCATTCTCAAATAAAGTAACAATTCTGCTTTTAGAAGAACATCGTAATCTCCATAGAATTACACTGCAGAGTCAGATTCATGGTTGCAGAGGAAAAATACAGATGAGAAATTGAGAATAATTAAAGATCTTGTCTTTACACATGTTGCACAAGAATAAAAACAATTTAAAATAGACCCTATAAGAATAAAAGTTAGTAAGTGAACATGTACCACTACAACAGAAATCTGTGGAAATTCTTCTACCAGAAGTTTTCACTCCTGCAAGCAAATAAATAAAAAGTTCCCTGAGCCAATGCACTCAAGTATCATTTTTGACTTTTGAAGCCTGCTATAGCACTTTAAAATTCTCTAATACAACATTCAGAAAAAACTCTCTGGTATATTGCCGGTATTTTGCCTTCTGTTTCAAAGTTAACTGCAGCACCTCAGATCTCCAGGACATGGCAGCTTACAAAACCTTCTATATTTCTAAGTTAATTAATCTTTGTCCTCCAAATGGCATTTTTTAAGAAGGTCCTGCTTGATAACATTCCTTATTGGTACTACTTACCTCTTTGTTGGCGAAATAGCTGGAGGGGTCTACTCCTTCTTCTTCAGTCTGAGTTACACTGCATGATGTTTCAACTTTCTTTGGATTAAGATCACGTTGTTGACTTCTATTTTCTTCTTTTAGGTTTACTACCTTTTCCTTTGTTTCCAAGCATTTTTCTTTTATCACATCTTCATAGGTGAAACCCAAAGAAGATATTAATTCTTTTAATTTGTTGTTTTCTAAAATAAAGTTTGCATTTGCTGTTTGAAATTCATGAAGTTGTTCCGCAGTTTCTTCCTTGATCCTGTCTATAGCTCTTTTTAGTGCACATTTTTCCTCCCGTAAATCAGAAATAGTTTGATAACAACTGGCTTTGCACTCTTGAAGTTCTGAAACCGAGGCTTGGTACTTGTCTTGTTCACATTTTACTTCTGCCAAACTTCTCAATAAAATTTCTTTTTCATCTTTTAAAAGAGATGTTCTTTGCAAGTTTCTCTCTCTCTCTTTAATTAATTCATTGTATTTTGCTACATAGTTCTCCTTGTCATGTAATAATTTAGCTATTTCTCTGAAGCATCTACTTCTTTCTTCTTTCAGGTTAGAAAGCAGCTGTAAATACCTCATTTTCCTTCCATCAAGGGATAAAACACTCTTGGGAAGTTGATTTGATTCAATTGTCAATGAATCTTTTTCAGAATTCCTATTTTTATCTTTAACATATGAGAGATTCTTAGAGAAGGTTTCAGCAAAAATTGCTCCTGGGCTCATTCTATTTTCTTCTGACATGTTGATATAACATTCACCAGCAACTTCATTCTCATTAGGTAAATTTTGAAAAGAAGCAATGCTAACTTCTTCTAAAGCGTATTGAAAATATACATTCATCTCCTCTTCCAGTGCACAAACCTTCTGAACATATCTCTCATTCTCCTCTTGTAATAAACAGACCTTTTTTGAGTAATATTCATTCTCTTGCATCAGTACAAATATATTCTGAGAACACATAGCCACTGCTTTTTTCAATGTATAAATTTTCACGTTATGCTCATTAACTGCTGCCAGTGGTGACAGATGACAGAAATACGCATAAAAATTGCTTTTTGGTAGGAGTTGTTTGCTTAAGCACACAGCCCTCTTTTGCATAGGAGACAGTATTTTTAGTGGATAACTCTCTTCCTCTGACCAAAAACTTTTCTGAGGATATGCATATTGCGTGTTTTCAGCAGCCACCTTTTGACACGAGAAATTCTTCTCTTTTGATTTATGTAATTTCAAGGCCTGGTCTTTATTTTCTTTCAGTCCAATATTCCCGGAAGAGTTTATTTGGTGAGTTGGTTTCTGAGGTTGCTCCCCTTTCTCTTCCATTTTCATTATATCTACTCCAGTGCATGCCCTGGTCACATCAGAGATGCACGTTTCTGAGAGGGTTTCTTCTTTCTTCTTTAATTCAAGACTGTTGAAATGATTCTGTAAGTCCTTAAAATCAACAGATATATTGTGAAAAACTTCTGGGCTACCTGGTTTGTCTTTGGTGTCCATTCCTTGCTTCCCCAGCCTAATCAACTCTGTTTTATTTAAAATTTCAGAATTTTCCTCAAAATCACAGGTAACCTGTTGTGCTTGGGCTTTCTCAGTCTGTATTTCTTCTCCTTTAACTCTCCTTCTAAAGATTTTTTTGTGATACTTTATATCATTAACACCTTTATCCAGACTTTTATTTTTACATTTACTTTTTGGTAGAATTTGTTTGTTTTGCTGATGTTTTTCCAAACAGTATTTTTCTAGAGAGGATGTGAAATTGTCATTCACAAAGCAAGGCATGTTTCCATGAAGAACTACAGAAGCTTTTTCAGAAAAACCTTGTTCTGCAACAACACAGAGGCCATCAGAGCAAAGAGTGGTATTTGCCTCACTGAAATCCAAACTCCCCACTTCCTTCACCGTTGTGACAGCTGCTATGTGGTAGCTTCCAAGTTTTAACAAGGTAAGGCAGGGCTTGTTTCTCATCAAAGCTTCAACCACAGAAACAGGGAACATCTTTGCTGGTAGATTTATAGCTTGTTCCTTCAAAAGAGAAAAGCATTCCTCATCTTTGTTTTCCTTACATGTCTCATCATTAGTTAACCTCTCAGAGCAAGGTGGAAGGCGTCTTGCTGCAGGATAGCTTGGGATACATCTAAACAAAGTGAAACTATCTTCTAGACCTCCTGGCTTTTTTGTCCCAAGGGAGACCTGGTAATAGTAAAACAGAAATGTTTCAAACTGAAAAATATACGACAAGGCATATCATTCCATGTCATCAGAAGTCATTTTTCACTTCATTCATAAAATGCTTATTTACAGACAGATGAGAAAAACATTGCCATATAAAGAGTTTTCAAATAATCCCAATATTTGAAATAGAATAAAGGTACAAACAAGAAGGTACAAATCATTTTCTTAGTGCACACCTTTATCCATCTTGAATAGCATCTTTAGTAGATATGATTTCACTATACTTTTATATTCAACTTTGAATACACCAACTCCTCTTTTTATCTCAAAATTCACAGACTCACTGTGCTCACAAAGATAACAAGAATATCAGGAACTTTTCTTCTCACCATTTTGATCTCAGCTAAACCAACTTCTTCAGCAATGTTTGTAAAGGGTCCGGAATTTTGTTCCAAAACTGGTAGAATTTCTTCCTGTAGCTTCTCTGTCTGCTTTAGCCCATCACAGCTACATCCTGGTGTTTCTGTTATAGTAAAGCACTGGGTAAGTGTGATGCCACTCACACTCACAAGATGAAAAACAACCCCATAAACATCTGACCAGATATTTTGAACAGAAAGTATTTTAGTCAGAGTATGCCCAAGACTACCTCTTCTAGAAAAAGTGCATATCAACTAAGATGCAGAGATAAGCATGACATTAAACAAGAAAACATATTTCATAAGAAAATATAAATATTAAGCTCTAAATTTAGAAATGTTTGGGAGGTTGTTCCCCACAATTCTCAAAGCATTTAAAAATGAAAAATATATCTCATTATAGTGGCTGGAGGAAAACTAATGGGTTAAACTTACGGGTTAAACCTAAGGGCTAAAATATTCAGTACAGGTCTGCATTTGCATAAACTGAAATTTTGCCATAAAATTCCCATTAATTTCAGTTGGAAGAATTAGCCTGATACAACTTGTCAAAATTAGAGCTTTCATGTAATGTTTGGTCTAAAAAAAAAAAAAAAAAAAAAAGCAAATCTGACAGCTACACAGCATTCCCAAACACTATACTTTGGTCTATACATGGTAAGTGTCCCCTAAATCCTCAGCTCTATAGCCTCTGGCAGTTCCAGGATTTCTAGGGAAAGCTCATATCTAAATGCTAGCGTCATACTTGTGAATAGTTATTCCCTCACCTTCTGAAGATATAGTCTGCAGATTAGGAGGTTTTTAGAATGTCTTTTACCTTCTAAGTCATGCATACCACATGAATGAAGTCACCTTCACTTTTGCTGCACAGAAATGAAATCAAAATTGCAATTTGTTTTCATACCATACTCTTTGGCATGTAGCAGTACAACTGGACTTTGTGTAGCTCTGCTTCTGAGTGTATCTGAGACTGCTCCCCATTTCAGATTTTGAACGTCTTCCTGGACTAGATCCCCATTCTTAATGGGAAAAGGAGACAAATAAAAAGCAGACCATAAGCACACAGTGTTTCTGATATGAGAAACAGGCACACTAATTTCCTTTCCTATTACCATTTACATTCAAAAGACCCATTATTTCATTATATATATAATTGCTGCTAGTTCATAGAGTTTTCTCATTCCAACATTTCCAGTAAATGTCATGGTTGCTAGACTTCACCCTTTCATACTCTACAACTACTTAAGGAAGAAATCTGGGTAATAAGCATGTAATATGCTGGAACACAGATGGACCACTAGCAGGGCAGAGTCTAACTGATATGTCCATGAACAAAGAAAAGAAAGTCTAATCAAAGAGGAAATGAGACTAATATTTTGGTGCCCAGCGTCCTGCAGGCTACAAAGACAATTGCTCCTAGACTGGCAGAGTTCTTTACAAAAAGTAGAATAATTGTTCAGAACAAATTTTTCTTTACAGTTAATACTGTAATTATAGATTTCATATCCTGCTCATCTATCTTCACTCTCTGATTGAATTTATATACTGGGACAATTTCTGGTGCAAAGCAGATACCCTTAATGTTTGATACACTGCAGATCATTTCGCATTTACCCTGCTCATTTTTAGTGAACAGAATAATCAGGTTTGATTTCTCAACAAAAGACATAATTGAGGCTGTAGCCAGAACAGGCTACAGCACAGAAACCAAGCCAACACAGTAACTTCTGTCTTCCCACACATCAGATGCCAGCAATAAAAATCTCATTCCCTCTGGGTTGAGCTGCAGCTTTACAGTTAGATACAGATGGAAAAGGCAGTGACTTCAAAGCCTTCAACTCTATAGTGAGTCTGCAAAAGCCACTTGATTTTCCACACTATTACCAGAATAATTTTGTGTGAGAATAATTTTGATTTCAACCCAAGCCATATTCTGCATTATAATGCCCAGTTATGATACCTTGACTGGGTGACATGATTTAAGTGGAAACCACAGTACTTCCAAGATTTCTTCCTTCTTTTTCTCAGTAATACTGAAGCTAATGTTACTTCCTTGAAACACACTCATTCTTTACCTGCAAGTTTGCCTCTATTTTGTCCCAGATATCTTTTCTTTATTAATATGTGGGTTCCATCAAAAGATGGTTTTACAAGAAGGTGTAAAAGATACTATGCTTGAATGCCAGAAACATCACAGCATGAAACCCATGCTTTGAATGTCATATGAAGGCTGTAGGAAGGTGCATCACCTAGTGTTTCTTAACTTTCCTTCACCAAAACGTTGAATAATCCCCTGATATTCACATCTAGAAATTGCCTGATAAATAAAGACAGAGGTACATGGTACCAGCTGCTTTTTTGTGCATTTTTCATTCAGGCATAAGCTGTAATCAAGACACTGCAGACAAGATCCTGAAACCAATCCTGGAAATTCACATTTCTAATGAGATTTATGTGACTACACTCCTCCATTAGATTCATTTCACCTAGTTTTCCAGAATAATTGATGTGCTCGGCAATTTGAATGACAAAACACTGAGTGAGGAATCTCATACCGTGTGTATTTCACATGGGTCCGCTAAGCCTGCCTTCACAAACTACTTTTTTCCTGGCTGAGGAATAGACAAATGATCGTATTTGCTTTTTCAGTGAAAAATGATACACCAGCAGCTTTCCAGAAAAGTAACAGCATGAAAACCTTTCTTGTATTGCACGCAACTGCTCGTCTGTATTCCTGGTGATAAAAGTATGATGAGCTTAAATAGGATTTTTCTTGTAACTCTTTTGGTTTGAATACTCCAAGACCAATGTAATGAGATTAGGAAATTCTTTTTTAATAGGTGATACTAAAACATGAATTGAGGGGAAAAAGCCCTCTTCAGTTTTACAATACAACACCAGAGGTCTCCCTCCTCCTTTTATCATAGATATTGAAATGTATTTCCTACTATTTCAAGCCACTATTTTCTACAGGAAAAATCCATGTGAATGCAGAGCAGGTCCAAAAAAGGAGGAAAATACAACCAGCAATGCAGAATACACAAGGTTTGATGCTGCTGATGCTATGTACAGGATTTAAGGAACACAATCTACTGTGCATCAGAACAAAGTACACCGGCCTAGCATGTATTATGGCATGTTCATTTATACCAAAGACTGGGTAACTCGGTAAACTCCTAAGACAACATAGCTATAAATGAATAATTGGAAAAGAAATGATTAGTAAGCTTTGTGTAGGAGAAAAAAATAACTTTTTACCATGGTACAGCATAGAATGAAAAACACTTGGTTCTATTTCTTGAAGACTTTCTGGATTCAGGCCATTAGTCAGCTGATATATCTTGCTCTCACACCTTCAAATAACTCAACATTTAATTTCTCCCTTTCTGAATATTCTCAAACAAAATAATTCTCCACTACTTATTCTCTGGCTCTGAAAGCCCTCAACCCTCCTGATTTTAGTTGGGCAGTCTCCTCACAGTGCACTAGGTTGTTGTACCTGTGTATGACCCACTGCAAGTCTCTCTAAAAATATCTTAAGCCTGGCTCAGGTGATGTATAAAAATAAGCAACAGCAGTGAGTCCTTCTGCCAAATCAGAGCAGCTAAGTAGAGGTCATCTGTGCGCTGCAGAAGGATCTTACCAATCATTCTCTGGTACACACATACACACACACACCCAAAAAAAAAAGGTTCCTGGAACTCACTTCTTTGGGATTATAGAGCCAGAAATGGTACCAAATCACTACTTTTGTTAAGATGCGTTCAAGTACCAGATTAAAATCTTCTTGATTTCTTCTAGGCTTTTATGCACAAAGGATCCTCTCTACTTTCTTCCAGTCCTGGAATTATTCAATGTGATTGTCCTCCTTCATTAAGGGGGTTTTATTCATGCCCATTACCTCTCAGTTAATTGCAGTTAAAATTGGGATAGTTCTAGGGATATCAGGTCACAATCTGAATGGGATAGCTGAGCATGAGGCTTAACTTATTTCACTTTATTTAACAAATCATCAGACTAAAAATACCCTCTAACCAAGTGCATAAAGAATAAAACCTTGTTTGAGTCCTCTCCATGAAAAGAATTATTCTTTGTCAGCAAAATGAATTGGCAGAGGCTGAATGCGATATTACAGTAAATGCAGAGCTTTCCCATGCAACGCTGGAGTGAACTGCTTGAAGCAAAGAAATCCTATTCAGTGTATTCAGAGCACATCACAATAATGTGGAGCTGCAAACCATCAAATATCTCAACTCACTCCTTGCCATGAATATGGTATCCATCTTCCCTTGTTTTCCATTGTCCAGATCTCACAGCCAAGATTTATTTTCAGTTATGTTTTTTTTCTTCAGCATCCGGGCATGAATAAGATGCAAAAAGTCACCCAACCATATGTGTACTCTTCCTCTGAATGGTGTTCACGAGTCTTAAAAGTTCTCCCAGGCTTTCTTTCAGGTGCCAACTGAGACTTTTTGCCTTGGGCACATCACTTTAAAATGTGAGGAAACAAGATTTGTGAAGTGCCCTCAATGTGCACCTACTAAAAGCAGGGATGCAATGAAACTCCAGCTACTGATTCCAGTCGGTGTGAATTAGACACTGAAGTTCTAATACATCAACAGAAATAAAGGAAAGAAATTCAGGAAGGAAAAAGCCTGTCTTGCATCTCCTTTGTACACCTAATGACAAGTGTAATCTGAGGTGATTCAAAGATAAAAGTTTGTTATACTTCACCTTACATTTACTTACCAGGTCAGCACTGCTGTCTCCATTTTCCAATCTCGTAAATTGTGAGTCCTTTTCTTCCTTCTTTTTTAACTTCACTCTACCTTGATCTTTTAAAACCCTGTTTTCATCCAAAAGGTCTTCCACTTGTTTCCGTAGTTTGATTTCAGATAATTTCAGATTATAAACATAATTGCAAGATTCTTCCAATTTTCTCCTGAGAAAGTCTTCAGTGTCCTGGTAGCACTGGAGTTCAGTCAGCAGGTCTGCCTGTTCTCTTCTGTTGTCCTCCCCTTTTTCCCTTAAGAACCTCAGATTTTGCTGAAATGACTCAACATGGCTTTTCATGTCATGCTCCATGTTTTCAATGCAAGTTTTCAATTCCGTTACTTCCATTTCAGAAAGTTTATAGCCCTGAGTATCAGTGGATGCTGATTCCAGCTTCTGTTGGAGACACTGTGCCATCCCCTCTTCTAACTCAGATGTCAAACGAGCAATATGGGCATTGAGATCTAACACTTGCTTTTCCAGCCTGGACACCTCTCCCCGCAGGTAACATTCCCTTTCTCTCTGCACTGTTGTTTGTCGCTTCTGCTTTTGCTTGTAGTGCTCAAAATATTCTGACTGGCTTTTTACTTCATCTTCTTTTGTCTTCAGCTGCTCCTGAAGCCAATGTAATTTTTCCTTTTGCTTCTTCTCTGACTTTTCTTGGTTTTCAACCTACAATTTCAGTGATTTGCATGGTTAACATCTCAATACCAAATCTCTTCTTCTCTTACCGTTTTTCTTATTTTTTTCTTAATTTTAATTCTGCCTTTTTTTTCTGAGAACTCAGAAAAGTAGCAATATTCAAAAGCCAGTAAAATCCTACATTCAGAGCAAAACTGACCTGTTGTTTTATCATTTCACAGAAATATCTCAGAAGGAAAAACAAAGCAAAAAATACAGGAAGTTTTTAAACACATTCTTTTGCATGTTATACAATACATATTAAATAAAAAGAAACCTTGGACTGAAATTCATACAACCAGCTCTGAACTATACAATAATATATCCTTGACACTGACACTCACACGGCACTGAGATGTTACAGACAGAGAAGCCATGGTTCTTTTAAAGAAAACAGAAGATGCACTTGTAAGAGACCAAGTTTTTTTTTTTGCCCTTTGCCCTTCCCCATACCTGTCATCTGTCAGCTCCTTTTATGAGCTCACGGTAAAAGGAGAAAAGAACAGATGACTGCTGAATCTTTTTGAGAAAGACTTTAGTATTTTTGTTTGCACCAAAGTGTGCTTGAACGTATAGAGGTGAAAGAGGTCAACGAAAGGCAGAGGCAGAAAAGGCTTTCATGATTCACTCGCTGCCCTTGTTTTGAGCAGAGAAACAGCCACCAGTATCATAGTGCCATTGTGGCAACTTTTAAGCAAGACTGAAGGACAGAGACATTGCTGTATTTCTTTGAGCACTTCTTTGGTCAGTCTTCTTGATCTCTGGTATGTTCCCATCAGAAGTGTTCACGAGCAAGGACAAGACAAGAGGAACACCAGGCTGAAATGCTATACAAAGTCAAGTAGGTGTGGCTGTTATTTAGGTTTATTTAACTGTTGATGGGAACATATAATAAATCTTGAAAAGTACATTTCACTTTTAATCAAAAAAGCAAAGACTACTGCTCATATTCATGAGTTGTACCACATAGTGCTAGTGTCCTGTCAGATTATTCAACCTTGACTTAAAATACTGATAAAATGGAAGTGTATATTATGATAAACTGAATTAAAAGAGATTGTTTCACTGTAGACTGTCCCAGAAGAACATTGATTCCTTCTCCATTTTAATGGATCCATCCAATGAGCTGTGCGAACTAGGGGAAAAAAGTCTGTTGTATGTGTTATCAGACAACAGCCAAGCCTCCTGACACATAAATATTTATTCCTATGTATTTATGAATGCTCAAGAGAACTGAGGGTTTTCTACTGAAGAGCTGATAATTTCAAAATGTGGGGGAGAGGCAGCTGCAAGGGAAGGAAATCAGCAGTAGGAGGTGCCTTGCAATGAGCTTGCTCCATGCACCCTGAAGAGAAAGGCTCACGTAGGACGGGATCTGCAGAGCTGTGACCCACATGACTGCACATCACAGGGAAAAAGGCAAGACACAGATCAGCCTGGGAAGGCTGGAATGGGCTACATGGACCCAAAGCCTAGCAGGAAGATGGAAGTGGTTGCAACAGCAGACGGGGCCCAGCTTGAAAATATGTGAGCAATTCAAGAATCAGATGACAGGCTGAGCAGCTGTGTTTTGTACAGGAACCAGGTTGTGATGGTTGTGTTGTGCTGTTGAATCACATGGAGGGGGGAGATGGGTGTGTGAAAAAAATTGGTTACTATGATGCCAGAAAGATAAGTCTGACTTTTGGAGAAGGAACAGGTTGACTGGGGAGAAAGAAGGAAGTGAGAGCATGTATCCCAAAGATCAAGGGCTCAAATGAAAACAACGTCAGTGCTGTCATAAGCATTAGAGAAACACAAAGTGAGGCACAAACAAAAAATGTTCTTCTGATTGCTCAGGTTATATAAAAAGAGCAAGGCTGAGATGATATATTGCCTAAAAAAAGACAGGTCACTGGAGATGAGATTGACTTATAAATGATTACCATAAAGAGGAGCTAAACTAGGTCATTTGAAACAATATCCTCCTTACCAAGTTCATCAGCTCCTCCCAAATGACTCGCAGTTTCTCTTTAACACGCACATTTGCATTTTCAACCTTGTGCACCTTCACATTTAGCTGATCAATCATCACAAGAAGGGTTTTGTGTGACAGCTCCAGCTCTTTCATCCTGTGATATTGAGAATGAAGATCTTTGCTGATTAAATACTGAACAGTATAGTTCCAGATGGATAAGCTGTCATCATCAATGCATCTATTTATCCTTATTTTTTCATTTTTTCTCCCAACAATAAAAATTGTAACACATTTGTTTGCTACTAATAAACACTTCATTACGAGCAAGAGTCTCGGGGTTTGCACATTTCACTGGAGATTCTCAAAGCTGTTAAAGACAGTGTCTGTGTTCATTCTCTCTCTGCTTGTTTAATATGAAAACCATAAGCAAACACATTTACAAGATCAAAGTTCACTGAAGCTTGGCATGTTTTACGAAGTAACAATGGTAAGTTGTTAAGGATAACCACAACTCTGGTCTCTACATGTATCCAATCACAGGATTTTGCCAGGCTCGTGTTTAGCAAACTCAAATTTTATGACAACAGAGAATGCTTTCCATCATATTAACATAACAGGATAAAGATAGAAAACACATCATTAAATAAGTACCTACTCATTTATCAAAGTGAACCTGATGAGGTTCTCCCCATCACCGGCACTAACACAGCCTAATCCAACACAGGTACCGTAGAAAACTTGGCCACATCAGCCCCAAACTCTGCCCTGACTAGAGAGAGTTACTGACTCTGCTTCTGTGTATTTTCCAACAGTTCTGCCTTCCACATCATTCCTTGCCTTGTCTATTTGTGCTACAAACCACAAGAACTTGTGGCACAGAATTGCTTTTCTTTCTAATGGATACCCAGGATACATGAAAACAGGCTTCCTATAACCCAGGCAGGTTTCTCCTGGTCATCTACTCTCCTTGAACTGTTTTCTCATACTTTCTCTGTTTTGGTTTTAAATAAAGTTCTTCCCATCTCTCTTCTTCCCAAAAATCTTTGTTAAAATAGGCCTATTCCCATGAAAGCTTCTATTCAAAATAAATGAGTAAATAAATAGTTATTTTTATTTTGACAAAAAGCACATTATTAAAACATTTCTGGCCAAATTTCTTGATGAAACAAAGCAATTCAGAAATTATACAAGTAGTCATTTTAAATGCCATTTAAATTTTCTATCCTTTAAAGTCTCTAGCTTTGTTTAGAATAGTGCGATTGCCAGGCATCAAAAACTTGATTTTATTATTCCAGTCAACTACATAATTAATGCTTAATGACATCTTTAGCTACACTAATGATTAGCATTAACATACATGTCTCCATGCTTCTTTTTGAAACAAGGAATTTCTTCTATGCAGCACAAAACTTCAAATTTAAACATAATTACATTTTCCTATTCCAAAATTAACTTTTAAAAGAAAAGTGATATATTCTGCAAGGAGAATTTACACCTTATGAACATTTAAGGATGAAATATCCTGAGGAAGCTCTCTGGTTATGTGCTCGTAGATTCTAGATCGTACTAGAAATCTGATGTAAAAAATTTGAATATTGAATTTCTATTCTGACAGCTACACAAAAGATTTATAAATTCATTTTATTAGACACCCTTAAAATGGATAGTCTTTCTTTTTGCTAGTTTTGCACGAATCATTTGACATCCACTAAATTGAGCAAAATAAAGGGTCGGTTTGTCATATAACATTAATTTCAAATGTAAAGAAAGAAATTTATTTACCTATTTCTTAGCATGGAATCTGAATCCATGTAGTCTTCTAAAACACCTTTCAGTTCTTGCTCCGATTTCTCCAGCTCTTTTATTCTGAGGTTCAAATTCTCTTGTTCAGCACTGTTTGCTTGTTTATCAGGTTTGCTTGCATCTTCTAATTGCTGGAAAATCCAGGAAGTATCAATTTTAACATTAAAATTCAGAGTATCATAACCTTCATCACTAAGCATTTTAATACAGTAACAGAATTCTTGTTCTCTCCCAGATGAAGGATCCATGATGAAAAAAATTAAATTCTCAATGTATTACAGTCTAAGCATGCAACGAGTCTAAGCCTCTCTGATGGTCAGATGAACAGTCCTCAGTTCTGAAAACATTTATTATTTATGAGAGAGTCTTATTTCATTATCCTCAAAGTAATGCAGCATGTGAAACTCAAAGGAGTTTCAGTTTACAATATGAGATCATTATAAAAGATACAATTAGACTAATTCATGAAGGAATTAGGTATCAAACTTTTTAAAAGGGAATAATTTTCTACTAAATAGAAAAGTTGATAAAACTGAGTACTTTTATCATAAAAGATCTTATTTTGGATGAATATATGATATTTTTATTATTTTAAGACAATAGAGGAACTTTCAAACTTGGGGTTTCAAAGTCAAGATGTTTCTTTCTTTTCCTTTACCTATTTCAGCAATAGTTCCTCAGCCCATAGTTCACCTTCATTTATATACACTGCCTTCATTAAAAAATAGGCCAATAATTGACACCAGAAATGCCTTTGCTTTCTCTAAATTTGTATAGGTTTGGAATTGGACCTATAACTGGAGTTTAGCCACCAAGACTGGACCTCTTTGTCACAAAATAATGCAATTACGTTTTCGTGCTTTTGCTTGTTTGTTTGTTTTGTATTTTGTTTTGTTGTCTAAACAAATGCTGGATCTGCAGCACCAAGAAGGAAAAAAAAAAAAGTAACATTATTTTGCCACTGAAGAGAAAAAAATAACATCAAATCAGTGCAAAAAGAATAAAAACAGTTCGCTTAGTGCTCCACATTTTGATGGGTGCTATTCCCACCCATGGTGAATTACATAAAATGGTATTATTTTGGCCTATTGTATCACTCTTTGGCTTTATATCAGCTATGCAAGGTCTACTATCTAGACCTGAAAAGATTCAGCCACTCCTCAATCCCTTGAGAAGCCATGATACTTAAAACCTAGTGTGGAAAAAAAAAAGTGTGGAAAGGCAAGCAGAGTACAAATCCATGTACATGGAGAACAAAACCAAAACACTTATGAAGAGCTTCTCTAGACTTACCAGCCCAAGTCCCTCCTTGGTTTCCCGAGACCTGTAAGCATATTCTTTTTTTTTTTTTTTCCCTGGCCGGTATAATTTGCCAAAGGGAACAGAATCTTTGATTTTGAGCTCCTTGAGACACTAACATTTTCTCTGTATGTATTATTTGTAAAGTGAATTTGAATAGGCAGCATGCTCCCAGACAATAAGCACCCCTGTGTACTACCACAAAATAAATATATGTAGTAATAGCGGACATTATTACTCTACACATTAACAATTTACAGTGCAAGCTAAATTAATGTGATTTTCAACCATGCCCCAGCCTAGTATATGACTCATAAGCTGAAAAAGGAAAAACTCTTAGTGGTACATTTTGCAGAAAGTAGCCACCACATAAAAAAAGAGAGGAAAGACCAGGCAGGAAATAATCTAGCACTTAAAATCATTACACTGATTTCCACTCACATATTTCTACTGTATGTTCTTGCTTATAAGTGGACTTTTAGTCACTGATATAAATATCATGAAAGTTAATAGAACAGTTTCTAAAATCTTTTCATTTCCCATGATTCAGGAGGTTTCTATGCTGCTCATGCTTCATCCTGAAAAGTACTGAGTACTTCAACATAAGACCAGCAAAACTGTTACAACTGATCTCAGAAATCAGAAACTATCATTCCCTTCTTTCCTTATACAGCTGGGAGAGATTATTTGAAATCTGTGTCACAAAAAGTAATAATCTGGCACAGCATCTTCCATAGACTGAATACAATCAGTTAGTACATTATACCTTAGACTGAATATAACCAGTTATAACATAATACCTGTTCTCAGTTTTATAGTAGATAGCAACATGCAATGGATAGCAAGACTGGAATGCTGCATTCAGTTTTTCAAAACTACAATCCTGCTAGCTGAGGACAGAATAAAAACATCATGAATGTCATGGAAAATTTCACCCAAATCAGCCAGTTTCTTTGAGAAAATTGTCACGTCTGAATTACAATATAATGAAATGCATAGAAGATAATAAAAACTGCTCATACCGCTTCTGCTTTGTAACAAGACCATCTCCTGTCTTTGCTGAGCGCTTACCATTGCAGCCACATGTTGAATGACCATCCCGCGTTTATGCTTCTGGTTCAATTTCCAAAGCAGTGATGAGCAAACATATTTAGTAGAAGAAAGTGTTTCTTCACCAAGTAAATCTAATCTCACTTTCCAATTTCTGTTCCATCACCGGTACCTGGTTCCATTATCCAAAGCTCTGACTATCTCTGGTTATGGTCCTTCTCTTCAGAGTTATGACAAAACTTTTCCATTTGCAGTGAAGACCTCATTTTTCCACATTCTGTCATCACACTGCTAAAAGCTTTAACACATTCTTTAAATGCTTATTTATTTTGAACAAAACATTGCGAGCAACACATTCTTCTGGGCATAGAGTTTCCAAACTTTTGCATGATCCTTGTGACCGGCTTGATCATTTCTAACTTAAATTGTGCTTTGTGTCAGGAAACAGGATTATTCAGATCCTCACATGAACCGCAATTTGCTGCATCTGACTGAATTAATCTTGTTGAGTGCCTCAGCTCCTTCAGCAGATGAATGACCTTGTCTGGTGATTCTTCATGAAGGCTACATCTCTGATCTTACTTCAGAGTCTAAAATATTATCTGAGACAACTGGCTTCTTTTGAGGCTGCTTCCTGCACCTCCAACAGTGAGATATGCAGTTGCTATGATACATCTGTTCCCTACCTTTCTTTGTGCTGCCTTGATTGTTCTTTGCCTCGTATTATTTTTTTTCAATCATAATTTCCACTTTATCTGATATATTATCATAACCATCATTCCACTCTACATTTGTGTTGGAGTTCAGTGCATCCATGGGAGCAGACTTGTCTATCTGTAGTTTTGCACATAGCCCTTTTAACACAGAGATGATTTTCAAGAAAATGCTTAGGAGGAGAAACTTTAAATATTGTGCTTTTAATATTGTCAGCTTGCCTCTACATTCCAGAAATAATTAAAATTACCTCTTTCTCCATATTGTCTTTCCAGCTCTGAAACAGCTATTTGCTTTTCTCTTTTTGAAAGAAAAGGCTAACCTTTTTGAATTTTCTAACCATTCTCCACCTTATATAACTCTTTTCAACTTCCATTTTTTTCAGTCTGTGCTTCACCCAAAAATTTTCTTGCAGTTCACGTAGTCAATGTCCTTGACTGTGTAAATTCAACTTCGCTGGTTGAGGTTGTGCTATTTTTGCTTCCTGATGGCAAATATCAACCTTCTTTCATGAGGATACCATCTTTGCAAAATATTTCTTTCCAAATACTTCTGTGCTTATCATATTCATTTACACATCAATTTCTTCAAGCCCGTTTTTCTTCTTGACAAGGTAACTGAGCACAGAGTATTATTCATTCTGTTTTCCTGACTTCACAGTCCATCTCAGAATCTTCTATTCTCCCAGGGCTATTTTTACAACTTATTGTCTTAATTTTCAAGAAATATTCAAAAAATTCACTTCTCCCATGCAGCTGTTAGCCACTTCAAAGATCTCTCTTAGTTCAATCTTCTATTTTGCCTTTTCTTTAAAACCCATCTCTTCTCCATCTGTGGATTTCCAACTTTTGAAATTAATATCAATTTTGTCACTGTGGGGCTCTAAATCTCTATTTGTTTCCAACTTACGATAGTTTTGTTTTTGTTTTTTG
This sequence comes from Anser brachyrhynchus, assembly GCF_964034855.1. NCBI lineage: Eukaryota > Metazoa > Chordata > Aves > Anseriformes > Anatidae > Anser > Anser brachyrhynchus. Next base: position 66,470,245 of record NC_137698.1, read on the forward strand.
TCTTTTGTTTTTTATTCTGTCAGCTATTTACTATAGAGAACTCATTGTCAAACACTTAGGTTTTTATATAGATATTAAAAAGGAGATTTTGTGTTTGCTGGGTGAAAAGAAAACAACATTTGCTGAAAGCATGCAGAATGGAGACAACGATCTCAGTACTGTAAGAAAACCATTTGGTAGATAACAGTTCACATAGCAGCCAGTAATTGCACTTGTATTTTTTTCCAGTGTTTGATTGGTGCATGAGTGTAAATTCTGTTTAGACTTTTTTTCAGTGTTTATGATGTGCTGGTCCCTATTTGATTATTAAATCATTCCAGCTTGAAGCTATATGTTTAAAAAATCTCTAATTTTAAATTCAAATATTTAGCAGCTTCAAGTATTATGCAAACAGTTTTATGAAAAAAATGCACCAATTTAAAGCTGCTCAATAAATATTTTCTATATTTTTGCACGTGGACTCAGCTGTTCACTCCATAGGTTCTTTTAATAGCCTGTATAACAAAACAAAACAAAAAGAAAAAAAAATATTCTTCTCAGCTTTAGATAGACAAAATTAATTTAGGAATAAGTGTTGGCATTCATCCCATCACAATCTCTTCCTAAAAGTTTGATGTCAGCTTCAAAACAACAAGAACCAAAACCACCATCAGTAGAACCAAAACCACCATCCCATTTCTTCAAACACATCTTTGTAATCATATGCTCTTTTTTAAATTTTTATGTTGTTTATTTTTATTTTTATTTTTATATTTTTACAAAAGTAAGGCAAAATCAAAATGAAAGGTTAAAAAACTGTAAAAACTATAGCTGAATTTCACTTAATTTTCAATATCCATCTAATAATCAAAAGAAAGCTACTGCACTTGTAGCAAGTCAGTAATACTTGCATTGTATTATACCCACCAGCATCTACCATTGTTTCAATTCAAAACATAAAACCTATGCAGAAAATCTAGTAATGGAAGACCTGAGCCAGTTCCCAAGAGGAACTGAATAGCAGGGCTTACCAGGAGCTGAATAAACTTGTAAAAGAGGCCATAATACAGGACTGATTTTTCAGAAGTACTTGCAGTCTGGGCAGAAGATAATACAGTTTCAGGCTTAATATAAGGTAAATATAATAGCTTTTTTTGGATTGACTGTTGTCATCATGCTTCATCATATAGTACTTGACAGCAGCTTATAAATGTGTGGATTGAATTGACCACAATCTCTTACCATAAGCAGTTTCCACGAATGTAATTCAAAACAGATTTCAATGAAGAAAAAGTATTGAAAACATTCAAAAGTAAAAATATTGCATATTTTCAGTTTTTTTTTTTTTTTAAAAGACTACATAAATCTTCTATAGTTTTAAATCATATCTTAATCTTCTGTCAGTTAGGTTGTGGAGCTATCATCCTCACTGAAAGGCAGCATGCCACTTACATTGCTCCAGGGAAGAGGGCTTGGACTGATTTTGTCTCTAACCTGTAGTTCCTTCCTGTTCTGTGTGAAAGGTAAGCCTTTCTAAGTCTTTAGCTATAGCTATTGCTACAGCTAAAGAAATTCACTCTGTCTTTTGCATTGAGCACGCTGTGGAAGGGGTAGTGGGAATGATGGTTGTGTTTGAAGGGAGACACATGCAGATTTCTTAGTCTCATCCTTGCTATATTGCATGGGCACAAAGAAGGTCAGTCATATTCCAATTTTCTTGCATGACAGAAGGTACGATCCTATAGTAATAGCTGAACTTTTAGGTTAAAATGTACCCGCTCTACAGAACTGAGAAGAACCCATTGTAGTTCCAGCAGTCAATATCTTAGAATGCAAAATCATATCTTGTTGAAAACTGAATGACCTTCTGCAGAAGCCTAGGAAGCTAACTGAAGGCATCCAATTTGGATCTTAAAGGTGACTCTTCCTCTATGTGCAAGGAAAATCAGTAAAGCCTTCCCAGAGTATCAGGGTCTTACATAGATGATTCTTAAAACATGGCAAAATCTAGGAGTTAAAAATTGAGTACAAAACAATATAAAGAATACCAACCATACGTCTTGGCTCAGTTGTGTCATCAAGGCCACAGAATGAATGCTAGTGAAAAAAACAAAAAAAGGAACAAAAACTATAAAATAAGATCAAAAGAAAATGAGGAAAAAAAGAAAAGAAAAAAGATGTAAGATATGTAATATGAAATCCGATGACATAATTTTACAGCAGTTAGTCTTACAGCAATATTAATTGAGTTGATTTGAAAGAGAGACACAGTATACCAATCTTACTCTGAAAAGAGGGTACAAAAAGAGGGCACAGGGTACAAAATTCAGTATTTGAGGGCAACATTTGTGGATTATGTAAACTTCATAAACATCAGGCTTGGCTCTGTAACTTAGTCAAGCATGTACTTATAATTACATTTGTGAAAGCTTGCCTGAATCAAGACTTACCCAGCCGAGGGCACAAGCTAAATGTAACTAAAAGGGCAGAGAATCAGTTATGAGAAAATCATGAAGTGTTTAAATGGCACTTTTTCCTCATATATTGGCCGGAAGAACAAAACTGAGATTTTACATTATTGTTATGTATAGCATTCGGAAGCAGGACAGTTTGTTGAAGAATACATAGGGCAAAAATACTACCACCCTTATTTTCTGATTTGACAGAATTTTACATAAAACTTAAAAATTGAATACATTCCTAGGGGTGAATAAGAAGCCATACTCATGACAAAGTAAGTATAAGTGACCCGCTGCCCGTAGCTACAACCAGCAACAGGCATTGGATATACAAACTGCTGCTCCTTCAAAAGAAAGGATTTCCCTCCACAAGCAATCATTGTGTTCAGTGTCAGCGGCAAGTAGATGCCAGTCTCTATCCACTGACATATTAAACCTTCAAAAGACCAATGAAGTAGAAGTGTATCACTCATTGATTCTCTGATAACAAAAATTTCCTTCAGGCAGTCAAATTCAGAAAGAGATTTAGTCTCAAGGAAAACAGCTAAATATGATACAGATAGAAGGAAGTCCTCCACCCAACCAGGAGTAGAAGGATATCAGAAAATGATGAAGCCTTGAGAGGTCTCCTGCTAATGCAACATTAAGGTAAAGAAAACATTATTCATTTTAACTGATTACCAGTTTTCAGTTCAGTTTGTGGTTACCTCATTTAATACAGTACTGAACTTCAGATTTGATGTTTCTTGTATTAAAATAGATCTCCCGATATTAGGTTAAATACTACTAACATCAACATAACTGGGAAAAATAAATTGTTGAGGGGAAGGAGGAGGGAACATTGGCATTGCCCAGGCATTTATTTACCTTTTCCTCAATTTCTTTGAGTTGCCTCTTTTGAAGTTCTATTTTATCTTCTAGTTCTCGAATCCGCTGAAACAAAAAAGTGAAATAGAACTTATAATATCTACTTCAAAAAAAACATATGAATCAAAAATATATGAAATAAATTAAAAATGAAGAGAACAAATGCCCATTATTAATGTAACACTTCCTGTTCAGTTATATTGGACATGTTGATGGCAGGATTGCTCCATGTTTCAACAAAACCATAGCATTTTAAACAAGATGCACCTTCAGGCCATCATGTTTACTATCAGGAATTCTAATCTCACCACTTGTAAATTGTAAATTTAACATATATAAACAGATAGCACCACAGTTCCAAGTACAACACAACTACATGCTCTGCAACTCCCAGAAGTTTTTCTACTACCTATACAGTCAGCAGATGATACTATTACATTTCATTGTAACTCTCTCTTTTCCTATAAAACATGATTATGCTTCTGGCATGTTTATGCTATACCAGAAAAACAGATATACCAGCACACTTAGATTTTCAGGTCACCACCAAGATGCCACTCAGACGTTTAAACCCATTCCATTACCACGACCATCTCCCACCAGAGTTAGAGGGAACGTCTCCAATGTATCTTTCCCTATTTGAACATCCTACTTATTTCCACCCACTTCTTTCCTTTTTATAAATTCCTTTAAAATATCTATATATTCTTCTTATTATTATGTTTTGGGCTTCTAGACTAAGAGGATGTATTTTATTACACTATTAGCATATTGAACTTCTTACAGATTTTATGAACTAACTTCATAATTTTTTTTTATAGGCAGAAACCTGGGTCCTCCCCTGGGAATCAAGGAGAGACTTTATAATCTATCAGCCTTTTTTCAGGATTAACTACCTGATGTTTGCCTGGCCTACAAAATTAAGGTTATTAGCAGTTCATGAACTTTGAAAGGGAAATTATCATCTAGTCTAACTTCTATGCACAGGCCAACAAGTTTAATGTAGGAGCTGTGCACTACTCCCAAATTATTTTATTACTCCCAAATTCTTTTGAACAACATCTCTTTCAGAAGAGCACCCAGGCACTACTTATAAATCGGTGTGATTAACTGACAACTTAATAGTCAATCATCTGCATTCAAGTCAAAAACCTCTGATGGTGGGAAATGCCCCACACCCATGGCAACCCACAACAGTCCCAACAGCAGCAGTGGATCCACTGACGGCTCAGTACTGCATTGGGAACCACAGCGCATTGGGAATCTAATCTGGAATTACCCCAAAGACGAGGTACATCCACCCCACAAGATCACCTTGCCCAGGGCATGCTACTCTCCACCCAAATATTGCAGGCAGGTCACAAGCAACAGCTTTGATATTGTTGCTGCCATTTTTTGAAGAAAAGACTTTGCTTCAAGGATTGTTTTGCACATTGTGCAGTTGGAAGAAGTTAATCAGCCCCTCCCCTGTATCATGCTGCATTGCTCAGAGATTTCCCCAGATAATACAAACGCACAAAGCAGATTACCCTCATGTGACACAAGTGCATGCAGCCTTGCTGACAAATGCCTGGAGCACAGCTGTATTAATTTCACATTCCCTCTATTACATCTGAACTGATTTATACTTCTTTTACTCCCTGCTTGAGGTATGTCTATCTCTCAAGCACTTATTTTCATATACTGTATGTACCAGAAATATTACAAGAACTGTAAGAAGCCACGGGATGAGAAATAGGCAGGTGTCTCTGAGAAGTCTGGTCCATCAGGCTACACTCCTATTTCCCTCCCACTAATTTACGTTCTGCTGATTCCTGCTTACAACCACATCCCACATGCAAGTGACAGACCTATATTCTGGGGGTCCCGCCATGCTCTGTGACAAAATCTGACCATGGTGAGGTAAGTGGAGAGAAGCAATAATTTTAAACACCATTTTCACCTTCAAGATTTATTGTGTGAGCTATTGTTTCAATATGTGCTGAGAAAATGCCTCCAGAAAAAAAAAAAAAAAGTCCCCAAATATCTGGTGGCTTCCTCACCTCAGGGTTTTGAGTAAGTGTTCCTTTATAAAAGAATATTTTAATTAGGATTAGATAGCATTTTTCAGATTAGGGAATTCTGTTAATTAAGTAAAAATTGAGATGTTATTACTCCCGTATGAATTTTTAATCCTTTCAAAAGATACCAGCTACTCAGTTATTCTCTTCAGCTATTAAGAAAAGTTCTAAAAATAAGGGCTGAGATTTCTGTTTTGCAGTTCTCACCTATAACCTGTCATAACTGTTACACTTGGTGAGACTAAAGCAGAGAGCAGTTTTATGGTGAAAAAAAAATTACACTTTGCTAAGAATCAGTTTAAATACAAAGATAACTTAGGAATCTAAAGGGAATACACATAGGCTTGCATTTCTTAGCAGTGAAAATCCATCTACATAAAATCCTCAAAATGACTAGGTCTATGTCGGTAGGGCAAACATACACAGGGTAGATATATCCCATGGCGCAGAATTTGTTCTAAAATTTAACAGTGGGCTGGAATTTTCCACCAGGTATAAGAGCTTGGGGTTGTTTACTTGCACTTGCTTACTTGTGTTCCCCTGGAGTGTGGTAGGAAGATTATCCAGGGGGATGAAGTAGGCGTAACTATTTCAGTCAATACCCTGTCAGCACTGCCAGATAACCAGCCTAGTTCAGCTATTTATATATCCTGAAAAATCTGACTGTTATCTATTTCCATTTAACTGCAGACATGACTTTAAAAATATAGATATAAGAATGCAATTTATTAACAGGAAAAACAAAACAGATTTACATCTATGTACAGTAGGTAACATAAAAATCATTATTTTTCCCCTTTGTGCCTCTCTGTACTTATAAGATTTTCTTGATCACATAACGATAATAATTCGCAGAATATGACTTAAAAATATACATAAGCTACATAAAATAAATATAGCTTTAACAAAGAGTATCTTCTAGAAGCAGCAACAGATGTTCCTTAGTCAAGAGTTATATTAAACCACTGAGAAGGAAATTATACAAAAATTTCACATCCTAATTAAGACTAAAGGCAGGACTGCTTGAGTTTCAATATAAGCACTTACATCTTTATCTTCTCTTCCTTTTATTTGCAAGTACTATTAGCAATCAAGAAGCTGTGGACTCACTCTTAGGTCTTCAGCACCTGATGAGTTGCTTCCAATGAACTCTGATTTGTTTATGTTTGCAAAAGCACAACTGTGACAACAAATCATGCAGAGATATTTTATTGTTATCAAGAAATTCTACCTACTGTCATGCTTCAGGGCACAAATTGACGATCAGTAAGTCAAGCTTTTCCTACTGTGTCATATAGAGGTATAACTATTGCACTCTAAAAGATCCATTCAGCTCTAGCCTTGAAAAAGTTTTTCAGGAACCTCACAGAGTAAATCCAGTGCATTTTCAATAGAACAGACTGCGTGAGGAAGCCACAAAACCTATGGTACCCTCCTGTCAAAACACTGAGAAGTCTTTGCTGAGAATAGACCCAAAGCCCATTGTTTTACTTTATAATTATTATTATTATCAGAAAGGGACAGAAGACATGGGTAGACAGTCCAACAGCATGACAGTGTTTACGTTTCCAGTAACACCCCCAGTATTTGGCCACGATCAGAGGGAGGATCAGGACAAAGTGCAGCAGTGTTCTGCTGGGTTCCTACGGTTAATAGCTGCCCATTAGTCACATGAGTGCACCTTTTGGGGACTGGCAGGGTTGATGAGACACTGTGCTGTCAAGTCACGAAGCCATACAAAGGAATGACTGTAGGCAAACAAAGAGCCACAGTCAGAAACAGTGTAACGGGAACGTAACCGTGAAAGAGATGCTTGGATTCTTAATGCTGCCCACCTCGCCTGCATTCACATCCAACCTGCCAAAATAATGAATACAAATCTGCCATTCATTATATTGCAATAGCAAATAAAAGCTCACAAAACTTCAGGATGATGGATGGGCAGATCTGTGAATACTCCATGTCACTACTTCCCCCACACAGAGGTCTCCTGAGGTTTGGAAAGAATGCTGGCCGAGCATCCATTTTAGTAGGGAAAGCACCTACTTGACAAATCATACTTCCATGAGCAATGAAGTTTGTTGCCACTTCTGGGTAGGTGCTTGCAAGCAGCCAGAAAGCAGTAGGGCCTGCTGCAATGCCGAGCTAACAGCAGATGGCTCTGCCAGCCAGGCTATGCTGGAACAGCAAACGAAGCTCATTTAGCAGTGAGGCTCATCTTTAAAACCATTTGCATTTCCAGACAGCCATAGAAAAAGCAAACTGAAGACGGACAATATGTATGCCTTACTTATCACTTAAGTGCAATTTGAACAGACTTCTAAGATCCATTATAAATTATTTTAGGAGTAATTATATATACTTTAGCAAAAGCAGATGGCACTCAGCCCCATGGCACTCACCCTAAAGGACAAAAAGCTAACAGTTTGGTAAGAGAGAGAGCATCCAGAAAGCTGAGGCAGCGAAAGCATACATTTATACATTTTCTTTGGAAGCCTGTAGTTTAGTGATAGGCATATGACTGAAAGGTTGCTAAAGCACCCCTAACAAAGCACTATTTGTGGTATCAATTAACTGAACAGAGCCGTAAAAGGGAACTTTAACATCAGTCAATTCCAAGTGTATGAAGAGAGTTCACTGACTGCCTTGGTCATATACTGCCCTTCCTCTCCAGTTCCATGCTTGGAGAGCTTCCAAATACAAGGGGCTGTCAAATTGCCCCAAAACAGGAAATCAAATTTTTTCTCGGCACAAGCTTCCGAATGCACAGAAGATTCCTCCCAAATCTCATAACTGTCGTTTCCTTTCACCTCATGATGGGAAGTTCATCTTTCTGGGAAACAGGATGTATGTCTTGAAGTGCAATCATTCATTTAGGCAATTATTTCACTTTTGTAAGTTTGGACGGCAAGTGTCGTTGCTGTGCAGCTTCCAGTACTGGTAGGGAATTTTTGGCAGTAAACTCATACTTTCTGAGGTAACAGAGAGATGAGATACCAAGATGGGAGTACGTAACATTACTGTACCTAGCTGGCTGCTGCAAAGCATAGCCAGTTCCATGATGCCTAATTACTTTGGTGACAGCACTTCATGAAAATAAGTAGCCAGCACAGATCTGAAAAGGGCATACAAGTGGGTTTATGCAGCATTATGTCAGGGCTAACATGAGGTTCCAGAAGCAGGGTGGCTGGATAGCAACTTCAGAATGCACCAAAGGATGTCCCTGCATTTCCGACCAGTTCAGAGGTCTCTGCACCCACATCTCAGTTTTCCTAAGAGCTGGATATTTTTGCTAGAGATAATGGTTGTTTTCCAAATACACCCGAACTCAGCAAAAGGCTAGATAACACCAGATGCAAGTTCGTTATTGTCAGGAATCCCATAGGTACAAAAATAATAGTTTTAAAAACTGAAAAAAAAAAAAAAAGGCATTGGGTTCCTTGCAGACTGTTCAAATCAGAGACGAGGTCTAATAGAATGATGTTAATGCATTGTTCATGGAGAACCAGCTAGATATGCTATGTACTGACTTCAAAAGGGAATTTACGTACTAATTTCAAAAGGGAATTTTCTTCGGTTTTTAGTATGGTCTAACTCCCATGCCTATACTGCAGCTTCAAGGACATAAACATCTCTGGACCATCTGAGGAATTAAGGTTTACGTGAAATGCAGCAGCAAGATGATGGATACGTGCCTCAGAATATTCCTCTGCTTTCAGTAATAGATAAATTCCAATAGCACTGGCTTCAAAAACTCAGCTTGCATTAAGGATCAAAGAAGTACAAATAATGAAGCTAGTAGTGAAAATGATAACATTGCACTTCGGTTACTTCTTATCATTGAACGCTTTAACAAAAATGAAAAAAAAATGCTCAATTAGAAAAAGCTGATTACATTCCCACACTGTACACATGAAGTATGTATGTGCAATTGGTGTTGCAATAGCAATCCATCTACATTAAGTACCATTTCCATGAATATAGTGCCCATTCGAAAGGAGCACTTAATAAATGCAAATCCTTCCGCTGAGCTCAGTGAGCCCTGGACTGCAGTCACTGAGCCATCATTTTTTTCTTCTGGAGGTAATAAATCAGCCCAGTAATGATTTGTCATCATTTTGAGAGTTTGGCATCACAGGAACTTCAGCTTTACAAAGAAAGATCTCAGATGTAAAGAATTGCTTCTAAGATCCTAGGTTCAAATTTTTCTTACCAACTAACCAGAATGTGGGGATTTTTCTTTAACAATACCTCCAATTCCTATGAGAAATGTACTATGCCTCTCTACAATTACGCAGTCCATTCCTTGCATTTGGGTATTTTACCCTATCTCACAGTTACCTTCCTGGTAGCAAACAGATCCTGAGAATTCTGGTGTTTTCTGCTTTTGGACAGTGATGCACACTGCCTAGTATGCACTGAATGCACACTAGATGAAATGGGACTTCTTTATTTAAGCCCTTTGTCCTCTCCAATTCACTCATGGCATTAGCCAGCCATTCACAGTTCTGAACAACATTTTGGATGGTTTCAAGTCCTCAAGGAGCTTTGCCAACTGAGGAAAACGCTACAGGAAAGGAACTTCTGTGGCAAATTTCAGCTGCTGAAACAATGACACTTCATCCTTCTTTTAGTATCCAGCTGCAGGACTTATGTTCTTGTTTTCTAGATAATAGTGTAAGTTAAGGGTACATATGAACAAACACATTGTTTTACTGACAGTGACACCAAGAAAATGAATTTATTTGCCATGCTACTATAATTGTGAAAACACAAGAGCATACTATACAGGGGGCATAGAAATCACCTTAACAGTTCCTGTGACTCATTCTTATTGGATTTACACTCATCAGCAAATCCAAGAAAACAATTTGATAATTTTAGCACAAGGCAGACAAAGAAGGATTTGCTAAGCTGCTTACAGCCTCGGCTCTGAAATGTCTGAAAGGTTCAGGTTGATATACATTTACAGAATATGCACCATGAATGGACTATATCAGACATGAAAGATGTTTCAAAACATCTTTCAAAACAAGATGTTTCTTTGAATCCAGCATGTGATCAAGAATGTATCTAATTCTGCAGCAAAAGTTAGCAAGTGAAATATTTTATCAATCCAACATAGGGAAGAATCAATATTGCTTCATTATATCACTCTTTTAACCAGCACCTCAACGATATTAGGACACAGGTATGTAAGATATTTAATAATGTGAACAGCATAACTATGTTATATGTATAAATTTAAACAAAGATGAATATAAACTGCCATGCCTTTAGATATTATTTGAATCACTTAGCTGATGGATAAAATTCCTTAATGAAATATAAATATATGTATTTAGATCTAATGCATTTTAACAGCTGTTTAAAAGACCCTACTGTGCTTACAATACGATTTACATGGGTAATTGCTAGATGAATTTACTCAAGCTGTTGTATCTGCTACTGTAACAGGCCTGGACTCAGGAATCCAAATGCTCCCTTTAGTCCCATATTCCTAGAATGTGATTTTGCATAATGAACATAAGGAAATGAGCAAACACATTGTAACTTCAATAGCTTAAGCTATTTCTGTTCCATCTTGTTTTACTTTATGATCAAAAACTTACTATAAATTTCAGACATTTGAATATAATAATAATACCTCATTTTTGGATATACTATACCTCTCTGAATCTCACCAAGATATTTCTTTAGAAAGCAGGCAAAAACTTCATTCTTTTCCATGTTCTGTAATCTCAACCATGATAATCCAATTAACTGTTACTGAAGTAGGAGAGTTGTTCTTGTTAATCTTTATTATGCATTTGTAATTTCTTTATTTGCCTTCCTGAGGAGAATGAATCTTTTAGCAGCTCCACTGATGCATCTCAGCATGAACATTAATATGTATTCAATTACATTGGTCCTAGCAGTAAATCAGTGAATTTTATAAATGCATTTCAATTAAAGTAAGCATTTATTATTAGCTGATACTGAATGATTATTTGCATGTGAAGATATGGCTTAATATTTATAAGTAAGCTTGATCTTTATTTTTTTATTTTTTTCAGCACTGAGAGTCTTTGAATTTATGCTATGATAAAACTACATCCTACATCGATAGCTAGCAGCAGAAAGAACTGCTCATTTCATTAGGGAAAAAACAATAATTAAAGCCATATGAGCATTATATCTATACAGAAAGGCTATTCTAAGTCTATGGGAGCTCAGAGGACAAAACATGTTCAGTATATGAAAATTGACTGCTTGTCAGTCCAGACTCTTTATCTAGTAGATAATAAGAATAATAAAATTAATATTAAAAACTATAATATTTATTTAACATTACATTTAGAATATTTTATATTCTTGTGTTTTTGAATAGCAAATTACCATTTAAATAATTATATGTATGAACTGTGCATATGAAAATACATTTAGTCTCCACTTCTGTAACAGACTTCAGTATACTTTTTTTTTTTTTTTAATTACCTTTTCTCAACTCCCACTAAGAAACACAGGGCATTCAGGATTTCAGATGAAAGGATTTCAGCATTCAAACTTCAGATGAGAGTCTGAATCACACCTCTTTAAGGACAAAAGGAGAAGACTTTTCAGATATACCTGGTATATCTGGTATTCAGATGTATTCAGGTATTGGACCAGCCCTGCTATCATCCCTTATGCAGACAAGTAGCATTGCTAAGGCAGTTAGCAAAGCAGAGGTGATTTGATCCGAACCCTAAATATACAGAAAACATATATAAGAAAACATGGTAGGATAGATATATAAAATTACTAAAATTAACTCTCATTTATCATGTCATCTGTGGGAAATCACCAAAGTTTATTGTACTCCTGTTGTTATAGCAGCAACGATGGCTTGAAAGACTCAAATTCACTCCTGCACTATAAATCAATACCACAGGTCAACTATGATTAACCTAGTCATGATATACTTGATGACTGTAGATTACAGTTAGATACATATGGTATCTGATGCCCTCAAGAGCATTCATGAATATCAAAAATGCACCATCACCAGTAATCTATCATATACTGAACAGTCAACATTTTGCAACTGCAAGCATTAGAAAATGCAATAAAAGATCCCTGGTTGCCCTATGGATTCCTCTTTGTGTACAGCTGCATGCAAATAGCTGGGGATGAACTTTGCTAGCACCATAACACTTTAGATTTAAAATTAAAGCATCAAAACAGATATTGTCTATAAAGGGTTAGAAGTAAATTGTCTGAGATTTTCCCCAACTACTGTTGTGTAAGTATCCTCAGTAAAACTTACACCTACTTCCTGAATTCTCTGAAAAATCTGTGGGCTTTTGGCCAAGCCAAGCTCTGTTTAGCACAAAACAATGTGCCAAAGAGGACAAATGGAAGACAACACCTCCTCATGCCGATCAGCACGGTATGCTGAGCTTAACATCCTCTTCTAATTCAATAAAGTAAGCTTTCATCTCTTTGTCTCTCTCCAGAGCATTCAGAATCTAACATTAAGCCTTAATAATTCTCCCTGGGTGACAAAAAGATGGTCTATCAACCATAACAGATTACACAAAAAAGAGAAACAGAGCTGCTGTATTTATCCAAGCTTTACCTGAAATCAGTAACATATTAAGCAGCAAATTTCAGGTTCCTACTTCACATGGGCAATTAATATTTTAACAAATTAATGTTTTAAAATGAAGGTTTTCAGCAAAAACCCTATAAAACAACAAAAGCATGTTTTCTGAATGGCTCAGAATCTGATAGAAACAGTGACATCCAACCCTATGGGACTGTGAGCAAACTGCTCCCCCAGACATACCAAATGATAGCAATGTGAAAAAATCATCCTGCCTATGAGAGAGTGTGGAGAACTCAGGGAGGAATTGCATCCACCATAACTTTGCTTGATCTATTAGCAGTAAGAATGTAGCTCCTTAAGACAGAAAAAAAAAAAAGGAAAAAAAAAGGAAAAAAAAGAGAGAGAGAGAAAAAAGAAACAGAGTTTGGAGTTTCCTGATTTCAAGCTATGATTACATTTTGATATTTCAGGATGAAATAAGACCTAACTTCTGCTTCTGACTTTTCCTCAGTGCCCATGAAAACAATTGCCTGAGGCACCACATTTGCAGTGAACCCATCCCTATGACAGTGACATGCAGAGGTCAGTTTGAGTTACACCTTTTTGGCATAAAGGATTGTCCTATACCTTCTTCTAGTAAAACATGCAAAGTGGTAGTTTCTGCTTTTATTACCAATGAATAATCCAAACTAGTCATTTGAGTAAAGGCTACAGTTTAAACAAAATATAGTTAACATAATTACATCTGTATTCCGACTGTATAAAGCTGGAATTTGGATGCTTTCAGCATTCCACAGACGCATTATTTTCAGGTTTAGAAATGAAGTGATGGTTTGCTTTACTCTGTAAAACTGAGCTCCACCCAACAATATTCTAAACCAAATTAGATTAACTCCCCCCCACTCCAGTTTAGCACAGTGACTACAAAGCAACTCAGAGGGAACAGTTTTACACCTTCTGATGACACGGTGAACACACACACCTTTTCTATTTCTTTTTCTTGTAATTTTAAACAGACAAGACTGCTCTGGGAAATTAGTGGATTACATTAATAAAATCTGTCTCTCACATCCTTCCTGATTGGCAGCAACCATTTTTGGAACTGAAAGTGTATCAGTCTGCTGTCCTTCAAGGATTTTCTCGTTTCTCTTTGTACTTAATATAGAATGAAATCAGAATAAATTCTATTATACATTTTCCTCATGTTTGAAGACTGCCAACAGTGCAATGTGAATTAATCTATCCTAATTTAGAGCCTGGTTCTGGTTACTTTCCACAGTGTCTTACTCCAGAAACAGCTACACCCAAACCAACAGGAATATATTTCAAGTTAGGTCCTATATGATAGACATACGGCAGAATCTGACCTTTAGAATTTATTAATTTCAACAGAGAACAAAATCACAACCTTCTTTTCAGGAGATCTGGACATGTGACTCTCTTTCTCTCTCTCTCTCTCTCTCTTTTTTATTTTAAACTGTAAATAGAGCTTGCTTAATTAAGAAGTTGATATCACTACTTCAGAAACATATGGTATTGCTCTGTTTGAAATATTCTTTTCTAAGAGATTATTTTTATAGCTACGCCACCACATTTTTTCTTTCTCTCTAGATATTGCTTACCATGAAGCATGTTATTTATATAATATATCCTTCTTCACAGAACCTGCTAGTAATGATCCCCATAATTGCCAAAATGCACAAAAGTCATGCCACTGCATAGGCTAGAGCACAAATGTTACTTTAAATGAAGTTCTGCTAGAAATAAACCAGACGCTAGCTTATAAAAGTTTATAAAGATACTGCAGCACAATGAGATACTTTTTTGATGGCAATATACACAGGAACAGCAGTTGAACTGCATATACCCTATGGCTAGGAGCAAATAGCACAAGCTGCTCATGACAGATTTTTAATTAACATATCTTGCCTCCCACAAATAGAGAGGATGGTGGCACCTTCCCTGACTTAAAGGGAATACTGTCAATGTGCTTCAGCCAAGGATCTGTCCCCCACATTTGCATGTTGCAATCAGAGTTTAATAAAAGCTTTGTATGTCTTAGCAAGAAGATCTAAACACACAGTCTATTTAATTTGGTTCCACAGAAGCCTGGTTTCCTTAATACTCAGTGGGTATACACAAGTAATTCTACCTATATTAATGAACAGTAATAATGTGGGGTTATACACGCTAAAGATGAACAGAGCTACCAAATTAAAACAGGGCCTAACATCTTAAAATACGTTTATTTCACTAGAACAACACCAATACCTAGTGACTAAGAACTATGGCTTTACATCTAGAAAAAGAAGCACACATAGAGCAGCATAAGCTCACATGTGGACAGCTTTCACCCATACGCATCCCTGGCCTTTTCAGACAGTCTTTTTCAGCCTGAAAAAGAACATTTACCAAGCTAAACTTCTCCATCACTAGTTGGAGAAACATAGTTTCTGCTTCAGAGAAGCAGAAATTTAAAAGTGTTTGTAACACGGACATTTCATATCCAGTCTTGAAGGTCCACCATGCTGCCATGTCATTCTCCTTAACCTCCACTTCAGGAGATTAAGAACAGTACATACTGCAAAGGCACTGCACAGTGCACAAATATGAACAGGTCTAGACTACAGTTTTGCCAGAATAAATGTAGTGGGTGCTTACTGATGGCATTGTGTCAGCAAAACCTCTTATGGCCATAAATATATCAAGAAAAGAGGAAGGGTCATTTAACGTAGCATCTAAGGACATAGGACATTTAGAACATTAGGACTCTGCTAACACAGGTATGCTCTCATTTTTGTAGCATTTCAGCTTCTGTCATCTGCTAGTGCAGACGAATGCAATCCTACGAGGATTAGCCCCGTGACACTATTGTTCCATGCTATGGCATTTTGTTTGGTTGTTTTGTTGTTGTTTTTTAAGCTGTGCACATTGCACACAACCACTGGTTATCAGGGTTGACCACTATTCCAATAAGAACCCACAAATACAACCTTCAGAAAGGAAACAACCAAGAAGAATCTGAGTGACGGATTTGAAATGCAATATGCTCATTTCCCTTACGCTGGGCAAATTAACTATCTTTGCCTTTGGTTTTCCTGTCTACTATAGGGGGTTAAAAATAGATGACAAAAATGATAAAAATGCGTAGCTCCTTATTAGGCACGAGAATTAGTTTAACGTGTCCTCCAAGGTTGTAACATTAGCATGTCTAATGAGATGGGCACAACATGAAACTCTAATGACACACTGTAAAATGCATCTGGAGACAGGTACATAAATATCCATGGCTAATGAGACTTTGCTTATGTTAATATTTTGCTTTAGAGCAGGAGCAAAGTTTTATTCCATACCCATCATATTTAACTTTATATTGTGGAATAATCTGTGAGTATATAAACCATACCCAAATGAGGATGTGCTTCAACTGGCAGTGAGCAGTCCCTGGGACCAAACACACACCTGAAATGCACATAGCATGCCTGTTGGGTTCTTGGGAATACTTTTTCACTCTACGAATCTATTCCTACCACTACATCCTATTTGCCAATGTCATATGAGCCTAAATCAGAAGCTCTGCCCAGGTGTCCACAGCAGGCCACAGAAAGGTCCTAGCCAATTGTGGTCCTTCAAAGAGCATCATACTACATGTCTAGTGGAAGCGAAGGACTAGGCTACATCTGGTCTGATGTAAAAACCTCAGACTGCATATTGCGTAGATGTAGAGGCTTTAGCATCAAGTTTTCATGTGGTGTTATCTGCTCCTCTGAAACCCTTGAAAACCTCTTGAAAATGTAGACATAAAACTCTACCATCTACCAGATCCAGCAGAACTGAAACAGGCCAACCTGCAGGAAAATCTGAAAAGTTGTGAGCCTCTGTAGCACATGGCTGAATGGGTCTGTGTTCCTGATGAGAGACATTTATACAGCTAATAAAATAAAATTCTTATTCCACAGATATGTAAGCTATTGTTTCAGAGGTTTTGGGTAAAGACAGACTTGTGGTTGCTTGGAGCACAAAGTGTTTTTTTTGATCTTTCAGAGCTGTAATAGGACCTAAAATGATTAATGCTGTATTCACTAGTCAATGAATAGAGTCAACACAAAATACCATTCACACCCATTAAATGTCAGTGATAAATAATATTTACCTAACTGAAAAGAACTGCATTGTCATTCTGAGGAAAAAAAAAAAAGGTACAAAAACACCACAAGTGTGGCTAGATTAGACTAGCAAATAAAACCCATTCTCACTAATTTTCAGCTACACTAATAACATTAAACTAATAACTTCTGGCTCCATTCTTATTGTCCAAATTTCATATGTATTTACTCTACCATCTCTTTCTGACGCTTTTAGTACCAGCTGGTACCTACCTTCTCCAGCTTTCTGTACACCACCGCTGATCTGACACCCATTAAAAAAAATAAATAAATAAATGCAAAGGTTGCTCCTATTCTCCTGATCTCAATATTGCAACTTCCAAACCAAGGCAACATAGTGAAGGAGTCAAGAAAAAGGAGACTTTTAGTAAGTCAGAACTCAGCTCAAACACTGACACAGTGTAAGTACTTCTCATCACTGCATAATGAGAGGAGATGAACAAAATAGTCCTGGGTCAGCACGTTACATCAGTTCTGGCCTGTATTAATCTATAAAGCAAATCTGAATAAAGAGAGATCTGGACTGAAGTGAATGCAGTCCCTACCCCTACCAGCATCAGAGACAGTAACAGCATCCTGAACACATCTGCACAATACAGATTCTGGCATTTAAAATATGTGATTCCAGATTTGCATGGAAAGTAGCCAGAGCAACTGGAGGGCAGGCTCCAAGACCTAAGACATCTGGCTGCATCTTCCAGAGGTTACTATAATGAGGAACCATACAGGAAAAATTATTCCTGCTGGAATAATTAACACCCTGAGACATGCAGTTCTCTTCTTTCCCTGAATATTTGCACAGAAAAAACAGTAATTCTACCAAAGAATTCTCCAGTAATTAATTAGTGCGCTTCCAGAAGCCGGGAACTTGCCTGAATCTAAGTTGTCAATATTTGTCCCAAAGGAAGTTGTTTAGAGAGACAAGGCTATTCTAAACTAAATTAAAGGCATGAAGGCTTGTTAATAGTCCCTTAAAAGATTTCCTGATGTCCTTTTCTCTTTATTATTATTATTTTTTTTTAACAAATAAACAAAAAACTTTTCACAAATGGCTATAGGAAGAAAGAGGGGGAAAAGAAACAACAGCCAAAAATTGGATTCCTGTAACTACTGCTTTTGCCTTTCCTCTTTTCATAGTGGTACAGTCTTACAACCATCCTTCCATTCAAGCTTCTCATAATTTAGGTCTTAAACCTGCAACAAGCCCTTTGTGGAGCCCCGTGGCTGTCTGTAGTTCCACACACAAGAAGCAGATTGTGCAACATGACTTATTAGCGAGACAGTGACCCATTTAGCGTGCATACCATGCCCAGGACAACAGGGTCCTCACATTGCTCATCTTCTTGACACGGGAGCAGTACAAAGCCTAGAGTAAGCATGACGACTCAACGAGGTGAGGGTGAGGTGGTTCTGCTGTATGGGCAGTGGTGGCAACCACAGTGGTAACACCGACAGGAGGGAGGAGAGAGACCGGGGATTACCTGCTGTGCCTGCTGCAGCAGCTCCATTCGCTCGTGCAAGATCTGGCTGTCAAACTCGCGGCTCTGCCTCAGGATCTGCCGCCGCACCTTCTCCACTGCCGCCCGCAAATCCTCCCTCTGGGCCTCAGTCAGCGACTCGCTCGCCCGCCTTCCTGGATCCTGCTGCAGGGCATTATACAGCGTAGCTTCCAGCTCCTGGATTTTCTAAGGCAACCCAAATCACATACAGACAGGCTGCCATTTGAATCCAGCAAGCAAACAACCTGCCCAGAGCTAGAGGAGAAGGCTAGCGAGCAAAGCCATAGGCAGGAGGGGAGGACGGACACAGACAGCTGGACAGAAAGCGGCAGCCGTGAGCAGTGAGCAGCATTGCATATGCAGTGCACAGAACCACCCGGCACCTATTTACACCTGGGCTATGGTTTCTATTCTACTAAATGACCAATTTCTTCTGTTTGGGAAAGATTCGGATGATAGGTCTGCATTTAATATGTGGCAAAACCCCCAAATCCCTGATGCTGAAACTTACAAGATCAATGCAAACTAAGATTCCCTTCAACTGCAACTGAATTGTTAAATCATTCTGTAAAATAACAAGCCCACAGCATACAAAAGGAAAGCTGTGAACAACAAAAATAGTACAGTCCTCTCTCCGTTTTGTCCTTATTGTCCTGCTATCCATTGTTTGACGTCTACTTCACTTGCTTTATTACTGCCAAAAGCAATGAGGAAAAAAACACTTAAGGGTACACTAATCCCTCCTCAGTCTCCTGTCATTTGTCAGATTGCTAATTAGATTTTCATACGCTAACCAAAACTGCAGTAGTTTGCAAAGCAGAGAGCACAGGAGAACTTTACGTTCATACAGAGAACTGTATTCCCAAGAGGAAAGAAAGGAATCATGGCAGTATTTCTCTTGCTACTGGGGTTAGTATGTTCCTATTACAAAACAGCATATGATGACATTTAGATCAAAAGCATCTGACAACATCTCTTTAGTCCTCGTAACACCTTTGTGAGGTAGGTAATTCTATCCATATTAGTGATGCATAAACAGCGGCAGAGAGGTTAAATGGCTTGCCCAAGGTCACGGTGCTAGAAATAGAGCCTGCTTGCTTCCATCTGTTATCTGCTCTGAGCACTAGACCTTGCTCCTTCCCTGCATGTGTTTTGCCCGTAAGAAATATTTGTGATATATAAACATTTCTTCAGGTCATCATATTTTGATTTCCTGAAGTCACACTCTTAAGGAAGTGGGGTGTACAGTTTTGCCAATTCCTCAATAATTCATGAGGCTTCATTTTATGGTGCTTAGCCTGAGAGAAGGTGAGGTTGCAGCTTTCCCTTTGAAAAGTAGGAAAAGTAAAGTTGGATAGGGCAGCACAGGAAGGGATCACATAGGAAAAATAAGCATTCCCAACTTGGGATAGGTTAGCAGCAGCAGTATTTACAAATGGTTAGGGAAAAGCAGTATCAGAGGAGTTCTGAAGTTATTTCTGGTATATTTTACCAGGATAGTTTCATGCACATATAGGCCAGCTCTTCCCATTCTAGATGTACTAACAAGATGTTCACACATTTTAGAATTAAAAAATAATAATAAATCAAAACCATGACACTTCTAAATAATATCATCCATTTCCTAAATCCCCATTTAAGTTATAATTGATTTCCTACTCTGGCAGAACAGTAAGTCAATTAAAAGAGAACCCTATTTATAATGAAAAGAAAGAAAAAAACACCAACAACTGTATTTTATCAAATCTGTTCGAACAAGAAAATTTAATGACTGTTCTTTTCCTACCATGTATGCCTGGTCCAGGGCTTGTTTCCTGTAGTCGAGTTCTTCCTCTAAATAACCCTTCTGTTTACTGAACAGGTCCTGAGCAATAATAAAAACAAGGGAGTGTTTGTTCTTTATCCTAAATCATGAAGAGTCATAAATGCCATCATTTTTTATGTGAGCTTTCCACTTGAAAACAAAAGAAAAGCTTAGCTAATGACCACATTCATCATAATGATATTTGGAATATCAAATTTTCAATATGAGCACTTAAAGTACATGTATCCTACTAACAAGTTGTACCTAGAAAGCGCAGACCTCTGCACCAGTGTACAAACCTGCCTTGACCTGCCAGAGGTGCACACAAAGGCTGAGAGGTTGTGAATGTGAGGGTGCATGCATTTGGTCCAAGAGCCATTATTTGCACCAGGCAGGCCAAGAGAGGGATGAGAGTAACAACTGTGAGGTCACTTTATTGTTTTTCTAAAATTATACAATATGCACCCCTAAGGAATTCATGGGGCAAACCATAATCCATGTTGCCTCGTGTTTTCTAGTCAGGAAATCAGAGCATGCCCTAGCTGGAACCTGCAGCAATGATCCCTGATGTGTTGGCAAAGCCATAGAAATTCAGTTCTCAACTGTTAAAGGTCAATTTGAAATGGGTAAAGTGATGCCCAGAGAGGTTAAGTGACTTTAGCTAAAGGGCTGAAGGAGTTTTAAACACACCAAGGTTTTATAGGGATTTTTTTTTGCTTTATAATCAAACGCACTAACTTTCACAGAAGCAATACCTTACAACAGAGAAGTTATAAGACAGGCTGGAATTTCGGTTCAACTTGGTATCCAAAAGCATGATGTTGCAGGAAGATTGTGGAGGCTTGAATGGTTGAATGAATAGTTAAACCAGAAGGGACTGGTGACAGTGGTTTCACAAAACATGCCATTAGAGTGTTTTGATGATAATAAACAGATCATAAATTAATTAGTTGGTTTTATTAACTCTTCTCTCAAGGCACGTTGTCATTCTCAAAAATAAAAAATAAAATAGTAGTAGTTCCGAAGCAGAGATGCCTTTTGATTGAATTTAGTATTTTTTCATTGATTTTTTTCTATTCAACAAACTCTTGCATTCCTTATAGCCATATATATATAATGTAACACATAGAATAGATCCCAACTTAAATATACAGGAGTCTTGTATGTTGTTTGATGATGTTTGTTTGTAGCTTTTTTTAGCAGTATAATAATATATTTTAGCAGACCAGCTAATTTTGCTGGTCTGGTTACTTTTATTGATTTATTTTAATACCACAACCATTTCCAAATATAACAGAAGGGTGTTGCTTGTAAACTGCATTAACTATTATGACAATACAAAAAGATATTGAGGATTGCCCCTCAGTCATTTATTTGGCCAAATTTCACCTTCAGACATACATGTGCAAGCCCAACAGTTTTTTCTGTTAGTTGTTGGTGTAGCACTGGCATAGCATTTGCCTAACCATGAACAGTACTGATGATGAATTGTTAGTCCAAACATCTTGTTTTAAAATAAATGCACTCTGATCAGCAAATTAATGTTTGAGGGGGGCTGTGAGCACAAAATGACTACAAATACATTTGTACCTGTAGATGACCTGCCGGCCCCTTGTTAAGAACAATTCATAATTGGTGACAGCAGCAACATACAAAGCCAATATTGGAAGACTAATTAAATTGCTGTTTTCTGTATAAGGATATAATCTTCATTATTCAGGTGTTTGTAATTTTTTTCATTATTATTATTATTTTGTTCACGAAGCTCTTTTAATTACTTATCAATTAATACTGAAACTAGAACCAGAGTTTAAGCCAGGCTTTGATCCTGGGGCTGGAATTCCCTTACAGATGGGTGTCTGCTGCTATTGTAGCCACTTTAGGGAATGCTACTTCAGCTGTCGAAAAGGGCAGGGGTCTCCAACAGGTCCTACAGGACATATTTCCCAGCCCCTCTTGTACATAACTCTGAGAAATGTAATATATGTTAGATACTATGCTGATGCAGCTGAATCCCACCTTGATTACCCAGGTGGCATTATTTTCTTAGGCAGATTAGAGCAACAGTGGCACGGCTGTTGTAGAAGATACAGTTCCACCATGCACTGTTCAACACATAGTAAAGGACAGGCCTGGTGTACATACACTTACAAGTGGCTTACACCAGAGAAGTAGACTGACTTGCCCAAGACTATGGAGATGGTCAGAGCCACCAGCAGATCCCAGAATAGCAATGCAGTTACCCTGATCATGTCACTTCTCCAGAAGCCATTGTAAAAGACAGCCAGATAAAGGGAGAGAAGGAAACGAGCGAGATCTCAAATTCATAAGATGGGTTTCAAGGACAACTAAAACTCAACCCTTCTCAAAGTGGAATACTGGAATATTACTTCTAAACTCATCTCACAATTCAGTTTTAGGAGATACAGTCATTGTCAATGAAGACTACCAGATTGCTGTGCTAAACAAATACAGGGCTATCCAGAGTAATACTTGAAAAACATCACAGATAATAAGTGGGAGAATAATAAACTAAGTTAGAAAGAAACTATTGTTTACCAATTCCTTTTATAAAAGAATCAAGTATTTGTTTGTATTTATATTCTATTACAACTAGTATGACAAACTACACTCAATTCAGAACACAGTCTGAGCACTTCTGTTTTTGCATGGCCCAAATACACACTTCTTCAGTGGCCCTGGGCAAATCACTTAACCTCTCTGTCTCAGTTTCCCATTCTCTAAGATGGACGTAATGCTGATTACTTATCTACCTGGAAAAGGTGTGGTGAGGATTAATCTCTGTTTGTAAAGCTTTTTGGAGATGAGAAGCACAACATGCATAGTAAACCAATAAAACCAAACACTCATTTCAAAACTCTTTGTCCATCATATGGAAAAATAAGGTGAGTATAACACTGAGTTTCTTATGTAAGACAGAATTGCTTTTGCGAAAACATTCTGCCTTTAAACAGGAAGACAGTGCAAGGAAGGTTTCCTGCAAACAGGAAACAGTGCAAGAAAGGTCATCTGGATTAGGAAGAGGTCTTTACAACTTGTCCAGAAACTGAATACCAGAGACCAAAGGATTATATTTAACAATTCTTCAAGCATGATTTAAAAGACGATGCTGTTGCCAGACAAATTTATACATAGAGAAAGCACAAAGACAATTTCACACTGTTTGGTTAATATGCTTTGTAAAGTTATGCCTTCACATGCTATTTCGTATATATTTTGCTATTTTTGCTCTACATGGCTTTGGCACTTCCCTCCCATTCCAAAGAACACAAGCATTAAACTGGGATACTTCTTACCAGTTCCGCCATGAAGCAATCTCAGTTAAGCAGAGAAAGGCAGCAGGTCAACCTGTGTTGAAGTTTATACGCTTTCCCTTGAAAAGAGTTTTAACTAAATGAATTCTGGTTTTGGTGACCTTTACTTACCTTCTCATTCTCCAGGTCTAACATCTTCTGTGTCAGTGCAGCTTCTGTCCCCTCTATCTGTTTTAACCACTACATGAACATAGCAGTATGAAGAGGAAAAAATAAAGTGAAAAAACAGAGCTTGTGAAAAATTTTCACTGAACATTTTGCAACATTTTGCCAACACTCCCAGGCATATGCTTCCCCCTTATTATCTTCACTTTGAAGTTACACATGAATAAGCAGGTTGTGAAAACAGGCAGAATGGAGGACTGTAGAAACATATTCAAAAACAATAAATGGAGGCTATTTTCTTATTAAAGTTTCTTTCCTCCTGTAAACTTCAAGATGCAACATAGACTTGGGTGAACAATGCAAAATTAATCTTTTTTTTTTTTTTCCAACGATATACTTGTTGGCTACATTTGCAAAATCATAAGATTTCAGGGCACCAGTCCTGCACTTTTCCAGATGGTGTTTTAAACAAAAGAGAAGGTGGCAAACTTGATACTTTATTTCACAGTTTGGCGTGTCTTTACTGGGAAGATGCACACTTCTAAAACACTGGTAATATAGAAGAAATAATAAAATGGACAGACAAATGGGCTTTGTGTGGTTGCCGTCATGAATTAAAAAAAAAAAAAAAGAATTTTCATCGGAATGAAGAATAGGTATTGTATTCCAAATGGATAATCACATATTACAAAAGTTAAGTGCATGGATAGAAAGTTCTTGCTGAATTACTAACATCACCAGGACTATATCAATATTTAGCATTTACCAGAATGGGTAGGAATGCTCAGCTCTGAATTCTTATATTTCATTTCATTTTTATTGGTCCAAAATAAGGATCACTGACTAGTTTTCAGAGAGTGCAGTTTAGACTAACTCTTCTTTTTGTCGGCCAGTTCCCATTAAGATCAACCATAGCTTTGGCAATGATGAATGGATAATTATCACTTTCATCAGATGCTTTGCTTGCTAATATTAGATTACTCCTATTTAGTTTAATTCTTTGATAAACATTACAATACTTTTTTTTTTCTTTTTTTTTTTTTTTTAATTTGGGATTTTAATTTCAAGATAAGCAAAATGTGAATTCATGAATTCATGCATTTGGACCTTCCACTATTTAAGAGACTAATGGATAAAAAATTGAAGCTTGCTTTATCTACTTAGTATATTTAACTTTGCATACAAAGTTGAAAGAAGTGAACAGGAACATCATATCCCCCAGAGATTCTGTTCTCATCATAATCTTTGTTTTCTTCATTTTGAAGGTGACAGACTGAAGATATCGCTAAACAAAGCCCCACTGCTGATAAAGGACACTGCAAGACAGTGAGCATTCTGAGCCCTTTAAATGAATAGAAATTGGAAGTCCTCAGCATCTCTCACAGTTACTCTCAATAAAGGCAAATGAAGGATTATTTGGAAGAATTAAAGGTCTAATTTTTGGAGTTAATAGAATTGATAAAAAAAATAACCATTGAGTGTGAACAATTAGCATACATGAGTGTAACTGGCACATCTTCTGCACTACATAGTGTAGCACCCTTACTTTATCAAAACATCTCATTATGAGGTGATTATTATATGGTACTTTGTAATTAAGGAACTATAGGAATGCACATGGGATGTTGTGTGTTCCTCATGTAGCAGGACATCTGAGATAGTTACATTATACTGGAAGAGGCAGTAGTAGAGTTGTTTTAATCTAAATTCAGTCTATACATTCAGTAGAACGGATGTTAAAGCAATAATCTAGTTTTACTTATCAGATTTTGTCTTTTCTTTTTCATTTTAGCTTCTCAATGAGTGCTGTAAAACATTCAATATTATGCAAATATGTGGTATCATGTGTCTCTTGTTAAGGACAACATAAAACTATTTTCTCCTATTCTTTGTCTTGGTAAACTTTGGATATGGATAGTGTCTCCTCTTATGGAGAAACATAGAGTTATTTGATGTCATTCATTACCCTGTACCTCAAATGTTCATCAGGAAAAAGGACAAAAGATTTTTTGTTTATCAGAGTACCCTCTTGATTCAACTGGCTGTCAGGTTGTGCTTATGAGGTTACTGTGAGAGACTTCACTAAAATGGCAAAAAATCAATAGAGTCCACAGATAAAATGAACTATTTTCTTTTCAGTCTTAAAGTGCAGTCTATTAACCT
This sequence comes from Anser brachyrhynchus, assembly GCF_964034855.1. Classification (NCBI taxonomy): domain Eukaryota; kingdom Metazoa; phylum Chordata; class Aves; order Anseriformes; family Anatidae; genus Anser; species Anser brachyrhynchus. The sequence continues at coordinate 66,496,252 of NC_137698.1, forward strand.
ATGTAAGATAAAATGAAAAATTTCATCTTTCTGATAGAGTGTTGAGTTTCTGATCACCAGATTATATGATAAGACCACCATAAAATTCCGTTAAGGCAAACTATGACTGCACAAAACAAAGAAACAAAACCAATCTACCAAACAAATAAAACCCCCACAATTTTACATGGTTAGAAACTACACTATAACTTTCACATTCAAAAATAAATAAATAAGGCTTAATTTTTAATTTTATGGTTCTGTTTATTTAAGGATTTACTTCTATTGACAAAGCTGCCAATCCCTTATTACTAATGGAAATAACTTATAGATAACAGTGCGTGTTCTACGTTGCACTGACACCAATTAACCAAACTCACTAATTCCACTGGCACTTTTTATGCAGGCATTTATTTACCTGAACAATATTAACCTAATCTGACTTAGCCTTGCATATTGGGGTTCTTCCACCTTATTTATTGAATTTAAAGGAAACTTAAAGGATCATCAGCTCCTCTTTTTCACGCGATAAGGCAATCAAAAGGATAGCGCTTTTAGTCCTCCTCCTTCTTTTTATATTGCTTATAGCAATTGCTCAGTTAGGCTAATGATTATCAAATTACCTTATTTAGATTACCTACATTAAGATATTTGGAAAAGTAGATTATCTAAATTATGTCAATTAAAGCAATAATTACTTATTAACCAAAATGCTCAGATTTTACTTTTAAAGTTCTGTTTTTGAATTTTAAAAGTGAATCTAGGAAAGATTTACTAGCAGTCTACAAAAGGGTGAAGCTTCTTCAGAAAAAAAGACAAGTCCTTCTTAGTTCTAAATGACATCGTTATTCATATACAGATTATATTCTCTCTGTAATTGGAGAATTAAAGAGCTAGCCATGTGGAATTGAGTGACCTGACTAATTATCTGTCTTACACAAGTTCTTTTTTGTTATCTATGCCCATTAATTTACAGATGAAAGCAGCACAGGCCACTCAGAGATTTTTCAGTCATATGTAGTGTGATTTACAGAGAATCTCACAGCACACCTGGTCCCAAAAGGGCATTGGCACTTCTCGGAATGAAACTGCTCTTCTTTAGTGACTTTTTAGTAATTTATTCCAAGGGAACATCCCCAGAAAAAAAAAAAAAAACTATTTTTAAATTGGGTTTATTTTGAATGTTTGATTGTACCTCAATCAACAACACAATCCCAACAAAGCTGTGTAAGGATGAATACATGCTCTAGTCCAGAGGCATTTAACAGAAAAGCCATGCTTCCCTGGCAGTTACATCAGATCTTAGCAGACATGGTCAGTCTTTAGGCAGACAAAAATCTTTATGGAATTCTACCTTTTCACAGAGAGAAAGTACAGTCCCAGCTTGGATTATTGCAACCTGCTCTTCATTTCTCAAATTCTAAAATACAAAAAAAAAAAGATGCATTTTAAATTGGATTGGAAATCTATTCTTCACAAGTGATAAATTTTAAATTAAATTACAGTTATAAATTCTGTACATTTCAGAATCAAAGTAAAGAAGCTACAACATTTAGTATTTTATAAATTAGACCAAAAAGGGTCCCATGATTGGAAATATTAAAAGTACTTAGTTTACGCTCTAATTCAGTATGACATTCAGTAATAATTTTGTAATTACTCATTATTTAATGAGACCTAAGTGTTTTCTGTTGAGGATTTTGAAACTTTTTTTTTTTTTGGCAGAAAAAATCCACTGCTGTGAGGAAAAAAAGTGCTTTAAAATAACCACAAAACTAGAATTATATTTGAAAGTAAAAAATTGTTACCCCATTATCTCCAAGAATATCTAGCTTCTTCATAAGTTCTGATATATTCACATCCTGAAAAAGATGTTCAACACATTTTTATAAAGGAGGTGAGAAACAGTTTTGCATGCTATATTTTATGTACCCTTCATTCACTTTGCATGCAAAAAGACTTGAAATGCAAATAAATTAAACGTTAGTTTTGCATCATAATTATAAAAGTGTTACTGATACTTTCAGAAACAAAACCAAATGTCACTTGATTATAGCAAGCAACCCCGAGGTCTGTGCATTAGGTCAGACTGTACTGTTCACGTTTATCATCCTGCTGATGAATACAGAAGAAGAATCAAAACTGATAAACAGGCCTAAACGACTGCTTTTTTTCTGTCGCTGCAATTAAGAAAAACCCTCCACTGATCAAAAAAAAAAAAAAAAAGGAAAAAAAAGAGGAGGGGTGAATCTGCAGATGATGCCTGCATTTTAGATTAAACAATGCCAGGGACCATTCTTAGGCACCAGAACTCTATTTTATACTATAAAAGTTGTTGAAAATATTCATGGAACTGTTTAATATCTGATAACAGCAGAACTGTTGGAACTCCAGAACTACCCCGAGCGTGTCCCACCAGTTAATGTGGGCCAGAGATATTCCCATTGACAGCTTGTATGCAGCCATGCTGTTTGTGAAGGTAGTGAGTCTTGACAGCATGAGCAAAGACCAGCTTATGTTAGTCTGAAATTCTTAATATACACACAAAAACGACAGCCATGATAATGCGGGTACTCTCAACTTCTCATATTCAGCAGTTCTTAGAAGAGGTCAGCAGTTCACAGTGGCTGTGTCTTGGCTCATTAGTTTCATTACTTACAGTGCATAATGCTGGTTTACATCTGTGTTGCACAACTGCATTATTTGGGAGTCAGGATGATTGATCTTTCAATTTCTTTAAAGCCAAATTAGCTATGCTTGCAAATTACATAACTACATCAGAACAGATCTGCTCATGATTCTATATCCAACAGACTCCAGAGAGTAAGGCTTAATAATGAATTGAAAGATTTCTTGAAAACCAGACACCATTGTGGGAAAAAGTCCATACAAATTAGACTATCCTGATATCCAAATATCCAAATATCCAAAATAGGAATAATGTGTTGTTTTCAAGTTGGTCAGTCCTGGGAAGTGCCCTTCCTCTCTCCCCTCTCTCCCCCAACACTAACAGTGTCTCCAAATGCTACAGTAGTTTCAAAACAGTGCACATCAGTAATTTTAGAATGGTGCAGAGCTTAAAATACACTTCTATTTGAAATGGATTAACATTGAAGCTATTGATTTTGATCAGCAGTGACAATGTTGAATAGGAACTTCTTAAGTTGATCAGTTACACTGGTGAGGAATGGAATTCAGTAAGATATGCCAGTTCTTGCCCCTATTAACCCATGTATAAGCATTCTAATTAACTATTTCCATGAAGAAGCATATAGAAAGATTTAAAAATCAGATCAGATTTTCCGTCATTGTAATATCTAGTTTTCTGCCAATGGCTAACAATTTTGAAAGATACTGAAAACATAAAAAGCAAACAATTTCAGTATGCCCATATCAGGTGACTGTCCCTGCTTCCAGGCAAGTAAGCTGAAAAGAGGATTCAAAAAAAAAAAAAATTTAGGAAAAAAATGTTCTGCAACAGAAGGCAATGGATAAAAATGAGTTCCAGAACCTGTACATGCAAGTTAGAATAATAGATAAGTTAAAAAGCAGATATGGCATCCCATGGAAACTCTATTTGAAAGGCAATATGCTGATTGACTATAACTGATGACTTGCTGTGATGTTGGAAAATGACTAACCAAGCAAACCTGTAGGTGGGAATCAGCTTTAACTTTTTTTTTTTAAGACTACTCAGTCTTCCCTATACATCTAAGAGAAGGAGAGGGACTATATAGCCTACAATTTTATTTTCCACTACTGAAAGTATTGTGCTTATTAAGGAACTGAATAGAAACCAGTCTTCTGTTAGGTAGCTTGTAAACACAATTACAAATACAGGCAAAAAATACTAGTGTGTGCTATGGATTGTAACACAGAGATATTCCACTTAAGTTACTGATGGAGAAGTCAACCTGGCCTGTTACACAACATTACTATCAAGGCAAGACTGAATTCAGTCTTAGGTGAACTAGCATGCAAATCAGTTTGTATGGCTAGCCTATTCAAAGGGGTATAGAAGTAGAAAGAACAACCTTTTCTTTCGAGTAACACAAGCTAACCAAGTGAGATCCCAATGTTTGTCTTGTGCTTGATATAAAATGATAGTCTCACCTGTCTGAATAGCTTTTGGATCAGGCGCCTCATGCTTCAAGGCCCTGACCCAGGCAAATAACCTAGGCATATTAATTCAACACACAAAATGTCTAGGGACTTCACGAAATTGGTTGTAAAATAGTATGTGAATGTGGTATTTCTGACCTTAGATGAAAGCATTTATTGTGAAGAAAAGACAAAAGTACTGTAGCTAGCCTGACAATGACTCGTATCAAACACCACATTCTTCTCTGCAATATTTTTACAGCAGTTACCTAGACTGTACACTAATTATCTTGACTGGCTAGCCTTCATTTTCATGAATGAACTCCTGACAGACTACCACATTCCTACCAGATCATATTCTTATGAAATCCTTTTCCCAGTTATAAATATCTTTGCTTACTATACGTATTCTTCATATTTTCTTCCCTACAGTGAGACGATAAAAATGGCAAACCGTTCATTTTGATATTGGGTTCTTCATTCTGGCCATCCAACTGTTCCTAACTTCCCCCATATACCTTTATTCCTTCATGTTGACAGAACAGTTGAAGCGCACTTCCATTGTTTTCAGGGAAGGTGGTTATATGAAGATTAAATGCTGGTGACCTTCGTTCTCTCTCCTGAGGAAAGATTTCGTTTAAAAACAATATGTGTGATTATACGTAAACAATTATTTCCCACCTTTACAAAATAGACTTGTACATTAAAAAGACAGATTCCTATTCCTATTCCAAATATTTCCTCCTACCATACAAATATTTCTTTCTACCATATTTGTAGGATGTTGGGCATAGCTAAGAACAAAAATGGTTTCAAGTTCCAACAAATTCCATACACACAGTTTCTGCAAAGTTCACAGACACACTCCAGAGCCAGAAACCCTTGTATGTTGCCCAAATAATTGACTGGAGCTGCAAAAAAAATCTTTGCAATAATTAACGTCAGTTATAACCTCATTTCACTATTGCTTTCTTTCATTGAACAAAGGATTATTTAGGAAGAATAAACTGCAGGAAAAAAAATCAACAAATATTATCACAGATTTTCTCAATAAAATTAAAGGTGTATATCTACTCCCTGTTTATTCTTCAGTTAACTTTTGTATTAAAGCATGTGAAATCCCCAGACCTGGGGGACCTCTGTACAAGCCAGGATGCTGGGTTTTAGCACAAATATGCCTTTGAGCTAAAGCTAAAAAATTATAAATTTTTATTTGTCTAAAACTAATGGTGTTTCTAAAACATTCAGCCCATCTACTTGATTTTCATATGTTTCTTCAAAATATGAATGCTATTATTTCTTTGGAAGACAAAAATACAGTAAAACAATAAATAAGTCTTCTTACTTAAATGAAGTTTTAACATGGTTGTGAAAATGACTGGACTGAAGACCCTGGAAACCGAGGCCCTGGGTCTTACTCTGAACTCACTATGGCCATGGGAACATGAGTGAAGAAAAACAGATTTCTTCTCCATACAACGAGAGGTACTGACAACAAGACCTTCAATTTCAATGAAAGAGAGTTTCTGCAAATATTTTACTTCTTATGTCCATCCATGCATGCCTGATTTCCTAAACCATAAAATGTGGCACTTTAATTGATAATGGCAAGAGGGCTGAATCCATTCACTTAAGCAGATTACAAAGCATGGCAACTCTTGTTCATTAACTAGTCTAAACCTAATTTGAAATTACAATGTTGAGAGAAATATCTCTGTGCTCTGTATATTTCCCCCCCCTCAAAGGCTCTATTTTAAATAATTTTCCTGTTAACAGCCTAATTTTGAAATAGATTTAAGTGACATAGCTATTGTAATACAAAACCAGAAGCTTAATTCTTGTCCACGTTCAGTGATCATTATAGATTTTTTTTTTGAATTAATCATTTGCTATTGCACTAAACTTACATGGATTTGCTTGCATTAAATGATAAACAAATGGTTCAGTTTTCTACCCTAATCAATTTTTTATCTGAAATAATTTAACTGTTCTGAGAAAAATACTGTTCTGATTATGAGAAGCATTTACAATTTTACTAAAGAATTCACATTGTCAATCACATTTGTGTCTACGTGCTTGCCTACTAAGGAGCAAAATCTTTTATTGCAATCACACAAAAATACTCTCATTGTTATTCTGTGAAACAAGTCCTCAAAGATTTGGCAGATAACAAAACTAGACACATTATACTGAGCTACTTTTCATGTAATTCGTGTATGTGGAAAATACTTTTATGAAGGATGTTTTGAAGCACTTTTTTTTTTCTTTTACAAATATTTTTTTTTCAGATTGTTTTACTTCTAAAAACACTTATGTTTTAGGGAGCAGATTCTAGGGTAACTGCCAATTTAATGCTAAACTGTTCATCATTTTACTCTACAGTTGCTTAACAGAATATAAAGAATATATATTAGAAAGCATTTCTAGAATACCTACGTCCAGAATATCTACTGAAATTCCAATAATCTAAATTCTTCATTTAGAATATAATGTGCTATGATATTAAAAGGTATGGTAGATAAAATAAATGATTAAAAAATAGACTAAGAAATATCAAAGACAAAATGCAGAATGTCCATATAATAGGATGACATGACATTTTCATCTTTATCAGAAAAGTTACACATGCCAAGATTTTTGGTGAAACGTGCTGGGTGAAAATTATGGAGGAGTGACATTGACAGGTTTCTTGGAGAGTTTATTCTAGATGGTGTTAAGAAGGCTGATGATCTTTGAAACTGAACAATGTGTTATCAGGTGATACAACTGTGTGACAATGCATCACACCCAACTAGTTTACTAAATTCTATATGGGCCCCATTTATGAGAACCATTGCTTTCTACTGTGATCACAGGCTACATGTTCAAGTTGTTATTCACAAAAATTATTCACGGTTATTTCATTAATTCAAAGTATAGAATTTTTTAAAGAAGTTTGCTAGGGGCAACATACTACTTCCACTTACACATTGTGCAAGTGGTGTACTTCACCACTAACTGACATTCTCAGAGGGTTTTTTTCCTTCTGTTAATTGAGTGATGAGACTTATTTCCATTCCGTGACCATTTTATCCAATCAGAAAATGGATTTCAGGTAAGAGAAATGATTTCAAAGCTGCTATCAAAATGTGTTCTTTTAAGATCATTTTACTTCATATTAATGCTGTCAATCTTAAATCAATGCAGTTAAAAGCAATTATACATTGATGTGATGGATGTGTCAGATCTTTAGATTTCACTGCATGCAAGATGTGAGAAGGTGTGTTAATTGAAGCAATGCCAACCAAGGCTGTAGTATATATACTGAGTGATTTTACATGCAGGAAAGGAGTAGTTATGGAAATGAAACAAATAAAAAAGGCAAATACTGCAAAACAAAATATTTTATTAGATGTAAAACAAACTATATGCAATATATATTAGCTATATTACATCTTCATAAACATTAGTGAGCGCTCTCTCCAAAACACATTAAGGCAGCGGTATCAATTTCATTATCCCAAGATACAACATTTAAAAAATAGATACCTAAGTGATTTCCCTTAAACATGCACCAGACATCAGTAATCTTTACAGGAATTTCAGCTTGGGTTCAAACATAATTTCTGCTCCATTTGAGAGTTTGCAACAGAGAGAATCTCTTACTTCAAGCTCTAGCACTCTGAATTCTAACAGCTCATTCTGGTCTTTTGCATCTTGCATCTCATTCTTCAGCTGATGCTCTTCTTGTTCCATTCTGTAAATCTAGGAGACAAATATAACATCATTAACACCCTGTAAACAATGGAAAAGGCATCATACTAAGTTATGGATCAGGGCTTTAGGCAAAACTGTTTTTTCAGTTTCTTCGCAGCTGTTGGACCTTGTCTTGGAGATAAAGAAGGAACTTCCCATCAGAAAAGTATTTTTAAGAACTGACAGCAGAAAATAGTCTATGATCTCTTAGAATAATAATGCGGAAGCCAGTATGAAAAAAAGTGATATGAATACTGTATCTAAACAAGTTAAAAATATAAACTTTCTTTTAAAATCAGGTGAATAAAACTGGATTGGATTAACATTTGCACAGACTGTTCTTATTGTCTTTGCATAACCAGACATTTACATTTTACAGCATATGAAACACAATAATGGAGAGTATTTTAATGCCTAATTTTTAATTTTCCAGACTTCTGCTTTAGGGCACTAACAATGACAAAACAGAAATTCAAAACTGACTCTTTGTTATGCCACCTATAGCTTTGGTCTACTGGCTAGCTTAACTGGGTGATCTTTTTATTTGTATGAAACTAAACAGAACTGTAGCACCTGGTGGAACGTGCTATAGCATTTAGAATACCTATGTAAGTGTCTGAATAAATGAAGTCCAGCTGTAGCTGCTTTTAGTCATGCACTTTTCTTTATCTTATTTCTATTGTATTAACATTGATCTGCTAATAATAATAACAATAATAATAGTTACATTCTGAGTACCAACTAGCATTCCCCCCAGCATCAGTGAAGAACAATGAGGATGCTTAGCTCTGAATACTTCAGAAAGGAAATAACACAATAGATTTAAATCAACTAGTATTATTTAATGTGTGGAAAAAGTATAAAAATCCAAGGCTGGAGTGAGCAGGAAATTTTAGCTGAGGTTTAAAATTTAGTGGTCCTGACAATAGCCATCTTTGTGTAACTGGTAAAATACAAGCATTCCACATCATCATGAATATTTTAGATTATGCTTTGGCAGAAACTAGAAACATCAGAAGGCTTGGGTCCTACTGTGGCCTATACAAAATGTAATTCCACAGTAAAGAGTAGCTTCCATTCCGAAAGAATACAAAAGCATATTGATAATGGTACTTTAATCAGAATTTCTGTTTCTGGAGAGAAATAAAGTGTGCAACTTTTATGTCGATGTTCCAGTATTTGGTACATTCATTTCCTTTTACCATTCATTTTATGATAAAGTGCAGCAATTGTGAAAAAAATCCCAGACTCTATAAACACATACCTTCTCTAGCAACTCCTGATTTGTTCTGATTAGCAGCTGCTTTTCTTCTACCCATTTTGAATCCTATGAAGAAGAGGATTAAAAAGACATATATACATATAAATATAGTTAAACAATACAAATAAACATACTAATTACAAGATCCCAGACACCATTGCACATTCAAGTATAAAAATGGTCACACATCAAAGAATCATAAGTATTTCAAGGACAAACAGCAACTGAAACTACAGAGAAAATAAAAGTTCATTTTTTCCCCTGAAGCTGTTTCCTGTCTCCTAAGCATTTACTTTAAAATGTTTGCATATTGCAATTGTGGGTGAAGACAGTTACCTAACATTTTGTGATTTAAAAAACAAACAAACAAAAAAATATTTATTCAGGTATTTATTTTTCCATTGTAAAGAGTTGGGGAGTTTCTTGCAAAAGCATCCCATTTTGTGTTCTACAGCATAAATCCCAATGGAGAAAGGGAAGAAAAAGGAAAATAACTTTCAGGGACATACAGTTAATTGTCCTCCTCAAAAAAGTGTGAGAATCAAGCTAATACACAGTATTTATGACAAGGAATTCAAGGTATGGAGGAAAGACAGTGATATATGATGTTCTTCAAATAAAAACTGGTTCTATTTGATCATTTGCTCCAAAGCTGCTCTTTGCTTTTCTGTTTTTCCATGGCTTCAAAAGGCTTCATCAAATATCCTTATAAAGACCCAAAATACAAAAACAAAGTTGGACATTCAGATTTAATGGATTTTAACAGTCAAATTCACTCTGTTCTCTCTGTAGGGAAACATACAACCCAGTTCATTGTGCTCTAATTAGTTTAGTAATACAATGTCCAACAACTAATATGACATTCCATCCTTAAATCAAATTATTTTCTTGCTAAAAAGGACAATTCATTTAAAATCTAAATGTCTTCACTACAGCATTAAGGCTGATACTTTTTTGTCAGCAAGGTATTTGCACATTGATGCTGCACTAGAAATTAAGGAAATCTGGCTAGCCAAGCCCCTCAACTAGCTTTGAAAAGTCAAACAAAAACACTCCAAGACAATATTTATTCCAAATACCCTGTTTTGAAGAGTTTAAAGTTTTTTTTTTTTTCTACTTACAGTAGACAACAGTTTCATATTCTACCATTTTTTCTCCTTTTCTCACATACAAGATTAGGCAAGCACATTTTAATTTTCATGCAGTAAATAAGTTCTTCAGTGTTATGATGTTAAGAGTAACATGCCAAGAAAAATGTACTAAAATGAGTACTGGAAAAAATTGTATTTGGAATGAATTTTTGAAATAAATGAAATGAAGGAGTCAAGTTTCAAAATATTTTTTAACAACATGATTTTAATCTTCTGCTTTGAATTTGACTTCAGGAAAACTGTGAAGGTATTTGCAGTTTCTGTTTCCTACAGCTGTAATATAAGACTAAAAATTCCTGGGATAATGCACTAGAATCTTTTATTTCACTGTTTATTTTTGGAAAACATTTTAAGGACGGATTCCCCAAATGAACATTTCACAAGTATTGCTAAATCATCAGCACTACCTTCTAGATGAGGGAAAAAAATAAAATAAAAAAATCACATAGTGCACAAAGAAGTCAGTTTATCATCACCACCTTTTATTTTGTTGAATATAAATACTAACAGGTTAGGAAAACTGAATAGGTTCTCAGGAAGACACTGCGACCACTTCTGTGAAAAGGTAATGCTAGCGTACAAACTAGCCCACTAGGGACAATATTGTATTGCTCCTTGTTATGTCACATCCCTGTTGGCCATCTCAGATTACCAAGACATACAAGGTTGTAAATGTGGTTACGAGGTGTTATTATTAAGAGTTGTTATTATTATAAAGTAATAACTAACTGAGTTCTTATTTCCAAGTATATCTTTTTCATGTACCATTCCAGAAACAGAAGTCACAGAAGTAATTTCTTACATGTGTATCCATGGTTGCTTATCTTATTCACATACATTGTACTTATATCTTACACTGTAATAGTCCATTATTTTGTTAATGTTTTCAATTGTGCAGCAATTTGACTACAGCACCTTTATCACTGACAAACTAAAATGTCCACAGTTGATACTCAAGAGATTTTCAGTTCAAATTATTATTCTAAAACCTCAGTGGGCCAATATTGTTAGATTGATAACATATTCTTTATTTTAGTAATATTTTATTTACATAGAATTTACTAAGGAAATTTGTGTGGAAGTGAGCATAAACAATTTTTATCAATTTTTATCCTTAACATGAATATGGTCCCCTTTGAATTTATACAGAATTTTACAGAAAACTTTCTTACACAGAATAAATAGCATTATTTGTAAGTTGCTTTTATTTGATGCTACAGGATCATTAGTCTTTGAAATGCATCTCTATAGATAAATGTATCTTATTTTATTACCATATGGTACCTGCAATCTTAAATTACGATTTTAAAAAATAAACAAAGCACAAAATAACCTCTCTGATATTCTCTGTGTGTTCTAGTAGTTATGCAGCTGAACATCTTTTAAATACAGTCTTAAAACTCTAACCAGCCTTCCTGAATATCCTAGACTTTTTTAAATACCCACTAGTAGCATTTACAAGATACACTGAAGCATGAGGCCTAGCTTTATCCTGTGTGGCAGTATGGAAGCATCCTTTTCCTACACTATGCACCAAAAATATTCTAAAATACAAATGCAGAATACACATCTCGTTGGAATATATAGCAAAGAAACAAAACAGAAGAAATGCCTGCACTGAATGGGAACAGAATTTAGAATGCATGTATATGTGGCTATTCCAATATTACGCTTTGGTGTTAGAAAATTAATCTTTGATGGACTTTTTTTTTTAGCGTATGTAATATTTTCCTCTAAGTAATCCACTGCTGGAGTAATAATTAAGCTGCATCAGTCACACTAACACACCAGCAAGCAATGAAGATGGCAAGGGCACCACTGCATGCAAGGGAGAAAATGATGTGGCAGAGGACATTAAGAGAGCCTTTTACCTGTCCTTTCTCGATTAGAGCTTTCTCCAGGTCCTCAATTTTTGCCTGACACCTGAGAAGATCAGCTTGCAGTTGTTCACGAGTCTGGGGGGAGAAGAAAAGTGTTATGAATTGTGTGCATACGCATGCACATACAAATGAACAGATATATTTAATCTTATACAGAATCAAAGGATGCTTTTCACCCATGTGTGGGTCATCCAGTCAGCTTTTAATGTTTTTTATTAAAGTAATTGTTTTTGGTTCTGTGTTACAAAATACTTAAAGCCATCAGTTAAACAACATTTTTCTTTCCTAACCTATGAAGATATTAACATCACATATTCAGTGACAAAGTCTTCCCGGAAGAGAAAGAAAATAATGTTAGGAACAGAAAGAGCAATTCATAAGAAGAAGATATTTGTAAGGTAACTAGGGCAGAAAGGGCAAGACAGAATTGCAAAAAGCAGTGAATAAATTAATAACAGCCTCTGATTTTTAAAAGGGCTAAGAATGAATAAAACGTATAGACCCAAAATAATTTGTTTATCCCATAAACAGCATATACCACTCAATTTTCCTCTTTCTACGTGACTCTTAAACTATCAAATAGGTATTACCTACTGAGTTCAGAGATGACCTAGAAGCATCTGCATCATACTAGGTACTAAATAAAAAGTGTACAAAACTAAAGATATCTGGATATCCTCAGTCAACGAGACTCCTTGGAACTGCTGCAAGAATTTTCTGACCCAACTTTAGGCACTTTTTCACCCACATAGTTCAAAAATTCCCACAAGGATTTCCTTCTGCATCTTCACATCCTTGTTGTTTACCTTAAGCCTCATCCAAATGTAGCAGGAAATGTTCATCACACCAGAACACTGGGACAAAACTAACCATGAAAAAAGCTGCCTTCTGACTCCCTTAAACAATGGATTTGTATGAATGTGACAAAAAAGATGACAATGCCTTTAACAAGAAAGAGCAACCATTCTAAAGTGTACTAAAGGGACATTTTACAAATGTCTGCAAAATAAATTTTTTAAAGCTATTACAAAAATATTCATATCAGTGCTTCCCTTCCCATGAAGGCAGATGGAATATATAATGGTCTCTCATAACTGTCAAATACATCAGTACCTCTGAAATCTTAATTTAACAGTAGATGTAAAAATGCTCTTTTTTTTTTTTTTTTTTGAAAGAAATAAAACAATTCCTTTGCTCATCTTTGAGATTAAACGAACATCAGCTGCAATCACCTGATATTGTTAACAATATAACAGCCTTTTGGAATAGTAGAAATTGCCACAGCAATGGCCAGGAGAAAAGCAATTCTTTTTATACCAACCAAAAGCATGTGTGGTGAAATACTACCACAAATATTCTTCAACCATAGAACCACACAATCATCTAGTTTGGAAGAGACCTCCAAGATCACCGAGTCCAACCTCTGACCTAACACTAACAAGTCCTCCACTAAACCATATCACTAAGCTCTACATCTAAACGTCTTTTAAAGCATGCTATAATACATCACAGAGGCTTAAAATAAACAAAATAAAAATAAAAATAAAAAATGGTAAATATTAAAGGAAAATGTTTAACAGGTGAAGGTAGCAAGACTATGGCATTAGACCACCCAGTTCTTCCTCTATATTTACATCTAACTTGAGAAATTATCCACAAAGTCCCTGCTCTGTTCCTCAGCTGAGCTTCCTAGTTAGGGTCTCAAATGTGACTAAGCTTTTGTATGATGCTGAGAACTCTAACAAATAAAGCTGTATAGCAAGAATTCCTCTGTTATAAGAACTGTATTTCACAGAAAAGAAAAAGTGAAGGTAGTTGAAAACCACTTCAAACAAACTTGGGAAAAAAAGACACATTTTAAAGTACAATCTGAATTTCCTGCATACTGGCTCTGGGGATAATAGACTAGCATTTTAAGTTGTAAGTAAATGCAGATAATGTCAAGCAGTCTACTTTCTTTGTAACTTTTATCTGAAAAGCTTTTTGTATTAAGACACAGCAGTTCTGCTCCCACAAACATACTGCTTCTATGCTTGAGAAAATTCTGTAAGTGGAGTTTAAAATGCTTGCCAGAGAAAATGATGTGGATGAAACGGTGAAGTGAGTAATATATGCTCATCTGCAATCTAGCAATATGCAATTTTGTGAGAATTTTATTAATTGTTTTAAGCAGTAGAAACATCAAGTTAGCAGCAGCTCTTACCTTGGGGATAAATTGAGTCCCTCTCCACCAGTAACTGATAAGTCTCATAAAAATCTTTGCCTTTCTGCATTATTAGCAGCATGTTGTGGTGGCACAAGACAAGGCAACATGTAGCAAGGCAGTAATATGTAGTAAGTCACAACATGTAACACGTTTCTACAGTTTTGTGGTTTGGGGTTATTTTTTGCTTTTTCTTTTTAATTCTTAAATATGTTTTTAGAATCAGTCTTACTGAGCTTGAAAGGGAGCTCTGGAGATTTTCTAGTCCAACTGCTGTGTTCAAAGTAGGGGGCATGTATAGCAGGTTGTTTGTCTATCTGTGTTTTGAATATCTCCAGGGATGGAGATGCCTGAACCTCTCTGAGAAACATGTTCCGGTATTTGACCACCACATTCTTCCCCACGTGCAGGACTTTGTAGTTCCCTTTGTTGAATTTCATGAGATTTCTGCTTACACTATTCTCCAGCCTGTCAAGGACCCTCTGACTAGCAGCACAAGCATCTCATGTATCAACTAATTCTCTCAGTTTCATATCATCTGGAAACTTGCTGAGGGTTCACTCTGTCTAATTATCCAGGTCATTAGTGAAGAAGTTAACAGTAGTGGAACCAGTAGCTACCACTGCAGTACATCACTGGTGACTCACCTGCAGCTGAATTTGTGCCACCGGTCACAAACCTTTATGTCATTTCAGCCAGTTTTCAGTCCGACTCATTGTTCACTTATCTAGTCTGTACTTCATTGGTTTGTCCACGAGAATCTTATGGGGGAGAGTGTCAAATGTGTGGCCTCAAAGAGTGGCCTCACAATGACATCAGCCAGTTCCTTCAGCAGTCAGTACTCTACAGGTTCAAGCTGTACTTGATGCAGAGTGAACGACATGAGGTGAAGGTGAAATTTCCAGTCCTATGGCTAGTTCTTACCCCTTTAGATGTTGCATGGTTTTTGCTCATTGATCACAAGTCATTCAAGTAGAGAGTGACCTGTAGATAAGCTACATTTCTAGACATGCCCCTACCTGCAAGGAGTTGGGATAAAGCAGAAAAGATGTTGCATCTAGTAAATCCAGCTCTTTTTTTCATGACAGAGCTGTTCAGTGAATAATTGTGAGGCGTGAAAATACTTGTCACCAAATCATTATGAAGTGACTGCTCTGCTCCCCAGTTTGGAAAACCAGCATGCAAGATGTTGGCGTGATTTCTGCTGACCTCATCCCTGTACTAAATGGTTAAACATAGTGATGGCAGAAGTGTAAATGAAAAAGGAATACATACTATCCCATACCTCAAATATCTCATTAAAATCTTACTAAACAGATTGCTGTGAGGTTAAAAAAGCATTAATTTCAGAGAGAGTCAAACAATCATGCTGACCTAATAGGAATAATAGTACTTTTTAATGGAAGAATGCTCTCTTTATCTGAGATTGTAAAAACAAATTGAGACTTCATACATTCAGCAAAACACTTTAAGAGAAACTCTTACTTTGTCAGATCGGGATCAGATTTTTTAACATACCCGTGATAAAGGTACTAGAGTACACATTACAACTTTTTCTCCAAACAATTTTAAATCCATCATGCTACTATCCAAATTTCAGGTTCATCTGATTCTGTGCAATATCATTCTCAATAAAAGCATCTTACTCCTGAAATCTTTTACACATTAAGCACACTAGAATGAAGTATAATGATATTTTGTTCAGATCACACCAGATGAATCTAAATTGTTGCCTAACTGATAATATCCTCTAATCCTCAAGAACATCATACTATGCATTTTACTGACCTGCAAAGATATCTCCTACAAGACATCATTATTTTTCAGCTTTTTCAACTATTTCAGAGCTAAAAGAAATTCCAGTTAAAAAAAAAAAAAATTACCCTTGCTTCTCTCTCTGCATCCAGGGTTCCACCAACTTGTTCTTGAAGCAATGCGTATGCTCTTTGCAAAGCTTGATACTCTCTTGTTAGCTGGCAGAATCTTAGTTCAGCTTCTTCCTTTGGTGTGCTCTTAATGAAGAGGAAAAAGAAGTGGGTTTGTTTATGTAATGACAAATATATATGATAATCTGTTTGTATACATAAACAGAGACACAAACACACAGCAAGAAACACAATTGTCCTGAGTCTTAAAGTTCAAGAAAGCTTTAAAAAAAACATCACAAGTAGAAATGGAAGGAAAGATGACTTGAGAATAAGGTAGAAATGCAGAGGATGAGGTAGAAATGCAGAGATCAGTAGCTGTATCAATTCAATAATTTCAGGACAGTGTAAGATACTAGGTAAAGCAGTAATGCATAGAAATGGCAAGAAACTGACTGAGGAATGTCAAGGGGGATCAGTTCTATGCACAATTTTCCTCAATAACTCCAGTGCCACAAGGTGTTCAGAAGGGGTTTGTCCTACTTGTCATGCAGTCCACCGCATCCTTACTCGTTGTCTGTACTACACATAAAGCAATTTGCCAGAAAAAAACCAACCAAACAAAAAAAACCACTAACACAGAAGTTCTATTTAAAAAGCCATAAGATTTTTTTTAAAAAACAATCTTTTTTTTTTTTTACTTGAAGTAATTTTAATATCTTAATTTGCTTTGAATTTTAAGCAACTGACATCAACACTTTCAATGTCTTTTCTATAATGCTAAGAGCAAGAAATGTCCTTCCCTTTAATTAATTTTTGCTCCAGGAACTCAGGCTCCAAGGAACAGAGATTAAAATATTATTAGATATTAAAGCTAGGAAAATAGGAAGTCTGTTGTGAGTGAGGAGTATGAGACACAAGTGAGTGAACAGGATAGAAAGATGAAAGAGAGTATCTAACTCATGCTTTGTCCTCAGCCTTGCGATCTCCTAAAGTAGGCCAGCTGCAGTGTATATCACAGAGCTCAGACAAAACATGACAGTGGGTATTTACTACCTATGATCATTTAAGCCTTAATGAATTGCAAAAGCCTCTCTTACTATCACAAAAACAGTAAGAAAATCCTAGTTGTAACAAAACAGTAAAATAAATTACAAGGTTGAAAGGCAAACTATTGTCTAGTAACTATTGACTTTTGGCAAAGCAACATGCCTATTCATTTTCTTTTCACAACTAAGAAATGGTTTGAGAAAAACATTTTTGTTTCTCAGCCCAATTATCTACCAAGTATGTAAGGCAGAATATTAACTTATTAATTCTATTGCAATGACTGTGTTTTTTTTTACTGGACTTGAAACAAAACAAAACAATTCCTTGCCAAATCTTTTTTAGTTCCTACGGCAGAATAGTTGAAAAATGTTTGCATTTATACTCCATGCCAATTTCTGTAGAAGTTAAAAACAAATCATCTGCTACTTACATCATCCAAATCTTCCTCTGGTGTTGCTGGTGTCCTGTCTGTTTTATCTGTGTTATATGAAGTTACAGATGATGTTTCTGAATCTATGGATTCTTCATCAAATCCAAAAAATGTCTCCACAACATGCCTCTGAAAAGTTAGTTTTCCTTAGTTACTAGCAAAAGAGTTAGAAAACCCCAGTGACCCAGTAAACAGCAGCCAAGGTCTTCTCTGACCATTGTTTTAGTATTCAGGAAGAAAAATGGTTCCTGTGTAAACTCTTGTTCTATGAATTCCATTGGATTAGTTAACTTTCCAGCACCATTTGCTTAAGTAGATTCAAGAAGTAAATTGCACATAGCACTGGGTAATTGCCAGTACAATAAGGCTTTAACACAAAGACCAAAGCTAATTATCAAAATCATACAGATCTTGAATATTTCAAGATTCACAGTGGAGGACTGCAGTATCTGTACAGAAGAAAGTAACCCAACAGGATGTAACATATATGATGTAGTACCAAAAAAAATAAAAAAATACTCCAAAGAATTATGTGGAATTAACTTTGACATTCATATTGCTAAAAAAAAAAAAAAAAAAAAAGATCCATTTATAGTATTTATTTTGCAAAATCCTACTTAAAGGTATGCATTATTCCTTTCCATTTATTTTTCCAACACCATCATTCTGAATTTTTTCAAAAGTTTGCTCCAATAGCAAAAAAAAAAGTACAAAACTCAGCATTTTAATACAAATTTTAAAAATTGTGCACAATGTAATGCATGCTTGTAGACAACTAGAGAAAAATTGTAGCCAAAGAAAGTGAATAATACAATATTAGTACTAACAAATGTGACATTTTACATAAAATGTCACAATTGCAATAATCCTTCCACCATTTCCAGCAGTTTCCTAATACATACTTAGAAAGCAGAAAATTTCTATAGAAAATGTTGCTGTCCAAAAAAATCAAAATACTGTTTTAACATTTAACTGAGAAATAAGTTTCTCAAGCATCGCTCCTTCCAAAATACCATTAACAAATGTTAACTATTATTAATCAATAGGAGTCTAACTTTCTACACTACACAAGTGTTCTGGTAACCCCTAGAAATTCAAAGAACCAAGGAAATTAAGATAAAGGTATAAGTTGCTGGAAAAATTAAGTCAGGTTATGAAGCATTGTTGACAGAGAGGCTGGTGGAGAGAAGTGGTTCTAAGAAGACGAAGGAAAAAAAATGTCTACCTGTCTCTATTTTTGGCCCTGCTTGATGCTGAATCACAGATTCTGATGTCAGTATTTTTTGTTTGCTTTGGTTTTGTTTTGTTTGTTTTTAAACTACAAGCCACAGGCTGTACGTGAGAAGTTAATAGCCCTTTTCATTAAATAAGCCTAAAGGATAAAGAATAAATAAATTAGTTGTTATTACTTCTGAACATCATTTTACATCTCAAGCAAGGCCAAACTGGCTAACTGAGTGGCATTGTGAGCTGTCATTTTCTTTCAACGTATTGAAAGGCTTTATTTTATCTATATTGCTCTATCTCATTATGAATTCTGAATATTTACTTTTCACTGAAGTCTTCTAGACTTACTTAACTTTATCCATTCTTCCTTATAGGTATGAAAAATACTATCTCCACTTTTGCATAAAGCTCCATAATGTATGGTACATTCTTTTGGCTTAGCTCTAGTCAACAGCCAAAATTCCCTATCTTGAATGAAGTGGTACCATAAAATAAAGGGGTGAGTTGGTGCCTGCGTACATAACACTGTGCACTGCATGTCCAGCCTGCAGCCCACGGTCCAGGTCACCAGGTTATCACAATCCACCAAGTCCCACCTAACTGAACAGCTCCATAGTTGTTTCACATTACAGCAAATCCCACTCAAGCTACTGAAGACAACTTTAATGCCCTGTCCTAAGACATTTAATTGCTTTACTTAAGATGCGTCCTTCACATAATAATTTAAAAAATTCATTCAGACTGCATTTTCAAATTAACTGGTTTTACTAAAAGCTTCTGAAAGGATATTATGCACTCAGAAAAAAAAAGTCACATTTTTTTCCAAATTGAATATGGTTCTACATCCATCCATGGATATGCAGATACAGATGATGCCACACAGACCACAGAAAGCTTTTGTACAATCTTTAAAAAACAACCTTAATTTTGTAAGCTAATAGACCACTAGCATTACTATCAGGTATATTCAAAAGAAAAGAAAAGGAATGCAGTTTTAGTACTAAAACCCTATAAAGGCACATTTCTGTTCTCTCAGTCATTTTGGAAGCACTGTGTTGCCAGCACTGTGAGCCTAGCAGAACTGTCTTAAGACAAACACTTCCCTGGGATAATTTAATTCTTTCTTCCAACATTCACATTCTACACCAGTTTGTTCACCATTCTTCCCCGCTCAACAAAACAAAGGACACAGGGAATAGATTTAAGCTGTATTCTAGAAAGATAAATACTTATCCAGAAAAATAATTTGTTCTCTCACATTCAAATTACAAACATTTCAGACCCCTCTCTCATCAGAACAAAGGTTTACCAAGAAAACTGAGGTGAACAAAAACTAGACCTTGGGAGATCCAAGCCCATCCAGCTTTCCTCCCACACTGGACACTGGCTACAGCCTACAATCATCTAACAGTAGTACTACAAGTAGATACTGGGAGTTGAAAATGGGGCTAAATAGACTGCACTCAAGTTATAAGGAAGGCCACAAGACTGCTTTATGACTCCAGACCAATGAAGAGATATAGTTTCATAAAAATGAAAGCAGATGATATGGACGTAAGGAAGAAGAGAGCAGGCAAACAAAAACCAAGAGACTCCCACCAAGATTGCATCCTCATTTCTCAATGTGGATACCATTTACTCAAAGATGTTGAGAGTAAACCCAAAACAAAGCTGCATGCAGACTTTTATTCCAATGCTTTTGTATCCTGCTCTTCCACCTGTATTAGCTTGTCTGTGGATTCAGTTCAGAATATTTGGACTGTGCTTTGGATGACCCTAGCCAAGGACAATCAACTCAGAGGGCTGAAGAATGGCTGACCCTGCTCATGCCTAAAACTTCAAGACTGCTCAGCCTCGTGAAAATGATAAACACACTACAGCAAAGTTCAAAGAAAGTCTGAAACGAAGTATAGTCTTAAGGGCTGGCACAGGGAGTAAAACTCAAGACTTGATTTTAAAAAGGCTGGTAGAAGGGACTTCAAAAGATGGAGAGAAAAATGCCAATGGCACAAATAATACACACATATATGGCATAGATAATACAGTAGCATGAAGGTCAGCAGCTTCCTAGTTAAACACATTTGTATACCAAGTCTTACTTTTAGTTTTTTTTTTTTGCTATATCTCAAACTACAAGCACTTTTGCAGATAACTCAGCTTAAATATGCATCTTGCCTAAACCATGCACACACACACACCTGTGCACTGTTTCAAGGAGTTTCAATAAATAAATAAATAAATAAAATAGCCAAACAACAGTTTTTTTGACTTTACATAAATGTATAAGGGTTTGAGAAGATCCTTGAGAAGAAATGTCACCAATTTGACAAAAGATACTAGCATGTAAATATTTATGTTTGCCTATATATATATAAATAATACACTTGATTATTTGATGGAAGGGAAATATGCAAGAAAATTAGTATTTACTATGATACTAAAAAATCCCTAAGCTTAAACGAAATTTAAAAGTCAAAACCTGTTAAATGCTATGCTATGGCTATAATATTGGAGTTATGAGTGAACCATTCATTTGCTTTTTAATGCCTCATTCCTCTACAGAGAAGCTGCATATTTATCATTTTGTGGATAAGATACTTTCCACAGAAATAGAGATAAGGCATTTAACCATTGTGTATTAATCATACATGTATGAATTTCTCCATGACATAATTACAAAATAGCTGGTTTTATTGTTGATCATCTAATATTTGAAGCAATTATCTGCAAGAAGTGATTCACAGCAAAATCAGAATGAATTAACTGATAACAGCTGTAGAGAAAAAAAAAAGATGACATCTGAGTCATACAAAGTTTGTTGATTAAAAGCATAAATAAATACAGTGACTTCTAGGGAGATCCACATATAGCTTAAGAGCTGGATCACAATGGCTTTTGTAAAGCATATGTGAGCATGTACAATACTCACTGGATTTTTGTAACTATACAGTTTTCATTCAAGTTTCATTCAAGCTTTTCTTAAGAGGCACAAACATTCTCGAAACATTCCCAATCAAGAAATTATTCTTTTATATTGATTTGTGCATTCTATTGTTACCTCTAAATCATAGCTGAGAAAATAGTCATATCAGTAACTAAAAATTTGATTTAAATTCTAATTTCCTCTGGCTACTATCATGTATTTGATAGCAAGTATTTTTCACATGAATTCGTATCAATGCTTTCAAGTAATTTTAAAGTAAAATCGTGCATTTGGCCTTTGTAACTCAAGTATTAAGGTTTCTACTGAAGTATAATTCTCAGTAAACACAACAGTTTAGACTATTATAAATCAATACATAGAACATATTACATGCATATTTCAACATACCTCCATTTTTAATGATTTGGGCTGGATATACTTACATATAAATAATCTAATTTCTCTGTTCCTAAAGGAGGAACTTTATAGTTAAATATTTCATTTTCAATAAATTAATCTAACATGATAAAAATAATCCAGGATGAATTTCCTTGTAATTCAATCAGATGAACTTATCAGTAACTTCTTACCTTCATGCTTATAAGTCATTTCTTGGCAGCCAGAAAAATACAGGCACACCAAAGCACAGAGGCAGATAAAAAATGAAAAATATAAAACAAGAAATATGAACTCCATCACACTGGCATGCAGGCCTTCCACTATCACAAATAGAGTTCATTTGTCAAAGTTTAAGTAAAGAAACAAATCTGCAGAGTCCTGCAGTTACCAAACAAACTGGGCAATCACTGTTATTCCATTCCGTGTGTTAAAAAAAATATATAAATAAATAAAGGAAAGAAAGAAAAAAATACACTGTTTCCAGACTTTGTTATTTCACTACCAAAACTGGGAGGAGAAAACAACAGCAACAACAAAAAAAACCAAAGAAAACAAAAACAAAAACACACTCATTGCACCTGAAAAAAAAAAAAAAAGCATGCCTTGAACAGCAAAAGGAAGATTCACTCTGTGACTTGCAGTCACAGAGGTTATAAAGCCCCATCCCACTATGCTGCTCCTTTCCTCATGGGTGACCTGAGCTTGTTGCCTGTGCTCGTCCATGGACCTGTATGTCCCTTGGTAATTAAACGAGTGCTCAGTTAAACCTACACTAGCAACAGTAACCTAGTGCACTTACACTGCTCCAGCAATAACATAGATACCTAATTGCAAGAAGAAATAATTAAATCCCTGGTACTTTCAAAAGCTTTTCAGCTGAACTAATGTTATTTAGACACAATAGGGCTATAAAGGCTATTGGATTAGTTTGAAAGATCATTCCCACAAGCTGTTTTACAGACCGAGAAAGGTATGCCATGGGTACTGTTCTACCTAACAGGAATCACTGTTAGGAAAACACTCATTTTAGAAATGTCCATATACTGGACATTGTTTAGTCAGAGTACTGTGAAAATTAAGGAAGCTGGAGTGTAAGCGTACCCATTCAGGAAAAGCTGCAACAGTACATGAGTGCAATAGAACCACAGAACGGTTTGAGTTGGAAGGGACCTTAAAGACCACCCAGTTCCAGCTCTCTGCCATGGGCAAGGACACCTCCCACCTGACCAGGTTGCTCAAAGCCCCATCCAACCTGGACTTCAACACTTCTAGGGATGGGGCATCCACAGCTTCTCTGGGCAACCTGTTCCAATGCCTCACCACCCTCATAGTCTTCCACCCGTGCACCTGTTTATTAAAAGAAAAAACGAAACTTCCTACACCTTCTAGTGTAAGCTTATCTGACCACATTCACGAAACTCAGTTCCCATCAGTTATTTCCTTTTTCACTTTGTCAAAGAAAGTGGGGCACAGATCTGGAAATAGATCCAACTCCAACAGCCAAACTTGATAATTAACTAGTGTTAAAGATGATTTTACACTTAACAAAACTTAGAAAAGCAAAGCCAAAGATTTACATCAGTAATTTCTCCTTCTGAGTGGTTGGTTAGGACAGACACAGCCATAGTTTCTTTTACTGTTATATATAGGTTATCATCTGTAGGATATAAAAATCTTGTGCAGATCATAGACAGAAACACACTTGCACTGTACATGTCTCTATATAAAGCAACTCATCCTAGACTGCATTTATAGTCCATGGAGAGAAATAGGCAATTTCAGGACAAAACCCATATGGCCTATTTAGATATCTACTTCCAGAGGAGAACAATCACAACATTACCACTCTGTCCAGAGAGAGATGTCTGTATCTCAGTGATGTTAATGACATCTAATCAAGCATTTGGTTTGATGAGTTCTACCATTTTCAACTAGATTCCAGAGATGGGCTGTAAAACCATATAAGATGAAGATGGTACAATCCCAACAGCATATCCAGATGAGCAGTCCATTCTACATAGATTGTTTAAATAAAAAGTGCTGGAAGTTTACATAGCTTTGAGGATTTTGATTTATCTTTCTGGATTTAGAACCTAACTAAAGTATTCCAAACCCTTTTGACTCCCTGTCCATGAAATGTAGGAGTCAAGAAAACATGGAGAAATTCCTGACCTGAGATAACCTTTTGAAAGTCCTGTTAAACCAACCTTTAAGTGGGAGCTAGGCAGGCACAACTAAGACAAAGCACATTTTGCAATGAACTTTGAGAAGATTTTAAATGGTATAATATACCTTTTCAATATAGCTGCCTATGTGGATTTTGCTTTGGAGTCAAGCTATAGTGCCTCTATATTAAAATAATGTAATAACAAAAAATGTAAATTTCTTTGGCTTATAACAATCATTAAAATAAAATAAAAAATAAAAATATTTTAAAATTAAGGTATGAAATTTTAAAATGTACCTATCACAATTAGAGAAAGGATGGGTCTTTGATTTGAACATTAAGGGGGGGGGGGTTAGGGTGGGGGAGAGGAAGAGAGGATGCTTTTTTTAATTTTGTTTTTAGGTTTTGGAGTGTAGTTGTTCTAATTTTTGTTAAATTCTCAACCCTAGCTGTAACTCAATATATTTTTATAGAGAATTAGAGTGAGAAATAACAATCTAAAATCTAAATCTATCTAATCTATCTAAAACAGTAAGGCAAAAAACAAGAAAATTTACTTAGACGATTTGATATTAAGATATAACAGATTAGCTGTGCAAAGTTTCAAAGCATAATTTTGAAGGAAGTTGCAGTTCTGCCTTTACACAGGGGCTGATAGTAATCATAACCCAAATTACACATAACATACAAGCAAATACACATAGCAAGTAATAGGACCCTAACAAATATATTATTGATGACTTATTTCCTTCATTAAAGAATTAGCGCATTTAAAAACTACATATCTGCACATATATGTATGTATATATAACATAAAATGCACCCAATTTTCAACTAGATCTGCCTTTTCTCTTTTCCCAGATTGACCCATTCTGTCTAGCTGTTCCTCCACTTGCATTTTCTTCAGAAGTCTCTATCACTGTCCCCTCTGTAACACACACAAGTGACTCTTTACACCCTTATTTAAAAGTCAGGTGGAGAATTTTATACCCCCACAACCCAGGTCCATAGAGCGCCAGTCCAACTTAAAAACCTTCTCTTTTAATTGTTATGTTGTTTGTTGCCCCTCACTCTACCAACAATAGCGATTGACATTTCCCTACCCAACTCTTTCACTGAGAAAATTATAGGATGTTCTCAAATTGCAAGTAAGTAAAAACAAGCTTTATGATAGGAATGAAGACTTGCTACATATCACATTAGTTCCTAAAAATCCTCCCAAGAACCTTTAGCAAGGGGAAGGTCTTCCACAACAAGGTCTACCTCATTTTTCTAGCTCAGGCCTCAGTCTCACAACTCAGGGTCACGTCCTCAGGGTGCTCACTTGGGCTCACAAGTCTAGAGGAGGACAGCCAGATCACCATGTAGAGAAATACATGTACAGAAGAGTGATGAGCAAAGGAAGGAAGCAGCTGGCAAAAGCTCAAGCTTTTCCTCAACAGGTAGCATGGACGGAAATAAGAAGCAAAGCACTAGTAACTCCGTTGCTCATATGCACACAATTCTTGCTGTAAACTCTGCAGAATACAGCATTCTTGCCACATGAAGAATAGCAATGCAATAAAGTTTTCAGTGAAATCAAACCCATTTCTCAAACCTTCATGTTGTACAACTCTTGTTCTGTTCAATAAGGAAAAGAAGATGATATCACTAAGGAAGCATCTCACTCAAGGAAAAATAGGTAAAGAGAAGGGGTTCAGAGTGTAGGTCAGCTGAAGTTCTGTCAACCCAGGATATTTTTAATACATAAATTAATAATTATGGGTGTTTTCAGCCTATGAAAATTAGCACTATTAGTTATCAAATCATAGATTTTTTTTTCATTTAGGAACTTTGCAGTTTAGTAAAAGATCTACGCAATTTATTTAAAATATGAGGAGGGCTAATAATTACAGAAGACAAAAAAAATATGGTGTCAGATTAGGTACACACTTTTCTTTTTTTTAATCCTGTTTTAAACTTGCTCACAATACATAAACTTCCAGGTATGGTACACAAAGAAAGAACAGTTAAGGTTTGCTGTAAACACATTTGGCCTCTATCAGCCTTACATTATATAAAAGAAGAAGGTGTATAAAATTTATTATTGCATTTGAATTTTTCTTTTTTTTTTTTGTATGACAAAGACATATCATTATTAGAAGCATCATTTGAAGAATTACCACCAATACAGAGAACTGAAAAGGAGAAATATTTCAGAATACAGCTATTACAGAGCACAGAGCAATAAAAAAGCACCACCTGGAGGTCATCAGGAGTATACTACGCAGAACACATCAACACAAAACAAAAAAAAAATACTAAAAGCATGCATCTTAAACCATGATATACTTGATAATAACCTCTCTTCATTTCCATTTTCTCCCTCTTATCCCATTTTCCTCCCCTTACATGCTCCAGGCTGCTCATGCTCAACTTCACAAAAAAAAACAGTATTTAGCAATTACTTAAAACACATATTGCAATAAACACTGAAGGTACATTCAGAAACAAAACTTTCCTTTTCTTAGTTCTATTTTTTTCTTTGCACTCTAGAACAAAACAGTTACAAGAGAAAAATAGTTATCTTTTTTTTTCTATTTATATATCTACATAAATATCATTTCAATAACATCCTTAGCATGAGTTAAAGTTTTCAATGTAATTAAGCAGTAACTTTGTGCAAGTGCTTTAAAGGGGTATACTGTATTTAAAAAGGACTGAGAATTTGCACTCTAAAATATTGGTTGTTTCAAGTCATTATATCATTAGGCTTCAAGACACTTGAATTTAAGCCACAATGGCTAAAACTGCAATTATTTTGTGTATTAAAAACAAACTTGTGTGCAGTACAAAACTCCTGAAGCAGCTCCTACATTATCCAAAAAAAAACTTACTAGGGCCTTACTAGAGAAAACAGGAGAATTACATGAAATGTTATCATTCTAAATGATAACAATTAAATAGAGTTCTAACTTCAGTATTTGAAACTACTGTTGTTCATAGCAATCAAAAAGCACAGAAAATGAAGATTTGCTCACCTTTGGAGGCTTCAGACTTTTCCTCCTCTGTTTTTTAGACCTTAATAACCGTTCCCTTTCCTAGAACGAAAGATAACATTTTAGTAAAGATTTCTTTTGGAATCTCTATTTAGTTATGTCGAACACAAAGAAATATTACAATTTTCTTAAAGCCTGAGATAAAGCTAACACAATGTCTTTATCTTTTGAATGACACCATGTTGGTGTAACACCACGTGATACTGCAGTTTTATCTCTTTAAGCAAACAAACATTCAGCCACATGCTTTACACGCTTGATTGGAAGTTGGCAAGAAGAGGCTTCGTTAAATATTGGGCACAGATTTCTGACAGTTCTTTTGACTCTTTTACCAAGAAGCTCACTATGGAAACAGAATTAACGTTCTCAGTCCAGCATTCCGCCATCCTGAAGAAGCTGTTTGGTAGCCAAAAATGAATCCATCTTTAGTAATCATACCAGGCATCCTCTGACATACAGTTTGATAGTGCTACATGTGACTTACCCTTGTATGACAAAAGTCTAAAATCCAAAGGTGTTCTCTTATTAAGGGAAATTAGCCCTACATTTAACTTAGTACATCAAAACAAAGACTGCTTCAGATCAAGCATATTCAGAATAGCCCATGTCTTTTTTCTAATGTGGCCTTGGAATAAGATCACAATTAACTAAGTCATAATACAGCTATAATTGGAAAAACACTGGGTTGAGAAACATTGAAGTGCAAGAATATTGTCTTGAATTCCAAAGAAGAGGAGAAAGACAAGGTAAGAAATGCAAAGGAGGGCATAAATTAAAAAGAAAAAAAAAAAGTGGGTGATTTATCTCCTTGCCTTTTTCCCAATTCTTTCATTAGCTCTGCATCTTTGTTTGCAACACCTCTATTTTTAAAGGAGTGATAGCAGTAGCAAGTGCATCTCTAGCAGTTATTGCTCACTGTATGGTATTTTTCTATTCAGAGTTACTTGTTATACATTCAGTTCGGAAACTGGACAAATAAGAAGCACCCAGTAGGAATCACAATAAAATAATTCATCTTTATCAGCACATTGTCCCAAGAAAGAAGTTTTGGAAAGTAAGAAATAATTCAGAAAAGCACAACACTTACTATTGCACCTTTAATACATCTGGCTTTTGAAATAAGGAAAAATAACAACTGCCGAGGTAGACTGAAACAGATGTTCCATGGTGTAGGAAAACATAATATATAAAGCTAAACTTGAAACCACACAGCTGAATTTTAGACACTGCAGGAGAAGAATGTTCCCTCCTCAGGGACCTGGTTAAAGCACAGTCCCTGATTTAACCTAGGTCTCCTGCATTAAAAGCAGGTGTTCAAATAATTGGAGAAACTAGCTAGTCTTCTCACTGTCTTTCCTTTTCTTTCCTCTCACTCCACTGAAGAATGAACAAACACTTCCTAAACCCCTCACTCCTTACTCTTACTAATTTTGTTTGCAAGAAGACTGCTCAGTTTACTTTCTGTCTCAATCACACGTCAAACTACCAGAACAATAATAATGCCAATTTAAAAGATAAAAAAATTTAAAACATTGTTAAATCACTAGCATGTTTTGCAAGCATCTGAGTTTATCTTGACAGCTTTCCTGTTAAGACCTGACCAGGAAATCCTGTCATCAGAGAACTCAAGTTGATAGGGATTCAAGAGCATCAAAGATACTCTTCAAAGGACAAGGTAAATCGATTCAGACAACACTATTGCCTAAGACTATCATTCTTTTGTCTGTGTATCACATTGGTCTCAGCTGGAGTTAAGCTGATGACTTTTATATTAATCAGGTATGTGACATGTGGGTCATTTTTAATATTTATGATACATTTGTATTCTCCTGAGGTGTGATTTGGACCAGAAATAATAGCTAAAAAGCACAATGGAAGTGCAGAGTTCCACTGCATTCATATTGCAGGTGAAGCATCAATTAGTTTGTACCGCCAATCAAAGCAGTAACATAGTTAATGATTTAACTTATTTTTGCCCCTGAAAATGTATCTGTAAATAGGAGATAAAGCAACAATGAAACCATATTTTAAAATGCTTATTAATTTTACTTTCATACTTAAAACTATTTAATACTAGTTGACTAAAGTTAGGATAGGATACATTTCCTCAAATTACTGGCTAAGATGCAGTGGGTAGAGTTCTTTCATACCTACTTCACGAAGAAATATAAATTGAGTTATATCTGCATATATTGGGAATTTAATGTAGTGACACAGACCTTGCCTGTAAAGTTGTATTTGGAAGGTAAAGCAGCAACCCTTTGTGAATCAGACCTTCCATTAGAGTCTGGCAAAGATCCTACTGCTTGCAACACTGTGACACTGGAGAATGCACACAGACATTGGCACTAATTACAGAGAGAAATCCTGGGTCAAAATCTGAAGGGAACTGTCAAGAATAGAGACAATATTCCAGACCAAGCGATAACATATCTTCTTTTTTTATACTTTGTATCTTCTATTTTTATTTTCAGTGTTCTAATCGATTGCTTAATCTTTTATTTAGACAGAGTGATCTTAAATTCGTTTCATCATCATGTAGCTTTCAGTAGTGCCAATCTGAGATCCTCTAGAACATTCTGCCTGAGTTCCAGGTGCTGCTCCAGAAGGGCATGGATCTCTCAGAGATGATAAATAATCTCTTCCAGCACCAGAATGGTGTATCCTAATGTCCAAAACACATCTAGAACAACTAAAGTGAGTCCCAAACAGTGCAAAAATCTCTGAGCATCATCTTTAGTAGTCTTCACAGAGGGTAACAGCTGTGCCAAATACCAAAATACGCTGCTACCTTTAGTTAAATTAGTCATGCAAATTTCTCTCTATTTGCTATAAATACAGCTAGTGTGGGCAGCTCAGTTAAGTGAAATGAATGCCATTCTGCATGTTCCTTTTTTTCAAGAGAACTTCTACATCAAGAGAGAGGTTGGATTTACAGTAGGGTCTATATCCAACATATTTCCGTCATTAAGTTTTGGAAAGCTTCCTTTCCTCCAGGTTCCTCAGCTGTTGACAGCCAGTTTTGTAAGTAAGATGAATGGATTGATACACCTCTTTCCACAAGCAGCCCATAAATGGTAAGTGCTTTAAGATCCAGAGATTTATACACATTCCAAAGGAATTCATTCACCACTTGGGAAATAACAAGAACCCTTCAATGCTGAAGAACTACTTATATGCCACTACTACAACTGGAGTTAAAATATTGCTCTCAAATCTTCAGTTTGCCTATAGATGTGTATGCATGCATATATGTGTACCAGACGTGAGAAGTATTACCACTGTGAGATCATCAATAACATGCTGTTTTTCTTTGACTTGCAGTCTAAGAAATTCAATTTCTTGTTCCTCCCGTGTGCTACTAAGATCATTTAAAGATGTGTGCCTCTTCAGTGCTGGTTGTGCAGATAACTTCTCTTTCTACAAAATTAAAATAAAATCTGTTATTAAACACAAGAATGTTTTAAAGGGTCTTCCCATAACAGTAGGAACATCCTCACATGTGATGTAGCAATCAAGAATTCTGCATACTCATCACTGCATCCTCCACCACAACATAAGGCCTCTTTCACCAACAAAATATCATACATTTTGTGTGCCTTGGTGTCAGTACTTCACATAAGGTAGTTTAGGGCAGCATCAAAGACCAGTCAGGGACAAAATTAGAGGCAAGCAAACTCAAGATTCTACAATGGTACAGCCATTGGCACATGCATTTAAATTCAGTTTTGACTTTTAATCAAAAAAGCAGCATTACTAAAGCTGATTTTGTCATAAATTTTTACAGCCTCCAAACACATTTTTAACTATTTGTGATCCTTTTCCTTAATCAGTGTGAATTGATACAACACAAAGACACAAAAGATATGTCACTCTGAATTTAGAATAGGAGTATTCAAGTGCATTGGCTGAATTTGACAGACATACCATCCTACTGTTGAGACTCTGAAATGTCTGTACCAGAGCAAAAGCCTCACAAGCACTTCCACCTTGAAGCAACTGTGTTCTCATAACGTGACATTAGATATGATTACTTACCAATTCTATATTTTCCCTGGAAAGATTTTTTATTTTTTCTTCCATTCTCTGGATGCACTGCATCATATCATCATTTTTTTTGCTCATCCTCTTATTTTTTTCAACCAAAGGCTTCAGCTGACTTTCTGTCTCTCGAGAACGTTTCAGCTGTAAATGGCAAGGAACAAAGTAAGCTGTGCTTTAGTTTGTAATTGCAGGAAAGAAGAAATTTGTGGGTTTTCTCTTGCCTTTTTTCCTTCATTCAGAAAGTTTAGTTCTTTTGTTAAGTGGCATCTGATAGGCTATTGCTAAACTAAGAACTAAAGGAGTCCAAACAAATAAGAAATAGCTCTGGTCCCTATATTGCTCCTGGAAAATGCTTACGATTATCTATAAAACTGATTTCTTGATAAGCTAATCTTGTTGCATATAAACTTATTGTGAGCAATTATGTCTAGGGTAGCAATCTTTTACCAACTCAACTATCCCTTAGTAAACTCTTCCTCCTTTACTTTAAAAAAACCCTTATACTTAATGTGTAATTAGAGCAATGAGAGAGTCAGCCAGAGGGCACAGATTCAATCTCAGCATTCTGCTGACATTTCCAAGCTGCTCAATTTTGCTCCTGTGGTCTTGTGATGTTAGACAATTATGTGAAGCAAATTACTGCCCTTTCTTGTATTTGTATGCATTCAGTATTCTGCTATTTTATTAATCCTTGAGTCCTTTTCTATATTTTTTTCCCAATAAAAAGATTTTTCAATTTTCTGAGTTTTAACCAGAAATGAGAAAAAGATAATCTCTCCTGAGCTAGTTTCTATGAATATTTGGTTTTCTGTCTCATTCTCAGAAGAAAATGATTTTTACAGTACTTAATCACAACAGCTTACTGATATTACTAGGTTTATGTACTATTGTCTTGAAATATGACAAAACCTCTTCCATATGATTTCCAAAATGCATTTCTGAAACCTCAGCATTTGACTGAGTCATACATGCCTTCCATTAAGAGGGACACTGCAGTAAAGATGTTGCAGTACTTTAGCATTCTTCGGGGATGTTTTGAATGACTTATGTCCACAGAAAGGATTAGGAGGCTGAATAATCTTGTCTTTATATAATGCAACCTTGAAAGAAAGCATGATGTTCTTGTGAGTACAGAGTAGAGTAGTAGTAGTAGTAGTATTTTCCACTGGTAAAAGTGGAAGAAAAAGAAAATGAAAAACCACACCACTCAGCATCTAGGCAAAGTAGGGAAAACAGCTGATAGTACCCAGGTTAAAAAGCATGCTCTCCTTACCCCCAATAAAATAAAATAATTAACGAGGAATCAATTTTGTCATATGAAAAGGCAGTTTAGACTATATAGCTATTTAAAATGGAATAGATTTTTTGTTCCTTTTTTTTTTTTTTAAATACATGATTACGTTCTCAATTGATCCAATTTTACTCTAGTATGATCCAATTAACTTTGCTAGTCTAGATTCAGCCAAGATTTTGGACGAGAAAATTTCAAAAATTAGTTTGGATAATCATCAATATATTGCAACTAAATTTAGTCCTTTCATCATAAAGCAAAGCCCTCAAATCTCAACAGGAAAAACTAAGCACGTCAAAGCAACTATGAAGATGTCAGTGCTCCACTCAATTTATTGCATTGAAATTCTACCCTCACCATAAATAATAGCATTGTTTTACAGTCAGATACTCAGGTTGCATGAGGGCAAAATTCCACCTGATTAGAATGAGAAATCCTTTCTACTGCCATTGGAATAGAGCATTATAACAGGACATGTATAAAAATTCTTATTGTTAAAACTCACTTTCCATTGCAGTCAATGTGAGTTTTACCATTAATCTCATTAAAAGCAATTAAGAAGCAATGCAGGCTAGTAAAATTCATTCTTAAATTACTGTCATATCCATTCTTTCATGAGTTACTATCATTCTCCTAGGACAATTTCACCTACTTAAGAGATTACCCTTGAGAAAGGGGATGGCAGATTAGCCATCTCCAGTACATGAGAGCTTTTTAACTCCTAGCTAGCATAAGCATGTCACAAAACTAATGTCAATTTTGTCTATTTCAAAGATTAATATAGTAATTTGAGTGCGTGGATTATGCATGTTTTATACAACATTATTACACAGTGCCACAGGCAAGCTACAAGTCTATTTGGTTACGAGGGCCCCAAAATAAATTTATAAAGCTTTATTACTCTGGAACAAAAGGGATTCCACCCATGTCTATGGTGACAAAGTGAATATCCATAGAAATCTCTCTTACCTTTAGATATAATTGATTGTGGCCAAGCAGGACTAATTTGTAAATTATTTATAACAGTGACTTTCCAGCATTAATTCATTTACCATAAAGATGCCCTCCCAGTCACCATCTGTGTTGTTACTAATTAATTTACCAGTTCATTTCTTTCATCCGCTAAGAGAGTATTTCTGTCTTCCAGCTTCCTTATTACAGCATTCAGTTCAGCGATTTTCAGCTGAAATCTCCGCACATCTCGTTCATCCAAATGCTGCTCCTTTATATCAAAAACATAGAGACATATAAAATTATCTTATAAAATATACTTTACTACCCATAAATTTAATATCATGGTTTAACAAGTAGACTGTGTCAATCTAAAATCAACTCTTACATCAATATCTGGAAAACTTATTTTAATTAAAAGAAAAACTAAACAACATACTGTGGAAGTGCTACGTGATATCTTACATTAAAAGGATCTACTTGCCAAATGTATGTAAAGATTTAAGAGTTTAGAAAAAAACAAAGGTTGATATAAATAATATTTTATATATTACTGGTAACTTCTCACAAGATTTCTTACTATCAGTAGAACAAATCTAATGCATAGCGCATGGATTAAAATCACATGGCAGTTTTGAAAACTATAGTTTCTATTTTATAATTCTAAAATTATGAAATAACTAACTCTATGAAAATAATGGGATTCTAGATAAAGTTCCTTTTCAGTCACAGGAAACTAGTTAGTTCATAGATGAAGCTCACTTTTAGCTCACAAGCTAAAAGCTCTGTATCCACCTATTTTTCAACATTTTTTGAAATTGAAGAGGTCTAAGGAGTTTCTAACCATCAGCAAAACACCACAATGTAATGCAAGGCCATTTATCATGAATTAGTTCTAGTATTTTAAAAGTAGCCACAAAAACAATGTGAATACACAGGCAGTAATTGTCCCATGCTGAACATTTGAAGGGAATACAATTTTCTTACCGGGCTTCCCATCAGCTCAGTGATATCTCCCACTCCTGCAGGAAGCTCTCTCTTAGGGCTACTGTGGTATCGTTCTGCCTCCTTCACTTGGACAAGCTGTTCATCCAAAGCTTCTTTCTGAAGGAGGAGTTTCTGTGTATGGCCTGCCTGGATGCCAAGGTCTTTCTCCAGAGCCAGAATCACTCTGTCTTTGCCTTTTATTTCATCCATCTGGAAAGAAAAAAAGCAAGAAGGAAATTTCTATAACATCCCCAAGTGTTTACCGCATGCATATCCACAAACTTGCAAAAACAAAGTTCTGTTTCTCTCAGATTTATACCAGCAGCCAAACGGGGGTTGGTAAAAGGAAGATATCTCTTCTCTGAAGTCTTTTTCCCT
The DNA here is from genome assembly GCF_964034855.1 of Anser brachyrhynchus. Lineage (NCBI taxonomy): Eukaryota > Metazoa > Chordata > Aves > Anseriformes > Anatidae > Anser > Anser brachyrhynchus. Next base: position 66,531,312 of record NC_137698.1, read on the forward strand.
TCCCTTAAGAGTTTCAGCCTTCACTTGATCATGAGTTTGCTGGGTGCAGTCTCAATTCAAGTAACAAACAAAAATAGATGCAATCACACTGAAACAGAATATATAGCCACTGAAATTGTCTCCACTTTATCTGACTATACACATTTCTATAAGCTGAAGAGAAATCTCCCTTCACTATGTTCCAGAGAAGAAACAAAAGGCTAGTATGAGGGAAGACAAGAAGACCCTTTAAAGCTCACCTAAGCTATATTTTGAAGTTTGAGCAATAAACATTTGCTGACTCCCCTCTTTATTAGTGAAAAATCATGCAGGGTGAATCTCTTCACAGTCATTTTAAAATTAGTAGCATACACACACACACACGTTTCAACATCAATTCTTAAGCATACCTAAGCATTTTGTGTGCCTTTGCTATAAGATTCAAAGGAGGCCTAGTCTTTGTATAGAAGGAAAAAAGCAAATGCATGCCGAGCATTAGAATAAATGGTAGGGAGAACTAGTTTTTAAACACCATCTATGGTTACTGAACTGTGTTGTTCATACATCTCGATACCAAATAAAGCATGCTGCTAGCAGGGATCTATTGCAGCTCTCATAGGATTTGTCCCTCCCAGCATCAGTGTTAAATTCACTTTGGTACTATTCCAAACGCTAGAAGTGGGAATCTGCAGCAGTTACTATAGAAACACAACTCTTAACAAGAATATTAACCATTAATGATATATTTATTAGAACCATGCTCTATCTCCTTCAGTTTACTAAATCATTTTCTTGGCCAACAAACTCATGGAATTTTGGAAGTCAGAGTATTATATTTGTATGCAAAAAGAAAAATAAAAATAAAACCATGAACTTGTTAAATCATTCACGTATTGTTTATTACAGCTACATGCATTATTTATTATAGTCCTACACCCATAGAAGTCCTTCAGTCAAGTTCTAACCCACCCTCCCATGCCCCAGCCAAAAAAAAAAAAAAAGAGAGAGACAGAAATGCTAGAAAAAAATAAAACTTTGTCAAGTCTGAGAGTCTGAGTGATGCACAGGATTAACACAACCAGATTACATCATCAGATACAACTTGCTTCTTCAGGATTCCAGTCTTATTCCTTGCTACAAAACAAGTGAAATTAGTTTTCTGGATCCGAGTGGCAGGAGATGGCATGAGATGAACTCATGACAAGATCACAGAAAAAAGGTCAGATTTGAAGTGAATAAAGCAGGCTAGACTGCTCTTAAATCCCAATTATTGGTTCTGATGTAGATTTCCTTCCTGATTTGGGAAGGTCATTGGGTCTCGATTCCTCATCCAGTAAATGGGGGTAATAATTCCCAGTAAGTTAATTCAGATCTGTGAGAGTTTCAAATATGTCAAAAAGGACTACCAGAAAAGCATGCAGTTTTTATTACTGGAAGAATCTGCAACATGCAGGGTTTCAGAGAGACTGTGCAGAGAACAGCAATGACAAAAATTAAGCAGCTGCCTCATTCACTGAATGCTATCTGTCATGCACACTGATCTGTTCGGGATCTCTTCAGAGGAAAAAATGTCATGTAACTAAATACTGTGGACAAAGTTTGGCTCTCAATAACACAGGTGTTCATACTGAAATAAGTGGAACTGCATCTATGTAACTGAGATAGAAATTTGGCCATGTGAGTCACACACTTAACAAGGAAGAACTAATGTTATGTAGGCAGCCTTGATTTTAATTACCCAATTAGTCACACATTTTGTACTCTTCATACTCTCACAACTTAAATGTTAAATGGAACAATATAGATGCTTAAGTTGGAAATAAAAAGAAAGCAACAATTTTGGTATAGACTGACAGATGCTGAACCGCAGCAGAACAAACCTTCTGAAACATGTCATCAGTGAAATGGTGCCCAGGTCACCCTTCACAGACACTTCCATGGATGAAGGCACACAAGCTCACACACATTACAAAGAAAGGCCATGAAAGAGCATGGTCTAGGGTGGGGTTGGGGGAAGGCGGGGAAGAAGGCAGAATTACCCTCTACTCTTCATACTGCTTTTTCTTCTACCATAAATTCTATGTGGTGAAAATTTTTGGAAAAAAAAAAGTTTCAGTCAAATAGAAAAATCATTGAGACATTGATAATGATTGAAAACAGTAACACAATAGCCATTACTACACACTATTTTTTTTTTAATTTGGACTTATACCTTGAGTTACACAGTAGAGAATCCTTACACGAGTCAACATGCATATATACACACACATACAGAATACTGCAAGAGTACTAATTTCATTACAAGCACAAACTAGCAGGATTTACTAAGCAATTTTACTCAAGTAACTTAAAACAAACCGATAGAGATGAATAGAGAAGCAGTAATAACACCTCTGCTTTGAATTCTGTTTTAGATGCCTGGTTCACAATACAACTCTCCTTTCCTGAAGGGGACAGTTACACATATGATTTCAATGTAAATATATCAGCCCAGTCACTAACTCACTTTCCTTAAATTTACCCCAATGCCTGACCCAAAGATTTACCATCTTTCTTCTCACTTGCATACTACAGAGCAAATTTGTTCATCTTCCCCATCTGCTTTCTTAGCAGAGCCTACAAATCAGGAAAAAAGAAGAAAAAAGAAAAGGGGGGGAGGCAGGGGGAGATGATTTTTCAGGGATGCAACATTCCTCAGCTCCAAGTGGGTGAGGTGCCAGGTCAAGGGGCAGGCAGGCAAAGCAAGAGAAGATACAAGACTAAACCCAAGTGATCTCTCTCCTTTTCCCACACTGAACATACACTGATAGTCAGAGACAAAACAACTCTTCAAAGAGGCTTAAGCGTTGTGTAGCCTTATTTTAACAGTTGTAAAAGCATTCACATAGTCACCAAGCCAGTTCAACGCCACTGGAGAACTATTCTTTTCCTGAAGAAGCCTTGCCAGGTTTGTTATACAAAACAAACAAACAAAAAAGATAGCAGGATAAAGCAAAACAGCCTTATATTATCAGACTATGTATTACGGTTTTTATTTTAACAGTAAGCAGAGTATTTTCCATTAGGAAAATGAAATCCAAAGTGAATTAATCTGGTTTCCCTGTAGGTTGCTCTTCGGACCAAACACATGTTGTGAAAGTAACATTGTCATAGCCAAGATTGTCTGGGAATCCACATGGTCTAAAGAAAAGCAATATTTTTTATTACACCTTGCTATGTGGCAAGGAAAAAAAAAATAAAGCCTTCAGGTAGAGAAGCCCTTCAGCAGATTAAGAAGCCTTTTGCTTAAAAGCTTTTTCCACCTTTCCAAAAGTTTGCTTTTCCCATAAATGTGGTATGTATACATATGTTTGCATATATATATATATAATATGTACACAAATACACTCAGGTATGCTAAGGTCATCACTGAGCTGAAGCTGATAAACCTGGATGGATCAGGTCTCACCTGATGATTCATGACATGATTCCGAGCAAGCAAAAGCCTTTCCACTGCATTCCTCAGCCCCCCGTGGTCCTGGGAACATGGTACAGGACTTGCCACAGCAGGTGCCTACAGGACATTTCTGCATCTGTGGCACAATATAGCTGAGACAAGCAACTGAAAGCTTGTCCCATTGCTTTTGTGTATTGCTCCCTGTACTGCTATTCAAGACCTCTTGGTAAGATACAAAGGGTAGAGACCATCTTTTATTCCATCATATTTAGCATGGTGAAATCCCAATCCATGCATTGGCTCACATGCAAGGTATCACACTGAATCAAATCCCAGAAACTCCTTCCAACTGCTTGTTTTGGCTGCTAATTTGTTCTCAGTTTTAAAAATTGAACTTTTTTTTCTTCCTTTTTTTTTTTTCTACAGCTATACAGTACAACAGGGTCACACATATTCTTTTGCATTCTGCTCTGCATGGATTTTAGAACATTTTAGAAAAGTCACATTTTTCTTTATGCAGTTAAGCATGGCAAAATTCAGTATAAAAAGCGATTCTGTGATCAGAAGGCAAGATGATCAGAGCAGCAAGAGGTTAGAACTCGTTTTCCATTATATGCTTTGAGAAGGGAAGTAGTAGAAATAACTTCAGAAAGAGCATTGAAAAGAAAATAAGGTCATCAACCAGCAGCTGCAGAAGGATATTACTACAGAATCACCTTGGAAGTAACTCTGGTGTTGTTGGTTAAAATTACCGCTTTCTGAAGTATCATTTCTTAATTAATGGGTTTTGTACTGTCATATGTTAGGTGCTGAACACAGCAATTACCTGCATTATATCCGTGAAGAGCTAATGTTTATAGCCTGTGCCAAAATTGCACGGTTTCCTAAGAACAGGTATCTAAGCCTCCTAAAAGCTATGAGAAATGAGCAGAAATAAGTGTTGTAATAATATTTATCAGACATGAAAGAAAACCAAGCAGCCACTGGAAAAAGTATCTCTGTGCCAATTATCCTACACTTCAATAGCTGCAATGAAAGAAAGTCAGAGACCTTTGGGGGAACTTTAGCCTCTCACCAAGTTGAAAGAGAAATTCCCAGGGAATTAAAAGCGAGATCTATCAAGGCAGTCACATACTCAGTTTTCAAAGTGGAAAAAGCCAGCTGCTGCATGGCCAAATGTAAGACCCATCCATATCAAAGTTATCTCCTAGCCAACTGCAGAACAGAATTCTACAGTGTTTTTCTCCAGAAGAACTTGAATTGATCTTTATACTAAATGCTTGACGTTGAAAATAGGGTTATCTTGACAGGAGGACTGCTAGTTAAGTGGAAAAACAGAAAGGAGAGGCTACTCAAATAAATAGTTAGAACTAAATAGAATTAACAACTTTTACATTAATAAAAGGCCAGTAAGATCTAACAGCAATATTCTACACTGAAAGCGCACCTGGAGAGAGGAACCAAAACATTTCTAGGCTGTGCATAGCCTCCTCTACAGCAGACATGGTCACCTATTTATTTAAATGCTTGCTGCTTATCTAGGAACCTCAGGGAAAGAGGGAGAAAAGACGCCATGCATCCAGTGGAGAAGTAAGGGTTATATGCGCAAGTAGTTGGGACTTATTCTTAAATTTCATTCTTGTAATTTTCCTAAACCAATAGTGAATATTTTCCACCATTTTTTTTTTAAGTAAGTAAGTAAATCTAAGGAATATATTAAAAGTTCTGATAAATTATACAAGATACACTATAAAGGCAGACAATTCCAGAACTTTTCGATAGGTTTCCGGTATATTTCTCAAAAGAACCTTGCAGTACTGCAGGTCACTGCAGCCTCTTAACTGTTCATTGAAAGAACTGAAACAAAAGTACTCAAATGGTGGAAAAGTTAGAAAAACTCAGTAATCCAAACTTCATGAGCTTTTTTCCACGTGCCACACCATACATCATTTCTGTGGGTTTTTAATACTGTCTAAAGAGTTGCATGCTTTTTAAACAGACATAAAAGTCTGATTTGTGACCTACCTACAATAATAAAGTCCAAAGAAAATACTATGAATAAACAGAAAATGCTGAGTTTGTATTATAAAGCATTTTCATTAGATCTGTGTGATTCAGGAAAAAAACAAGGCTCTGGTGGAATACTGCCCTGTTAGTTCCTGAGAGGACAAGCATAAATCTTCAGAGGTCTGAAAGCAAGGTATTATTTGCAGTCCTAAAATGCTGAAGGTGGTAGAAGGGTCTTTGCAGGAGATTAGTTCAGCCTTGAAACGTAACTGAAACAGGCTTCTCAAACAGATGGCAAAATCCAGAGAAGCAGCATACAATTTGATAGCAGCAGCTGCGTGCAAAATACATACACATTTAAGTGGGTGATAAGAAGCATGTCACAGCAATCTCTACCCAACCATGCATGACTGCACACACTTACAAGATTCAAAGACACACTTGGAAGATTCAAAACTCAGCTTCCAGTTTCAAAAATTAACTATTTGGAAGAAACAATACTCTTGCTTACACCCACTGCACAAGTGAAGTGAAAAAAGCCATGCCCCATCACTCGAATTTCAAGTCTCAGGGCAGCAGAGGAACAAAAAGTCCCCCTGCCAATAGCCAACTACCAGAATTTTGAGAGAGAAAAAGCCTCTTTATCACTCACACTCCAGGGTGTAACCTAGAGATAGAAATACCAATGCCTTAAAATGGCAAAATCCTAGTAACAGGAATGCGAGAGAAATGTTACAAGGAAATAGTTGCAGCCATTACAAAGGATGTAATTTTGTTTTTTGGTGGAGAGTTAAACTTTTGCTCCTACTGTTTTTCATGTTTTACTGAAAAGAATTGCTGAATCTTGCAAGACAGATTTTTATTTGGACATATAAATTTTACCCCTTAAAAACTGAAGAGAATAATGCATGTTAACTTCCCCATCAACTATCCAGATGAAGAAATGGAACACCAAATTTTGGGAGCTGCTACAATAGAGGAGATGTCTGCCATTCAGAGGGACTTTGACGTGCTGGAGAAATCTCATGGAGTTCACATAAAAGAGATAGAAACTCCTGACCCTTAAATAGTTTAAGCTCTGCAAACGAAAAATATGGAAGCCAGCTGAAGTTGGCAGTTTGGCAGAAGAAAAAGGAAAAAGAAAAAGAAAAAAGAAAAAGAAAAAAAAAAGAAAACAAGAAAAGCCTTTGGTGCTGATACCACTGCAGCTATCTAAATGGGAACATTAGGGTGAACCAGGCAGATCTTCCTCAAAGATGCATGGCAAATGAAATAGCAAAATGAAAAGCATGGCAATCAGTGGTAACAGAAAGAGGAATTCCAACTAGGTCAAAGAAGAAAGAAATTTCACTCCACATGCAATTAAGTATTGGGGCTGCCATAGAGGATGTGGAATCTTCATCTTCAGAGATTTTCAAATTTGTCTGGATCAGGCCGTGAGCAACCTGATCCAACTTTTAAGGTAGCCCTGATTCGAACATGACCTCGGGATAACCTTGAGACAACCCTCACAATCTATTTTTTTCTATGATTTTATGATACTCCAGTTCACTTATGAAATTCTAATGCTAAGAAATACACTAATGCATTATAGGCAGACACACACAGTAAGAGCTGTGCAAGGTTAGAAAACACCAACTTACTAAGGACTAGAGTTGAAATCTGGCCTTTGGTTTTGTTCTGAACTGGAACAATTCTTGCTTTGAATTTAAATCCAAAAAAGTACTTAATCTATTAGGTTGAATTATATTCTTTCAGGTATGGCATTACATATATTTGGGAAACACTAAACTGCAGAAGAGTTCCACGATGGAAGGAGTTTATAATTCATGCAACAATTGGCTGACGGATCAGGCTCAAAGGGTTACAGTAAATGAGGTTACATTGGGCTGGTGGCCAGTACATTGATTTTGTGGATAAGAAAATTGTGTCTATTTTACATTAAAGTGACATAAGTCTTTCAATTCATTTAAATCTGAACTGTTTAGGAATATTCAGGAAGACCATGTGTGCGAAGATTTTAACTATTTATCTATTACTATTTAACTATTTATTATTAATAGAATGATATTTATCTGTAAAGTGGATGAAAGGTTTTGATGTTAAAGAAATTTCCAATAGAGGAAACCTGTTGCATGTCATTTACATGACAAGCTTACTGGAGGCTCAGGAAAAAATGAAAAAATGTACTTTTCAGCATTTATCAGGTATTTTATTAAATTAACTTATACCAGCCCAGACCTCGGAGGGAAACTAGACATACTGCTTACAAGGTTGCTATTAAAACAGAAGTCTGTTGATATAGAGATATTTAGGTATGCACACACTTGCCTCCATTTGAATATATGTTTTGGAACTGCTTATACTGATGTTCAGAGAATAAAAGTGTGCTAGAATGATTCTACATGTTCTTTTTCTTTGAAAAATCTGATCCAGAAAAATAGGCTTTTTCTGCACTTTTCCTTCATGTAGATTATTTTTCAATTTACTATTATTGATTTTATTCCTATTTGCTGTTTTTAATGTTATTTCTATATTTAAGAAATGCCTCAATCTGTGTCATAACGGTTTTTGTTCTACACTGAATACTACTCAGACTCACCTACTTGGAAAATATTGTCTGAAAAAAAAAAAAAAGAAAGAATTGTTATTGCATTCTTCTTCTTCAAGTTGTCCCTTTACTTTTAAAGCCTCTCTGTTTCACTTGTACCTCCATTTTGTTTACTAGTTATTTTTACTTCCAAATTTTACGTATTTTCTTTTGGGAAGAAGGGAAAAAAAAAAAAAAAAAGAAATCATGTCCACAAGCATTCCTTGAATCAATGAAAACATTTATATAACTGTTATATGAAGTCAGTTACAGGAACTGACAAATTCCAATACAATTTCATACTATATCAAGAAAAAGAGTAACATATTCTTTGTAAAGTAGCTGTTTTAATTTCCCTTATTAGGAATTAGAATCTTCCCATTCATCTTGTTTGCACTGAGGCTTATTGGGTATTTTTCACGGCTCAGTTCAGAAGTGTGAAGACATATCTCAAAATCAATGAATGATATTTCTAAAATACTAACATTTGTACAATACAAGCATGGCTGTTAATGCACCCAATATAATTACATCCACATATTCATAGACAATAGATTTTTCTTTTTTCCTTTCTCAATGCTTTTTTTTTTAATTATTTTTTTGACCGCAAGCCAAGAAAAAGCAAGACTTTACTCAAATTAGCCATGGGTATTAAAACCATTGGTAATAGTATTGATTTTTTTCCCAGCCGAAATATTTATTTATTTATTTATATTTATTTATTTATATTAATTTAATAATTATTTATATATGGAATAAATCTGCAAAGCCAATCTGTGATCTAAAACTGTAAAAATAAATCTGCCAAGTCTAACAAGACAATCATACACTGAATCCTGATTTACTCCATCTGATTTTCAATTATGGTATGTCCAGCCCATTTCGGCCATTAATACCAAAGATGCAGATTTCTTAATACTGTCATAAAACAGCACAAACAAAAAGCATGCTAATTGAAGCTCAGTTACAGATCTGTGCTAATACTGCCTGCCACATTCTTGCCATTTCATTTCACAAGGGTAGGATCTAAAATAATAGAGTACCCCAAATCTGCTGCAGATACAGTTGATTTAAAATTGAAGGCAAGCATCCTTTGCACTATTTAAAATGAGGGGGCAGGAGGGAGGGAAATATCCAGATAATCTGACTCAAATCCCACTTACTCTCCCAGTGGAAGATAGCAGCACCTAAAAACTCTGCAGTGTTTTTTTTTCGTTTGTTTATTTGTTTTGCTTTTTACCTTGCCCCAGATTAAAAGAGTGCCCTATACAGAAACAGCTGCCTAAATCATTATGAATTCCTGGAAGAAACACTTTTTTTTTTTTTTCAATAAAAACTCATACAATTTAATGAAAAAATTGAAATTCATAATCTGAAAGGGGTTAAGCCACTACAAGGCAACACCAGACTTCTGATATTTTTTCTGATATTTTTCCCCACCTTAAGGTGGAGAGGGATATGAACACTTCTAGTGAAAGCCCATGAAAACAATGGCAGAATTCCACCAGAGCTGGGAGTAGATAACAGGAGTTATCTACACACGCTTCAAATATAGTCATCTTTTATAGACATAGTTGTACTGGATAATGGAGGAAGAAATGGATTAGCCCAGTAAGGCTCCAATTACTATTCTGAATGATTTGACAGAATTGTTTTGTGCCAGATGAGAAACCCTGAACGCCCTCCTTCATCACTTTCATATCACAGCAGGCTGAAAGGTTCGACTGTTGAAAGAGAAGTGCAGTTCCTTTACAGTACCACTCAAAGACACACTGTAGGTGTGTTTACTGGGGTAATTTATGATGACAAAATCTGGCGTGCATATGTGCCTCACCTCACCATTTCTTGAGCTTCAGAAGACTAAATTTAATATAAACTATTTTCTAGAAAAACACAGGCGACAATGTAGTAAGCGTATCGCCTCCTTAACACTTTTTAAAATTACCTGTGCTTTGTAGTCATGATTTTAAAACTTTAGCTGTATAATATGGAACAAAACATGAAAGAAATTATGCTCACAGCAATATCATGTTGTCAGTCTTTGAAGTGGTCATTATCAAGTGTGTTTATCAAGGAAATGCTACCCCTGAGAGTTGATCAATATCCAATTTATTTAAAGCACAAATATTAACTGCATTAAAAGCTTTAATTGCCCCAGAAAGAAAATCACCACCCATTCGTAGCTTGCCCTCACCATCTTTTTTCCTAAAGAACCAAAGAAATGAGAGGACATATCTGTATAAGCACAAACTGACAAAATATTTTTGGCTTCAGAAAAGAGATGTTTTCTTCCATTTAAAATGCAGACTTTACATATGAAAAATATTTAATATATTTTTTATAATTTTACATTTTATTTGCATAACTATTGTACTGTTAGTTTAGCCAGATTAACTATCAGATCTTGAATATGCATAGAAAGTATCATGGTACCAACAGAAAAGTCCTTTGATGTTCAACTACTTTGTGTATACTGATGTGTATGACCCACGTTATAGATTCTTTACCTTTTACAAAGCTGCAGAACTTGAAATATTTGGGGCACTCGCTGTCAGGAAATTTTGTCTGTTCTTCCATTTTATACAAATAGCATAGTCTGGCCATCTGTGCTGAAGTTCTACAGCTTATGAAACATGACAAAAGCCTGCTGTCCTGTACCCTAATTTTTCTGCCCCTAAAAGGCATCATATAAACCCAGAAATTTAAAAAACCAAAAAGAGCAACAATAGTTAAAATTGAATGAGCAGGACAATGATTCAGAAGGAGAAAACATATTGTCTTGGTTCATCGCAATTGGTTCCCCACATAAAATTATAAAATTGCTCTGAAAATTTAGTTTTGCCATCTCACAAAGGTGTTGTTGAACTGACAAATGATGAATGCCTCACTGTTTTCATCAAAGAGATTTTTGTAAAGAAATACAGCTCAGGCAACTAGGAAAGGGAAAATCAATTTCTTTGATCTGTTGAAAAAATTCACTCTGGAAATTTTTGGTTTACTCACATTTGACTTGATGGGACATAAAACTTTGAATTGGGTTGAGACAGCCATGGAACCAAGGCTCATCTATGCTGTACAGAAGAAAAAGTAGTGGAAGTAGCAGCCTATTGTACCAACCAACACTGATAAAATATGTCACTGCAGAACAGGTTAGATATTTGTTTGTGGGCAGATAAAGAAATATATTAAACACTGCCATAAACTGCTATAAGCATGTACAACTTAATGAACTTACCAGCCTGCGGATATCTCTCTCACATTCACGCTTTATTCTATTAATCTCATCCTGATGGGACTGATAAGCCATGCGCAGATCAGCAGCTTTCATTTTATCTGCCTGCATAATGTTGTTCAAAGCTTCTTCAAGCTGCTTTTTACCAGATTTCAGCTCCAAGATCTCCTGTTGCAACTTCATTCGTTCGCTGTCAAACGCCTTCCGAGCCTCCTCTTTTGCTTCACTTAGCAGTGCTGTCTTCACTTTGTCAGCTGCCCCGTCCCGCAGGACATTGACGGTTGACTGCAAACGCTGAATTTCACCATCTTTGATTTTCACCATTCTTGCTACTTCCTGCTCATGCTGCCGGATCAGTAGCTCTCTGACGCTCTGAAGCTCCTTCATTTTCTCCTCATGGAGCTTAGCTTTCAGTTCAGAAACATAGGCAGTGTGTTTGTGCTGCTCCTGCTCCCTTTCTTGCTTAACCTCTTGGATTTTCTCTCTCAATTTACCCACCTGGAACATCAATATAAAATATTGATTAGCAAGTATCACCACACCTTTAAAAGTCATCAAGGGAGCTTTGTTTTAAACCTTCTTAAGAACTCATCCTGAATATTGAAAAGCAAAGACCGCATACCTGAAATTTCTCTCTTCAGTAAACAGCTAGAGAACTAGAGCTTGGAAAAGGCTATGTTTGTTCCTGTGTGTGCAAAGGAATCTGCTGTGCAGATGTGTTACTGGCAACAAGATCTCAAAGTATTAGGGGATAAAATAACACCAAGCAGCATCCAACCCTGTCCTTATTTCCCTCATCAACCATCCCAGATTACTCTTATCCACAACCCCTCTATTGTGCCCAACATGGTGACAGAAAAAGAAGCAGAGAGAGGTGTTCATATTTACTCTGCAAAGGAAATGCTAGAAAACCTTCTAGAAGGACCATACTTCAAGGATCCTCATAGTGACTTAGATCTTTACATACACTCAATTATTTTATTCCCACAACATCCTTCTGTAGCTAAGAAGCCCTACCACTGTGTTACAGATGGGATCCCCAGCCAGGCATAGATTGATTTATCTAATTTACGCACACACACTGTCTTTGGGATTTGATTCCCAAATTTCTACACCTGAATCCACTACTTGACCTAAGATACTTCCCGCTAATAAGATGAGGAGGATAGGAGGATCTTACCTTGAAGCAACAGAAAGAAAAAACTGTATTAAAAGGTGGATTATTATTAGTAGAAACATGGGGGAGGAAGTAAGTAGAGGGAAAATAAAATGAAATTGATTTTGTATTTCTTAATTTCTTAGCCACTTTAATGGGAAAGTCCTTACTGGATAAACCAAATGAATTGTTCTGAAAAAAAAACAAGTCTACTCAAAGGGTTTCAGATTGGACACCCCAAAACTGAGGTATTTAGAGTCCCAGACATCTCAGAAAATGTAGGCCAGTGACTCTAAGGGCTGGGGAGGAGGTCTTATAGCCCATTATAGTAATACCTACTGTGATGAAACCTCATTATAAGATGATGCTCAGCAGGCTGTACATGAAGCAATGCTTTTTCCAGGTGGGATTCGACATTAATATAGAAGGGGAGGGGAAAAAAAAAAAAAAAAAGAGAGAAAGGCTTGCTTCTCTATTGTAATATACCAGAAAGGGTATAATGTATCCAATCACACATAATATCAGTAATAATATCAGCATCTTCCTACAACCCCTATAGGAGTGTCAGCCAAAATATGAGCTCTACACATGATCTGCTACTATTAAGGGAAGTCAGAGAGAAGCAGAGATTTCAAACATTTGTGTTTTAACCTTGGGTGGCAATATAAATATATAAAACACGTAGTGCTTCATGGTAAAATGAGGTTACTGAGCAGCTGGATGTTAGTCACTGCCGCAGTATTCCTAGACTGCTTGCATCTCTGCTATGCACAGCTGGGATCTGTAGTCACACAATTCATTTCATTTATGCTAAACTAAGGTAAAGTTGCAACTTGCCTCAGATTTTAGTGCAATATGTAGGGGAGACCTCTATTAATATTCAGAGTAACATTTACTATTAAGGCATAATTAATACAATTTATTTCTTCACAGGTCTACATTCTGCAGTCATAGAATCACCGAATACCCTGAGTTGGAAGGGACCCAAGATCATGAAGTCTGACTCCTGGCTACACACAGAGCCACCCCAAAATCAGACCCTATGTCTGACAGCATTGTCCAAACGCTTCTTGAACTCCAGCAGGATTGGTGCTATGGGGAGCCTGTCCCAGTGCCCGACCACCCTCTGGGTGATGAACCTCTTCCTAACACCCAGCTTGACTCTCCCCTGTCCCAGCTCCATGCCGTGCCCTCCGGTCCTGTCGCTGTCCCCAGAGAGCAGAGCTCAGCGCCTGCCCCTCCGCTCCCCTCATAAGGGAGCTGCAGGCCTCCATGAGGCCTCCCCTTGCCCTGCTCTGCTCTGGGCTGAACAAACCAAGGGACCTCAGCTGCTCCTCATACGTCTTTCCCTCTAGACCATTCACCACCTTTGTAGCCCTCCTTTGGACACTCTCTAATAGTTTTAAGTCCTTCTTATGCTGTGGTGCCCCAAACTGCTCACAGTACTCATGGTGAGGCCGCACCAGTGCAGAGTAGAGTGGGACAATCCCTTCCCTTGACTGGCTAGCAATGTCGTGCCTGATGCACCCGAAGATATGGTTGGCCCTCCTGGCCTCTCTATCCTTGATGGAGTCAGCTGCTCCTCCCAATTTAGTGTCATCCACAAACTTACTCAGTATACCTTAACATCCTACATCCAAGTCATTTATGAAACCATTGAGGAGACTGGCTCTAAAATGGAGCCCTGTGGAACCCCACTAGTGAATCCCACCAGCCTGATATAACTCTATTTACTATAACCTTTTGAGTCCAACGAAAAGCAAAGGGTTAAAATATAAGCAGTAATACCACTTCAGGCAGCATTTAGAAGGCTTCATTATTTTTGTTTATTGGAGCAGGATAGGGAGGGAAGGTATCTGCATTTTCATGAAAGCAATCTCCTAGATCCACTGTGGACTAAACACCAGCTGGGACAGCACTATAATTATAGATGTGGAAAAGGTAACAGTTCTGAATCAGGCACCATCAGACCTGGATATTATTGCACAGGTACTGTTATCCTGTTACTAGATGATTCAGATAATATTTCTTTATGAAAAAAAAAATAAAATCAACCCCAAATGGTAAATCTGGCTACTGGAAATCATCTTCTTTAGACACCCATACTTTATTTTATTTTATAACATCCAGTTCCAATCCTATGGTCGATAACACTGATTTTCAGTGCTTGCATTAGGGTACCCAATTCCATATAAGACAAAGCTAAGCCTATTTACTATCACAAGTGGATGAATTTATAGACAAATTTGCAAACGAACCAACACTCACAGTGACTTAAATATATTAGTTATTTCCCTACTGATATGTAAAGAAAATTGCAATGAAACTGAGAAATGAAACCCACAAATAATTACGCAGGAAAGCAAATTGTATAATGGCAATTATAAACAAGGTTAGTACTTCTCCAGAACTACAGTAATTTAAAATTAGTCATACTGTACATTAAGTATGCAACTAAAAGGCAGTTTCCAATCTAACACGTTATTGATTGTTACTTCCTAAAAACATTTTAATATATGAAAAATGGATTCCAAAATTTTGGAGTACTGGTTTACACAAAAGGGTATGCTTGCTCAGTGGTTTTCATCTTTCTCTGAATGCATGCCAATATCTATATGGATTGTTGCTGTCTGTGACAATACATATTAAACCACTCAAAGTAGCTGAATATCATCACGTATCATCCAGTCATTTCACTTACAAAGTTTTAGCAAGAGCAATGTAAACAAAAAGAATAACAGTCCTTCTAAAACCACTGGATTTTACATGGCATCTGAAATGCATATCACTCTTCATGACCCAGTAAAACAGATGCATCCTAATTTTCAGGGTTTTTAAAAAGTCCTTTCTTGTTATTGCTTCTTATCAGAGAAGATAGAGAGATCTATCTGTTAGATCTTCCCTGAAAGCCATGAACTCTCTGTCCTTCTCTCCTTCTGTCCCCCTCTCCCTCACAATATGCAGATCTCTACACTTCTTGCTTCCAGATCAACCAATGGAATGAAAATAGTAAAATGGCATTTTCCCATATGCCTTACTCTCAGTTTCAAAATGAACTTAAACGCAATTTGTCTTTCTTTAATTTCCAGCATTCCTTTTTTTTTTATTATTATTTTTTTAAATGAGAAAGCTGTTCTGTTAACAGGAACAATATCAAGCATAACCAAGAAATGAAGCCAATAAGCAAACAAATTCATGTAGGCTTTCAGGGCACCACTGAGAGTGTCTGGCTCCATCTTTACTCCCCTATCAGCTATTTATGCAATTTTATAGTCCTTCTAAGACTTCTCCATCTCAACAGTCCCAACTTTCACAGCCTTTCCCTGTATGTCACGTGCTCCAAGCCATCCATCATTTTCATGATCCTTTACTGGATTTGCTCCAGCACGTCCATGGCCCTTCTACTGGGGATCCCAGCACTGGTCCCAGCTCTCAAGACATGGCCCCACCAGTTCTGAGTATAGAGGGAAGCATCACCTCCCTTGACCTCCTGGCAACACTCTTCCTAAGGCAGACCAGGATGCAGGTGATCTTTGCTGCAAGGGCACATTGTTGGCTCCTGTTCAAATACATTTTTGCATCACTGCAAACACACACTGAGCAGATTCATACACACTAGTTTAACTCTACAGGGATTCTACCATCACCAGAAAAATTCCTCAAAACATTTTTACATTTAAAACAAGGGTCACATAGTCTGATACAAACTGATATTTGAAAAAGCATTCAGCAGCATTTCATTCTGTTTCTCTTAAATATTTGCCTTGAATTTACCTTTTGGGTTAAAGTTAGAGATCAAATAACTGTAGGTAAAAGGACAAGAAATAAAAAAGTTGACAAATTATCCTACTGTGTGACTAAATATGGCTTCACTGAATTGCAGCAATATCTACAGCAACATCTTAAAAACTTTCTTCTCTGCAACGGAATACAGTAATCCAAATGTGTCATTTTGGAAAGTGTGTAGGGAAGAAAACATTTTTAGTATGGATCTCATTTCCAGTGACATGATGAGACAAAACAAAACAAATCAACCAAACAAACAAAAAAAACAAAACACACAAAACCACAAAAGAACAAAACCAGTAAAATAAGAACTCTTTTTGGTACATCCGGGTACATATAAATCCAGTGGTAACCAATGCACCTCAAACCTGCTCCAGCCAAGATCATCTGAAGAATCTTAACAATATTTAATAGAAATACTTTGTTCTGGGCCTGATCTTGAATAATCCTGAGTATCTGCAAACTGCTCTGAACCATCAGCTCTCCACAATGCAGGTAACACAAGCTTTCATTGCTCCAAATTCAGAGCCAAGGCTATCTACTCTAAAGTAAATTGGAAAAACATAGCATTAACAGGTTGTAACCAGACATGTCAAGTGAATTTGCCATATGCTTCTGAAATTCTACATTTGGTAAGTACATCGTGCACAATTCTCTTTTTTCTCCTTCTTTTCTGCTTTTCGAGGTAGCAAAGAACATCTTCCTCTACATATATACCTTCCATTCTGCAGCAGGCTAGAGAAGGAGACTATTGTTGCCTTCATAGCAATCTTCCTACACCACCACAAGGGTCAAGGTGCATAACCAAGCATCTGAACATCAATGAGCTGTTGTTACGTCACTTGAAAAGCTCTTCAGAAAAAGTTTTTGCATCCACATCAGCCACATTGAAACTGTAGATGTCACCATCCGCTGAATGAGCTTTGCCTGTCTGGTCTTTTCCAAGGGGGCTAGTTATAACCTACAAAAGGCTGCTATTGAAACTGGAGAGGGATCAGCTTTGCAGTCTCTGCATAATACCCACTCACATCAGGAATGCACTTGGAGGTGTGGTGGGAGAGTCTAGAAGATTCATTGAGGACACCTATTTGGAACAACTTTAATATGTCTATTCCAGTACGGGGTCCAAGGATAAGGAGGAGAAATGCTAAGCAACCCCAAAAGCTGTGTCTCTGTGAGGCACTCCACACAATACCACACAGGGAATCTTAGCAGAATCATCAGCTGCAATCACCATCCCCTCCAACACAAACTCACACTTTGGTCTTTGTATCAGAGCCTACTCAGACAACCTTGGGCACTGGGTCACTTACAACCGCTGGATCCCTGAAGCTCCTTCTTGGAAGTGACATGGCATTCCAATGAATCTCAGAGTAAGAGAAAATGACTTGGCAACAAGCTAGTTTCAGAATGAGATGATGAAAATACTCAGCGTGGGAAGTTCATAACTACCTAAAGTTGTTTGTGTGTCACAGGATAAAGTATCTACCAACTGGATTGCAAGAATTCTGTGTTAAATTAAATTTAAAACAATTTTGGGGAATAAAAACAAGCTAAAAACATGTATTTTGGGGGATTTTATAATTTTTCTGTGGCATATTAAGCTTGTAATGTAGATCCCTGAAACTTAAGCAAGATAGTGAAAGACTACTAGAGAATTCACAGGCCTGATTCAGTCTCTTTATTGGAGGTGACAGATTGTCACATCAGTCCACAGCCTAGGAACTCTTTTGGCTTCTTTCCTGATTGCACCATTGCATCACACTTTCACAAAGTAACAGCTTTTATCACTTCCAGTTATATAAGATATATAAGATACATATCTAAGTTATCTGTCTGCCCAAATACCACTTTTTCTTTCCACCTGCCTCTACTGCTTCTTTCTTACTCATTGTTTTTCTCCATAGCAAAAAACCTGTTGTTTTCACTCTTTATTCTGTCCACCTTTGCAATCATCCAGTTCTACCATATTTGTTTTCAGCAGTAACTCTTTAAAAGAAATTAATATATATATATCCATCTTACATTTCTATTGCAATCTTTCTTGACTCAAGATTTTCCACTTCCAATAATCTTTTAACCTAAACTCTCAAGATTATGTGACAATATCATAGAAAATGTGTTTCTACTCATATCTGAGGATATTTTCCTGTTCTGTATTGGTGGAATCCTCTAGAAACTTCTGAAGGCTGCAGTAACTGTCCTCTTAATCCAAATCAAAATAGCTTACATATATAATTTGACAGATACATTAATTACATAGGCCCCAATAGAGTTTTAAATAGAATTTTCCTGTGGATCACATTGTAACATCTGACTTTTTTAAGGATGCCTTGCACCGCATTTTCTGTCAACGTCTTCCAACACGACAGTATCATAATCATAATTATCATACTTTCTTGTTGATTCTTCCAATTTAAGTATAATCATTGTTTAATATCTGTCTATCGATGTCTTACTCTGCTCTAATATGTGTTTTACCGGGACTAGAAATTACATTATCATGTCTAGCGTATTCACTCCTTTACTAATTTTGAACTCTAATAGAAGTAACACTGTCACATTTATTCCTAATAACTTTCTGTTACTTACTATGTTTGACAGTTGCTCCAGATTTTCTCATTTTAGTGGTTTTGTTAAATATTATGAATTTGACTTTATACATCAAGAATACAGAGCTGAGTTTAAATGCCCTTCAACTTTAATTGGAAAAACCTTTACACATTGTTTTACCAATACATCATCCATTTCCCTGCCCCAAGACGATTGCCTATTATAACCCCCTACTACCTCCTTGTTGTTCATGAGGCTCTTTACAGTTCAGTAAGTTATCTGCTTATTTGTTTTTCCATACATAGAAGATGGTAGTAACATTCATGTATGTACGTTCAGTTTGTCTGGATTCTCAAATTAACAGCTGTATGAATTCTTCCATACGTACTAACCATAACTCTTTCCTATGTTACTTTTTTAATCCCCAGAACACACAGCTGTTTTGCCAGAATTATATGCCACTGCTTTTTTTTTTTTTTTAATTTCACATACCGAAAATAGAGTTTTCAGAACTTACATTAAATCTCTGTTACACAGAGATTCAGTATCTGACACCAAAGCTGAAAAAAAAAAAAAAAAGCTAAGAAATCTGGGGAAAAGCATAAAGACTTGCAAAAACAAGCTGTGAAATTGCAAGGTAGCACAGAGACAACTGGGTTGAAATGTCTCATTTATTCTAGCTCTGTAGCCTGTGGGACATAAACTGTATTAGGAAAGGTAACGAATTCTGGTGGGGCTAATTCATTTAATTTAATTCTCCTAAACTATTTTCTCCCTCATGTATATGTGTATATTAATGATTTATCTGAGGAGAAACCTTCTAATTGATGAGAGACATCACAAATGGAAATTAGACTTAACATATTTCCGCGTGCAGAATACTGTTTTGTGATCTCAACTCTATAAAATGTACAGTGAAATGCAGAACACTGATATTTAAAGACAATATCATAATTCAGTGAAGATGGAACGGCAGTGACAGCAGCACTGTAACACTTTGTTTTCAGGAAAAAATGAAGTGTTCGAAGACTATCTTCTAATGTTTGCTAACCATCTCAGTAGGAATATATACTTGATAATATTCTTTTCTAAACGTTCATGGATCTCAGGATAGGCACTTAACCACTGAGCTGATTCACATTTTCCTGAGTCTGGCTATCAACATGATGCTTATTCACTGCATCTCCTTGTGCTTACTGCACAGGACTTTAAGGTTCAGATAGAGTGAGTCCTGTCTCCATTCATATTGAAGTAACTACAATTTTTGTACAATCCAGCTGCTCTTATGCCAGATGACCAAAACACCAACAGCAAGAGCCACAGCAGTGCATATTCAGAGAACTGCAAACACATCACTTTTAGATCAGGCATTGTATAAACATGAAGGGGAACAGTTTTACAGGAGAAATTTCTTGGACAGGCTCAACAATAAATGAAACAAAAATGAATTGGGAAAACATTCACAAAGTCTTCGATGTCTCTTGGATAAAATTCCCCGTCCCACCAAAAAAAAACACACAACAACAAAAACAAAAACAACCAACACCAGTACTTTGCACACAGAAATATATTACAACTAATTTCCATTTGTGATGTCTCTCATCAATTAGAAGGTTCCTTCTCAGATAATTCATTAATAAATGCATATACACGAGGGAGAAAATAGTTTAGGAGAATAAAATTAAATGAATTAGCCCCACAAGAGTTTGTTACCTTTCCTAATACAGTTTATATCCCACAGGCCACAGAAATGTCTTTTTCACAGCTTTAATACATTCCCTCTTACTCATTCCCCTCAATAAAGCCATTTAATTTATTTAGAATCCTCTAGGCACAGTGTTTTTACTACTCTGATACTAAGCTGTAATTCCTGTTGGTTTTGTTACTTATTTTTAAGTTGCAGTCTAAAGAAGTAAAATCTCTGTAGCTATAATTCAATCATCTCGTCAGTCAGGCCTTCACCATCTTACACAGCCAACACGTACACAGATAGCAGGCTGTTGCCCTGATGCTGAGAAAGAAGCTTTATGGCCTCAATTCCAGTCAAATGATTTACAACAAACATCACAGCAAAAATGCAGAAGAAGTTGAAGATAGCACTTCCCCCCTCCTCCCAGAAATGCATCCATGCAGCAGAGCTTACTATGGAGCGTACCGTACATTCAGTATACAGTACGCGTATATATAAGAACCTCAATACTCGAAAATGTAAAATTCTCAAACTGTAAAAAGATGAACGAGTAACCAAACTAAAGAAACTGTTGCCAGAATGGATATAAGTAAATAAGCAGACCAGTTTTAGAAGAAGAATGGTAGTGTTTTGAAAGTGTCTTAAAGCTATCCTTCAATCTTCATTGAATCAGAGTTAAACTTGACACTATTAAAGTATCAAACTTTGAAGTATACCAGGACTAAACTCTTTGTAGTATTTGTGTAGTCTTCAGTGTGAACACTCAAGATTAATTCATTATTCTGTCCTATGTATAAGATAACTTTATAATTTTTGTGCTCTTTCTAAGGTAATTAAAAGGAGATAAAATTCACATTCTGCATTTCTACATAAAAAGTGATACAGAACAAAATAACTAAACAAAAGAAATGACTAGCCAAATGTACCAGCTCTTTCAATTCTCTTCCCAAACAGAAGCAGATAATAAATAAATTAAAAAAGACACTGATACAATACAATATATGAGTTTATAAATTCAATTTTAGAGGTCTTCAGCCACTGGTAAATTTCCTGTAGTGATGTTTTAAGAAGCAGAAGGAGTTTGCCCCGCTCTTGTACTATAGTTTATTAACATCATATGAAAGAAGAGTAGAAGTTGTTAGATGAAGAAGCTAATACCAACATAACTGGATTTTCTGTTCACTCATCACTACTGGTGACCCGTAAGAGACAGGAAGAAAGGATGAGACAGACAGAAGTTCATCGCCTCTGCAGTCTAAAAGGCAATCAAAGCAACAGTAGGAAACAAGCAAATATAAAATAACATCAGAATTCTCAAATTTCCATTGTGTAAAGTGTATCATCCTAAGACCTTTTGCTTTAGTCTGTGCAGCAGAAAAAAAAAATCTAAGTTACCAGAAATTTCCATTTTCCAAATAAATTTAGTTTCTCTGATATATACTGAATCTTTTACTTTCAGCCAAGAACTAAGGCTTTATTGTTTATTTTTTCCTCTCTGAGAAATAAATTCTGAAGATTCTATTCACAGGTTTACTTGTTTGTTTTATGAAAAAATAAAATGAAATAAAATAAGAAAGATAGCACCATTCAAAGCTGAGTATCACATAAGGCTGTTAAAGAATCTTGAACATACTGGAATATTACTTTTCAGGTGTTCCAAAGATGTTCTGAATTTTACACTGATATAAAGAAGCAAGTACAGAACAAAGCTATTTTGTATAAAGTGAACACATTTTTAGTGCGTACTTGTTCTACTGGTAAATCCTTGATACCCTTAGAAATATAATATCACCAAGCAAAAACAGATAAATTGATCTCCACATGGATTCATCTCCAGGACTGTATATTGCAAACTCAAATGCACTAATTGTGATTAATTAACTTAGAAATAACCTTATTGGCTTACCATATTTTAAAATGCTACAGAGACACATAAAAGTAAATATAAAAATAAATAAAAAGTAAATATTAAGTTTTATAAACATCACAAACCATATACACGTACCTTGCTTTTTTCTTGCTGAAATTCTATCTGGATGTTGGTTAGTTTAGTTCGTAGCTCCTCATTAGCAGCTTGCAGTGTTTCAGTATCCATGTCGGACTTCTCTCCCTTGGAACGACTTTTCTTTGACATAATTATTTTTGAAGTTTCAAATAAAATTTTTGCTCCACACTGAGCTACCAGCTAGTGCCTTCTGCTTTTAGCATTTAAGCGTCATGCAGTGTTCAATAAAATCTTTCACATAAATCTCAGCCATTGTGGGTGCTGTCCCTCATGTCCTGGAAGAAACAAAGTAGTAGGAACAGAATTAGACTACATCACTGAGCAGAATCAAGCATCAGACTTGACATCCTGTATTAAAAAACACTGAACTATATACCTGGTAGTATACACTGGCATAGTGTACTAGACTTAGAAAGCAATAGATGAGAAACGAAGTTATATAATATTTCATCATCTTATCTAAAACCATATACATTCCCATCCTATGCTCACAGAAATAAAAGTTTTTGATGACTATAGCATATAAATATAAATCATATCTTATTCGGGACCCAATTTGAACCACATACAGGATTATCAAGAGGCACTGAGACAGTCGTAAATTAACTGAACCTGTGTTTCAGCAGGAATAGTCTATTTCCTCTAGTAAGAAGTACCCACTTTTCACATTAGTTTATCAGTTACACTGCATTACTCAAAATTACCGAGGAGTCTCACAACATCGGAATATATGGAAAAAGTATTACAAAGCTAGACAAACATTTTAAAAGACTTAAATGTGCGTGCTTGTGTGTATAAACTGCATACATTCAGGGTTGATAGTTTGAAATAACCTAATAAAAACATTAAAGTGGTAGTTTATTTTTATTCCCTAGCCTGCATCTAAGCTTAAAAAGTATTAAATTATTTAAATCAGCTTTATATTCAAGGAGAATATCAGCAACAAAGAACTCTAATTTCAATACTTAGGAAATCCCATGGTTAGTTTGCTTCATGGGTAGTTATAAAAACTTAATCTTTCCCCCCAACCCTACCCCAGCACTGCTCTAAGAAGAATTCGGTGCTCCACAGGAACAAACTGAGCAACAAGTGCTGTCAATGTTAACTAGTTTCCAAAACCACATCCCCTGCTCATTTTAAATATCCACATAATTTTCATCATTAAATTCCTGACAAGGCAGAGACATTCCTACCTCAACACTGAATTACATTCATGGAGTGTTATATTTCCAAGAAAATTGCTACCAGTTTGCTTTCAAACAATAAATTACTCTTTTCCACTTACAACTACCTGAGAGTTATTTTAGAGATTGTACTATAACAAAAATCATGTGCGTTCTTTAGTGCATACATTTTAAAGGGTTAAGAATTCATATGCATACCAACACTCCGTTTGGTGGATTCAACTAAATACTTAAGTTTTATTCTCATTTTTAAAGACTGGTAAACAAAAACTGAGGAGTTAAATATCTTGGTCAAATGACTGGTCAAGTCAGGTGAAAAGGGAACAGAACTCAGGAGGCCACCTCTCTAGTTTGACAATATTTAATGATTCTACGATTTCCACTGAGTTCTGTTATCTGTTAAAAACAGTTGATAAAAGACCAACTATACCAATTATTTTCTAATGTAACAAGTGAAAACAGTGTTCTGCTTTGTACTATTAGATGACTTCCCTTCCAAACTTAATAATCAATTTATCATACACAATAAAACTTAATCTGTTCCTTAAATCCTTATATCAAGCATTTAGAATACATAATTAATGAAAAATGGGGAATTGAATTAAACTTTAATTTTATTTATATATCAAAATTACCTTAAATACAAATAAAAATTTGTAGTACTGTTATTTTACATGTAATTGGTAAATCAAGAATAATATAATAGTAATATTCTTATAGTAACTTGAAACAAGAACTCTTCAGTGCATAGAAGAAACTTGAGGAAGTATTGTTCTTGATAAAGGAATTTCATGTTATTAATCTTTGTAGTTTCTATTATGCTAACTAAAGACTTTTTAGTCAATATATTTCATCCAAAATCCTTAACTTTATGGAAAATTGGACTTCAAAATCAGTTTCTAGTGCTATTTCCTTGGCCAATTTGTAAAAAAAAATCTAAGATAGAATAGATGTGCAATCCAGTATCTAATAATCATTAACCATTCAGAATGGTGGAAGGAGAAATGAATGGTTCCTTATCTCAAAAGCTATCTGGGTTACTCAGATACTATCCAGGAATTATTTCTGCAGTCCTTATTAAAACAAAATTCTTAATGCAGCCAGATTATATATTCCTTAGTTCAGTAGATCATTAATTTAGTTAAGGAAACCGAAAGTGTCCCTTGCTGGTTTGGCTTCAGGAATTTTAACCTCATTAGATCCTTCCATCTGCCCCCATCTCAGTTACAGTTTGACATAAAGAATATTTAAATGATAGAACAAGAATGTGAGGTAACTTTGCTTGATGTGGATAAAACTGACATCCAGAGAACAGAAAAAGAGGTTTGAAATTACCAAGTACATCTTGTTCAGTAACGGTAAGCTCCCCTGATTGTACCATGCTCCCAAGCATATCACGAAGGTGCTATACTGTCCAACATGAGCATCTAAACTTATACTTCTGCACCTTAATGGGTGGTCTCTCCATGAAGTTTTGATGGTGTATAATTCTCAAGGACTTCGAATTTCATATTCTATCACAATTCACCATCACTCAAACCCTTTAACAAACCAGGTCCTATGACAAGATATCAGAATAATCCTCTTGTCTACCTTTGAAAATTTGGGGGTCTAAATATAATAAGTATTATTTACAGCTGTTCAAATTACATTTAGCACTAATGTTAGCCTTAAAACTAAAGTTCAGCACTACTCTTTGAAGTATCCTTGAGCACTTAAAATGGAAATCTCAAGAGATTGCTATTAATTTTTTTGTGTAACTCATAAGAGTTAAAAAGTGTACCTATTAAGTGAAATAAAAACTTTGCTCCAGGATCTGAAGAAAATCACCTACATCTCTGGTAAGCTTTGAAGGAAAACAAAACAAAACAAAAAACAACCTGTGGTGCTGGGCACAGAAATATTTCCATTTTTACTCTCCTTTACATTCATCTTCCAGCCTATCTATTTCAAAAGCAGAAACTATGGAATCACAATGCCTCTCTTAACACTGACAAAGGCACCAAGTCCAGCTATACAAGGGTTGCAGCAGAAGAGGATGCATCTTGGCTCCCGAATGTTTGGGACCAGTGAGTGGGACCAGGATTCTGTGCTATTTGACTACTATTGTGCTTACTGTTTGCATGACTCTAAGGACAGAAAATATTAAACTTGTAAACACAGCAAGAAAAAGGAAGGAAGAAATACTCTACTCTGATAAAATTTGTATTTTACTGACTCAGAAGCTTTATATAACAACATACTTATTAACTCACAATACATCCACAACAGTCCTTCAATCACTGTATGAATACAAATAACCACTTCCAGCGCTGTTGAGTTCTACACACTTATTGCAAATCTTAAGAACTTTTGAATATATGCTATCATTTCTAGAGGAGAGGGATTGAGAGAGAGAGGGAGAGAGAGAGAGAAGACTAATGGCCTCTAAGTCAAAAGTCACCTATTCAACAGTCTCTGGAACATACCAAATGTCTCGCTTTACTTGATAGGTAAAGGGAACTTGTAATTCAAAATAAAGAACAGCAAAAGAAATAAACTTGATTAGATTTGAATCAACTGTTCAACAGTTTGGGGGACTAGTACATGAAAGGCAATATTTCACAAGTGAAACAAGTACGTGAACCAATATTTCACATGGTTAAGAAATTATGACTTTATTTCTGTTATATTTGTCATCCCAAACTCAGCATTCTAGCCTTGATTCAATCGGGAACAATGTTATTCAGATTGAATAAGATTTCTGGAAGGTGAACTTGTTAATGAGTCATCTCAGCTGAAGCATAAAGCAAAAGCACAGATAGACAAAAAATGCTTGGAGGAGAAAATAGTTTGTGTCAGTTAAAAAGGTATCTCCCTACATACCGCATGGAATCAGTTGCTCTTTCATCTTATGTGAAAGAAAATTGCTGGGTTGTGAGTACAGTTTCATTTTAGACTAGGAGTTTTCATTCAGAGAAAGATTTCATCTTTCAAATGCAACACAAAAACCAACAGTGCTAAAATCCGTAGTAAATGAAAGAGTTTTACTGAATTTTAGGAAAAAAAAAAATCTTGCACGTCTCCACCAAACAAACAAACAAACAAACAAAAAAAGATAGACACATCCAGGCAAGCAGTTTTCTGAAGAAATGATACATAATGATAAATAAACTGAAGACTAATTATTCTTACCTGAAGCTTCCTGAAAAAACAATACCATTTCATTGTTCTTGCATAAGAGATTAAACTGTCAGCCTTCAGCAACATAACTTATAAAAAGAGGACATCTAGGACTAAGACATAAATAGACATCTGCAAATGTGTATACAAGCACATAGTATTAAACGTCCAAGTTCATATTATCAAGGACATCAGTTAACCTAATCATAAATACTTCTTAGACTACACATATTTTTACTTTGAGAACAACAACATCGTCCTCTCCTTCAGATCTGACATGCATTTTCTTTTTATCTGACATACAAGCAAGACGAATGGAGAAACAGAGGACAATAACAATTACTACATATAATAAACCTTACTGCTGAAATTTTCATGTTGATTCCACTTTAAAAACAAAACAAAACACCATATCACACCTTCTGGCTAGGGCTCTTACACAACAGATACATTCCTCAGTTCATCTATTTCTACACTGTCATTGCCCATATTTGCCATCTCTGTCTAACCAATAGCATAGCTCTGGTTTCTCTTCTCCCCAAGAAATATTTTAGAAAGATTCACTCAGCATTTGTCTGCACAACTATCTTCATTTTCTGTATGATTACATATTGCTTTTAACCTTCTATTTCCAATTTTAATTTCTTCCGAAAACTCAGATTTTTAAGTTGCAAAAATCTTTGCAAGAAACAGAAAGAACTGCAACCCTTAAAGCTCTCAAGGATGCCTGAATACTGAACTTTGCCATACTCACCATTTCAACAAATCTATGTTTGTAACATTTTAGCTGTGGGAAAACATTTCTGTAAAATCATTGAATATTTATATATTCATTGAATATATATATATTTATATATATATAAAAAAATACATTTCCACAGACTAAAACTGCTCACTTAAATATATTATTTTTGTAAGGATACTTAGTTACCTTCCAGAAGTTCCCAGAAGGCCAAGAGTAATTCATGAAACTGTGTATAAAATACATATATAAATACATTAAAAAATAAATTTAAAAAATAATAAATAGAAGCTTCTTCATCTAGACATTTTGCCTCCATTCAGATTAAGGTGGTTTTTTGTTTTTTTTTTTTCATTTTAATTCATCCTTTCTTTTACAATATTACAAAGCCCTACTGTGGCCTAACCACAATCTTTATTATGCTTGTGAACATGAGATGAGACATAAGTACCTCATCAGTACAGCAAAATTCTGAATGTTCAAGAAGTTTAAAATAAAATTTATTACCCTTGCACCTGATAAAAATAAACTCAGTGGACACAGGTACAATACGGTATCTTCAGAGGTGCTAGTTCATCTATATTAGAATTTTAAAAATGTGATAATCAGCCAATGGCTGTATGGGAAAAGGGACATTCATAGCTGTCAATGCCCAAGGCATATTTCCCACAAGGTTCAGATGACCTACATTTCCTGCTTCAGTTCTCAGTTGTATGTAATAAAACATTGAATGGATAAAAGCAAAAGCATCTCTAGAGGATGAAAAAGAATATTTTTCCAAGCCAAGCAATATAAATCAAAATTATCAGGATGATTTTTTAAGTATATTGTCGACTAGTAATATTTTAGATACCCATTTGTCAGCTACCTAAGAAATCTATTTCTGTAACAGTAGAGCTTTCAAGGATTACTTTAA